>NC_083389.1:2738750-3055000 GCF_031755915.1 Ziziphus jujuba | reverse complement strand
GAAGAAATCCATTGTCTAGAGATAGTGGAGTGATCTCAAAGAGTTTTCTATTTTCATATTTATACATATAGTTTTTTGAATCAAATCAAATTATATGTCTTTCTTGTTTGTTGCCACTCAACAATAGCAGGTCTCAACTCTATACATTCATAGAAGTTTCACGAAATTCGGATTTGGCTGAAAAAGAAGCAACGCTATGGATAACATGAGTGATCACCATTGATAAAGAAGAATCTTTCTAAATCACTTCAGGTCAGCAGAGCCTTTAAGCATCCAAAATACAATGGGGTTGTAAATGACATAGCGATCCTAATAGAAAATGATGACTTCTTTAGAAAAACCAAGTTATTCAAGTTCTTTTTACCAAAGAAGTCCCGCTCTGATGGCCCGATAAGTCATCTACTTAAAAAGACCCTCCCTGCAGTGCGCCCCTCCCTGAATTATTCAGTCATGTAATACTTATTGAATACAAAGAAAAAAAAATGGATTTCAAATTTTTGTTTTCTGCTATTCATTGCCTGAAGGTGATGAGAATCTGCCCATGCCCGCACAACCGACAATCCACTGGGTGCTGACCCGATACAGATGAAGATCCGGTCGATCACTATAACTCAAACTAAAAGATTTAAGGATAACCTGGATGCTTTTATACAGGGAGTAATTAATTCTCAAAAGGGCTTGACAATACTTGAAGATATAAGACTCATTTTAAGCATCCAAGTGGTGGAGACAGATACGGACCCGGGTAGCTGTTTCGTGCAAATTTGGACTCTAGGCAGCAAGGAATGGTTCCAAGACTTCATGAACTGAATGAATATCATTAAGAGGACATGGAATCCAGCCAGGTTAGAATCAAAAGCATCTAAAAAGGACTTGTACAGACAGCTGTTGAAGTGTGGCAATTTTGCCATTTGATGGTGCATGTCACCGGCTAGCATGCACACCTTGGTATCACCTTCTTTCCTTTTATGAGTTTATATTTTTTGAATGTTTTTAATTGATGCAAGGTATATTTTGATAATTTTTTGTGCCTAAGTTATGTTTGCAAAAGCATAGGCAAAACTATGCACAAAAGAGTAGGAATGTTATGCTTGAAATGCCTAAGGTGCTGGATTCATAATTTCTAGCAACATAGGTCCACTGTTTATCTTATATCTCAGGTTGCAAATGGATGTTTGAGCTGAAATTTTGAGAGATGTCTACAGACATATATATAAGACTATGGTTAATATTTCAGGTCAACATGACATGGGAAAGTCCATTTTCTATTCCAAACAGATTGCTGTATCTGATGGGCCCAGTATGCAGAGTATGGGTAAGTTTTGGAGCTGTTTGGCCCATGATCCAGTTCCAGAACTTTCCTAGCTCTTGGAAAATATTTATTGATGACCAAGGATGCTTCAAACCAAGTTTCATAAGCAGATACAAAGTGGAACTAAGTAGGTGAAGCTAGTTTGGTTGTTTACCAAAACTAGTTAAACAATAGGAACTTAATTTAAACCATGTGCCACTTTTTACTATATTTGGAATAGACATGTTGCAGTTGGTTTTTACCTCTTTTATGTATGAAAAGTTAGGTGTTGACCACTTTACTTTTTAAATTTCAAATACTTTACTCATTTTGTAAGCTCACATGCTTAGCATGTATGAACTAGTTGTAATTTCAAGCTTATATTGTTAAATGAATGAGATGGCTATACATCCAAGCCTCATTTTCAAAAACCAATGTGGTCCCCTTCTTCTCATCTCTTCTTCAACATCTTAGAACACTCTAGGAACCCTAAAAACCAGAAAACACCATAACCAAAACCTAAAAACACAACTCACACACAACCATTCCCAAGAGCATCACCAAAAGCTTGCTTGTTGCTAACACTTCAAACTAGCTTGCTCTTGGTCATAACCTTCTCACCCCAAAATCTAATCCTAAATCTTCAAGATCTAGAGAAATTGTTTGTTTTAAGTGCCAAAAGACGAGGACACATTGCTAGCCAATGCCCAAATAGAAGAATCATGATGTTAAAGGGTAATGGTGAGTTAGAATCGGAAAGTGAGGAAAGTGGAGATGAAACCGAACAAGGAGAGGAAGAATTTGAGGAAGAAGCTGAGACCCTACATGCATCCAATGCCAAATTAAATTTAGTTTCTAGGAGAGTGCTGGCTGTTTACAAGGATGAGGATCAAGTTCAAAGGGAACACATCTTCCACACCCGATGTGAAATCCAAGGTAAAGTTTGTAGTATGATAAGTGATGGTGGAAGTTGTACAAATATAATTAGCAACATTGTGGTTGATAAATTAGGCTTAGCAATAATTAAACATCCTGAACCTTATGATTATAATGGCTTAATAATAATGGTAAGATAAAAGTAAATAGACAAGCCAAAGTAAAATTCAACATAGATAAATATGTGGATGTTGTTTTGTGTGATGTTGTACCAATGCATGCCGAACATATTCTATTAGATAGGCCATGGTAATTTGATAAAGATGCTATTCATTATGGTCGAGAGAATTGTATTGTTTTTAGATTTAAAAGTAAAAAGGTAAAGCTGGAACCATTAACTCCCAAGGAGGTATATAGAGATCAACTACAAATACAAAAAAGAGGGAGGCTAAAAAGATCAAGGAGAAAGCAAGCATGGCACCCATGACTTCACCATCCATCCAAGAAGGCAGGTTAGAGTTTGCTGTCCAAGGTAACTATTCCAAACCTAAACTTAAGGGGAAAGAAAGAGAGAAGGCGAGAGTGATAAAAGACATGAAAAAGCCAAGAGTGGAGTGAGAGAGGAAGAGAAACCCGAGAGTGCAAGAAAGCTAGAAAAAACCAAGAGTGAGGGACAATCCTAGAGGAAGAAAGGAAAAGAAAGGAAAGAGAGAAAAAATAAAAAAATTTATCTTAGTTTTGGTGATGTTAATAAAGCAATTTTGAGTATGACATCATTGTTGTTTATGATTTATAAAGATGCTTATTTAAAGATTTTTTCCTTGTATAGAACTTTATCTGCATTGTTGAGAGCCTTACTTAGTGGAAATTTGAAAATTTAGGAGGGATTATTTGCTAACTTTAAAATATGTGATTTTTGTCGAAATGAGCTGGCATTTTTAGGATTTTTTATGATAGTGTTTAACCTAGGAGATTAGGTTTGGTTGCACTTAAGAAAGGAGAGGTTGCCATAACAACAAAAGTTAAAGCTTATGCCACGAAGGGATGGACTTTTTCACATCTTAGAATGAATCAATGAAAATGCTTACAAACTTGATTTGCAAGGTGAGTATAATTTGAGTGCTATATTTGTTGTTACTGGCATATTTCCTTTTGCTGCAGGTGATCATTTAGATTTGAGGGCAAATCCTCTTCAAGACTTGTGTTGGATTGGCACTACATAGCTAATTGACATATAGACAAATAAGGGATGTAGACATAAGAAAAAAGTAATAATGAAAAAAAGAAGAAGTAGAAAAACGCTCGAATTTAGTCAATCAATCAATATAAGTAAAAGAAAAAAGCTTAATCCCCCATTTTATTTGTTCATAGAAATCCAACTAACCCCAATGACCATTAATGGTAATATCCAAAATCGAAAGTAGGAATAACAAATTAAAAGAGAATAGCAAAGAAAAGACTATACAAAACTCTCTACAAGTGATCTCCACCTTCTTTGTTTATATATTTCTTATATATTTCATTTTGATAAATTTCATTAATTTTTCATTAATTGGCTGTCGTTTGGTGATTAAGGGTAAGTTCCGTAAAAACCCCTGCTTTCTTTGAAAATATCATGAACAGCTCCTGTAGGTTGAGCACCTTTTTCAAGGAAATATAGAATAGCAAGAACATTTAAATAGGTTTGATTCTTTATCGGGTCATAAAAACCCACTTTCCAAAGATCTCTTCCTTCTCTTCTAGATCGAACATCAATTGCAATGATTTGATAAATGGCTCATTGGGATAGATGAACAATACCCCCCCAGAAATGTATAAGAAGTTTTCTCCTCTTACGGCTTAAGAAAATTGGAAATTATATCTATGTATAGAATGATAAGGTCATATATATCCATAAAATCATCAAATCAACTAGACTATGATTTAAATACTTATTCTTTCCCCCACCAAAAAAATTATTCATATTTATAGTTTGCACCCTCACAACTCAAGTTGGATAACTCTCAAATAACTCAAGAAAATCTTTTAAGCATTTCATTTATTGAGTGGTCTCTAACCCCCCTTTTGTCTGTCACTTTTAGAATCTTTTTAATTTTGCACTCTGATCTAGTTGTTGAGATAATCGAAAATGGTATTTCCTTATTCTAGAATCCTTTATCTTTGCCTTGAATCGTTGGGTTTAGACATTACTTCGGTGATTTTGAATTGTTTCAAAATGGCAGCAACATACCCTTTTTCATGATTTCTTTCTATCAAAGAATCATTTGACTGAGTGATTCTTATGTAATACACTTTTGATTTGATCGAAAAAGTTTTACCAATTCCAAAAAATTTGACTTTTGAATTGGAAACTTGCTTGAATCGGATCCTTTCGATTTATATATGGAAAATATATTTATGAAGTTGTCCCAATTTATTGATTAATACTAACCCTAGATTCTTGCCTCTAAGAAATGAATCAATACTTTTTACTCGAGCTCCATCATGTGGGATTTACATCACACTCCCCCCCAAAAAAAAATGAGAGTTCTATTGAAATAGAAGAAACGATGTCGAGTCAAAAGCACTTTCATTCCTTTATAATTTCTGTATAATAAAAAATGGCGGATGTAAGAATCCACAAGGGATCGTGTCCTTCAAGTCGCACGATGGTTTCTACCACATCGTTTTAAACAAAGTTTTACTATAACATTCCTTTAGTTTGGAACCAGTATGCAATTGATTCAATTATGGAATCGTGAATAGTCATTGGTTCTGTCGGTACATAGTAATCTATACTTTTTCTTTCTATATGAAATATGAATGGCTAGGGTTTAACGAAGTCTCAAAACGAATTCAATTTAATCCCCAACACCCAATACATATATTTATTTTAGCATATATTTTATTTCATTATTTATTTATTTAACATAATAAAATATAAATACCACGAATAAAATCAAAAATTTCTTTTTGAATCTGCACCTTCAAGTAACTTGATAGTGGTAAGATAAATTGACAAATTTCACACTTCTTCAAGTACTACGAACTCATAAGAAATCATCAAAAAGATTTAAGTGATTGAAAATTTTCTGGACACAAGATCATTATTTGAATAACATTTTAAAGTAAGGACTAGCATCCTAAGAGAAATCCATATTTGTATTAAACCATCAATGATTAAAAAACTAGATAGCTAAAAAATCCAATTTATTTTTTTAGTGAACTAGTGGATAAAGACTGGTGTAAGGTAAGGTTGTTGTTTTTTCATACTGATTTCTAAAACTTGAATCGAAATAAGAATAATATGGGACCCCTATACAGATAGACTAAAAAATTGTTACTGAAAGGAATTATAGATATTTTATGTTAAATATTTAACATTTAGGGATCATAAATGGATCCAATTATATATGTATGTTATTTGAACACGATTTAGTTTGTGAAAAAGATATGATTCAGAGAAGAATTATTAAGAGTACTAGTAAAATTTTCCAATCCAATATTATACTCTTACTACTATACTCTTAAATGGAAAGGTGATTTATCTTAAAAGCAATCTTTTTTCTGATATATAGCATTATATATATTATAATGCTATAATGGGTTGGGCATGCTTTGGGATGGGAGGATTCAAACGTCCAAATAGCGGGACCAAAACCCGTTGCCTTACCACTTAGACACGCCTTATTTCTATTCGATCCTAATAAACACTAATATTGGTATTGGTTATTCATCAACTCCAGTATAAATATCAATAAAACGTATAGATTGTTGCTAGAATTTTAATACGTGTCGATATAGAATTAAATTGAATTTATTGATCATTACATAGAATTTAATTAACATATTGTATGAAAGTATGATTTATTCTATTATCTTTTGATTTGAGAATTGAAGGATATTCAATTAGGATATTGTATGAAAGTATGATGTATTCTATTATCTTTTAATTTGAGAATTGAAGGTTATTGATTGGGGGAGTTCAAATCAAAGAAGGTTTTTAGGGTCTATCTTATTTAGTTCTATTCATTTTCCCTTCTATCAATAACTCAACTTATTAATAACTCAATCAAAATAATACAGTTATCCTCAGTAACAAAAATAACAAAATATTTGTTATGCTTAATATATTTAGTTTGATTTGCATCCGTCTTAATTCTACCCTTTATTCAAACGGTTTTTTCATCGCCAAATTACCAGAGGCCTATGCTTTTTTGAATCTAATTATAGATGTTATGCCAGTAATACCTGTGCTATTTTTTATCTTAGCTTTTGTTTGGTAGGCTGCAATAAGTTTTTGATGAGATCTTTAATAACGTCCTAGCCAAATTCATGATTGATTTGAAAAAAAAAATTTCTAACATAACGCTTGATAAGATTAGATAGGTTTTAGAGTATGAACTCTTGATTCCAATATTGAAATTTTTGTACAACCGTAAGAAATTTTGGATCAACCCGTTTCCTTATTATGACCTTTTTTCCATTGAAAGGCCTTATTGGAGTACTCACAATGTCAAATTGTGGGTATGAAAGAAAATTTTTGGTAATGAAAACTCCACTTATCCACTTAAATTATAAATATTACAAATTCATTTTTTGAAAATTTCATTTCTATTTCTAAAGAAAACTTTATTCTTTGGTGTCAAAATACAAAATAAAAAGAATAGGGTATACGGTCTAAAATAAAATAGCGAATCTATTCTTTTTTTTTCCTAAAAAAGAATTTTGGAGATTATGTAATGCTTACTCTCAAACTATTTGTTTACACGGTAGTAATATTCTTTGTTTTGCTTTTTTTCTTCGGATTCCTATCTAATGACCCAGGGTGTAATCCTGGACGTGAAGAATAAAAAAAAAAGAAATAAAAGAAATAAAGTTTTTTTTTTCTTGATTTTAAAATGTTCTTAGCTTAGTAGGACTTTGTCATTCCACACTGAACTCGCAATCCGACGCTTTCGTCCACTTAGCCATCTCTCCCCCAATTGAAAGGAGGTAATTACTATATTACATCACAAAAATAAGGCTTGAAGAAAGCCTTCTTCTTTTTATTTTCTTTTTTTAGTGTTTTTTATATTTTTTATTGTTTTATTATTTATTATTTTATTATATATAATATATATATATACAATAGTTTATATAATAGACACGGAATGATAATGATATAGAATCAAACTCCATTTAGACCATTTAGATAAAATAAAAGCATCCATATTATATAATTAGATTATATAAAATGTATATAAAACTTATACATATATGTTATATATAATTCTATAATCATATAACATATATGTATAAAGAAAAGACTTGAAAGATATATCAACAATCTAATCTACACAATCTACAATAGTCCAATATATAAATCCAATATAAATGAAATAAATATAAAAAATCCAATATAAATAAAATCTAAAAATTGAATATATATTTGTTAATATGTTTAACATAGATTTTTTTAATAGATTTATATAATTAATATATGTTTAATAGATATATTCTGTATTTTATATAATATATAAATAGAAAAAAGAAATAGAAAATAGAAAAAAGAAAAAATAGAAATAATGAGAAAAAATAATATTTATTAGTAATAATAAATAAAAAAACCTCTTTGAGTTCATCCGAAAAAGGCCCTTTATTTTCATGGCTTGGCCTAGTCAATACTTAGCCGGACCGGACCTCTTTTGTTTTATTCAATCGTAATAAGATAAAATGATTTATTTAATTTGAAAACAATTAGTTTGAAAACAAAACAAAAAGTCTTGTTATTGAAACAACAAAAGTCATAAAAAGACATGCTTTGATATAGAATCAAAGCGAGATTTCTTATCTTCTTTATTTTCCCTTTTTTTTTTTTTGTTTACTGATATTTTACTGAAATAAAAATATGTATATAATAAAAAATGGAACTATGGATTTGTGCACGATGCATTTTTTTTCTAATCCTATCTTTTGATTGCGCCTGAGTTTCTTGTTCGACAAAAAGTCCATTTATATACAATAATTGGATTGGAGCGGGTATAATTTAGTGGTAAAAGTGTGATTCATTCTATTAACCCCCGAATAGTTAAGGGGTTTTCCACATATTCATTTCTTCCGAATAATAAATGTGAAAGGAAAATAAATATATAAAAAATTGGCCTCTTGCCAATTGATTTTGAGTAACTTTATCGAGATCAGAAGCAAATTGTGCAAAGGCTTCTAATTCAACGAATTACACCAATTCCAATTTTGATTTGCCAGCTACTTGTTTCATGGCTTTAATTTGAGCTGTGAACCGTACGCTGGATGCAGAAATACCCACATTAATAGCAGGTCTAATTCTGGCATTGAATAGATCGGTGGATAAGAATATTTGCCCATCTGTAATGGAAATTACATTAGTAGGAATATAAGCCGAAACATCTCCCTATTGAGTCTCAACTATTGGTAAAGCAGTCATACTTCCTTCACCTAAATGGGAACTTGATTTAGCAGCTCTTTCCAAAAGGCGTGAATGCAAATAAAAAACATCTCCCAGATAAGCTTCTCGGCTCGGTGGTCTGAGTAATAAAAGAGACATTTGGTGATAACCTGTGCTTGTTTTGAGAGATCATCATAAATAATTGAAGTGTGTTGTTTGCGGTACATAAAATAGTCAACTAAAGCAGCTCCTGTATAAGGAGCGAGGTATTGTAATGTAGTCGGAGATTCGGCCATTTCAGCTACCATAATAGTGTAATCCATTGCTCCCCTTTCCTGTAAAGCAGTCACCACCTGAGCCATAGAAGATGCTTTTTGACCAATAGCTACATAAACGCATATTACATTTTGCCCTTGTTGATTGAGAATCGTATCTGTGGGTACTACTATTTTACCGGTTTACCTGTCCCCAATAATTAATTCTCGCCGACCACATCCTATAAGAATCATCGAATCAATAGCAATAAGTCCTGTTTGAAGACGCTTATATACCGAACATCTCGAAATAATACCCGAGGCGGGAGATTCAATTAATCACCTCGACCATCAATAGGATTAGCCAGATCATTTATAACACGGCCCAAAGAAGCCTCACTTACAGGGACCTGAGCAATTCGTCATGTTCCTTTTACAAAACTTCTCTCTTGTGTTATTAAACCGTCACCAATTAATACAACACTGACATTATTTGATTCCAAATTCAGAGCAATGCCTATCATACCTTCTTCAAATTCTAATAATTCCCCATCATTACTTCTTCAAGACCATAAATACGAGCAATGCCATTGCCTACTTGGAGTATAGTATCGATATTTAAAATCTTTACTTCTGTATTATATTGTTCAATATGTTCATGAATAATATTACTAATTTCATATGCTCGAATAGTTACCATGACTATTTCTTAATTCTTTATTTTTGTTTGAAAGAAAAATAATGCCTGCAGTAGAAAGACTAACCTTTTATTTCTTTCATCGTTCCAAACATGCCAATATTAGTATTGGTGGTATGGAAATGTAACTCGGTGTTCAAACAACTATTCAGAGTTCCTAGAGCCCCATGTAAGGCTTGTTGGAAAACCTGTTGTCGAACTTGATTAACAGCCTTTTGTTGTTCAAAATGAATGCTTTCATTTTTGTAATTTTCTAATTGTTCCAAGGTTTTATAAGTTGAATTAATCAAATTCAATTATTCTCGTTCTATTTCAGAGAATCCATTCGCTTGAAATTGATCCGCTTCCATTTTTACTTTCCACAAGCGGGACTGGGTTTTTTCCAATCATTGAACGACCCCCCCGCGTAGTTCTTCCGAATTTTGAATAGTCTTCAAGATTTGTTGTTTTTGATTATCTAATAAATCACTTAATGAAACTAGATTATATTTCCATTCATTTCAAAACTTCCAGATCCCTTTCCGAACCAAACATGAATCTTTAGATTCATTTGGCTCTCATGCCCAATTACTTATGTATGGGGGAAGCTCTCTAGCTTTTTTTAATGTAATGAACCTAGCCTCTTTTCTCTATTCATATTTACGAAAGTATAGAAACTGATCACTAATCCAAGAACATAATATTCGGAGGACTCTTCTAACCAAACAAATAATTGTCAGCAAAGTTGGTTTTTTTTTTTCGTACCAAATCCAAATAATTCTTTTAATTTATACACAGGTCATCGATTCAACATTGGATATAAAAGATAAAAAAAAAAGGGGGAGAAATATCCATTTTTCTAATTTTTGAAAATCAAATGCAAATAACGGGTTCAAATCATTTTTTTATCGACATGAGTGTTTTATATAGGAAAAAAATTCCAACACTTTGAAACCATTTATGGATTAACATATTCTATATTAACATAGTAGTAGAAAGAGTACCACGCTACATTTGGACTTCAAACGATTTAGCTTTAACCCTGTTAACAATCCCACATTATTGGTTGACAGAGAAATAAAGCAGATTTAATGAATCACAAAATGCTATTGTTCTTAAATATGATTTCTTAATTTATTCAAAAGTAATTTGCGGAATCATGCACCTTTTTGAGTTATAATGAAAAAAAGTACAATTGGTTGGATCCAATACACCAAAGATTACACTTAGATTTATTGAAGTTGTTGCTAAAATATCGGTATTAAACCCCAAACTCTCAGATGACCTGCTCCTAAACCGGTATTATATTAGCCTAGATCTAATTATGTTCAAGTTCTAATGGTCACCTCAACCCCTAACCAACCTGTGATTAGAAACCTTGGTATATTGAAGATGTCATAATAGCTGATGGATGTCCTATTGATAAGTTCAAACTAAAATACTCATTCACTAATGGTGTTTTAGGCGTTCAAAGAGAACAAAGAGAATTCAATCTCAGAAATAATTTTCTGTATAAAATTCAAGCTTAATTTTGATTGAAAAATAAGCCTTTAAATAGGCTAGAAATTCACAAAATAAACCCTAAAAACAAAGGGAAAACTGGCCATACAAAGTAGTTTCCTATAGTGGCCGAAATTCTCACTCCTTTCCTAATCTAATTTGGATTAATTAATTCCTTTATTTTGAATTAGTAATTAATTAATTTACAATGAAAATAATAAAATAATAAATTCCCTAAATTTATTTTTCCAACAAATAAATATATAAAAACCAAAAAGGAATGGTAATTTCCTAAAACAAAAAGTAGAATCAAATTAGGAAACTAAAACACTAGCTTTTTGACTAAGTTGACTTTGACCATGCATTGACCAATTTGAGCTCCAAATCAGCTTCAATATGCTTTGTAGGATGCCAAATAAGCCGATCATGAAGGCCCACACGTTTCCCTTGCTTGGAAGAAAGAGAAAAAGCCAACTCAGCACAATATAATAAAGTCAACACAAAATACAGCAAAAATAGGCCAAATTTACTAACAGTCCGCACAACCCCTTTTTGGACGACTTTGAAGCCGCTTTCACTTGATTCCATATCCTCTTAGACATATGTATTGAATCCATAAAACATTGGAACCATTTCATGCTTCCCGACCTCCATAATTGCACTAAAACTGCTACCTGGGTCCGTACCGGCTTCCACCACTTGTATGCTCAAGATAGGTCTTGGATCTTTAGGTATGGACAAGCCCTTTTGAATATTAATTACTCCCTGGATGAAGGCAACAAGATTGTCCCTAAACTTCTTAGCTTGAGCACTAGTGATCGGTCCGATCTTCATCCGTATCAGGTTGGCACCCCAGTGGGTTGTCGGTTGAGTGGGTTCTGCTGGATTCGCATCAAGCCTCCTCGTCTTTATTCTATTCTCAAGTCCCTAAATTTATGAAGTTTATGTTCTGAATTTATGAAGACTTTAGTCCCTTTATTGCAGCCTGTGCTACTAAATCTGTTGCTTTGTTTTTTATACCAACAGTTAAGAATTGTTTTCCCCTACTTGCTACATCAAAAACTAAATCACAAGCTTCTGCCAAAAACCAAGCATTTCTGTTAAGATTTATAATATGAATACCTTTACGCCTTGCAGAGATATATGGTGCCATTTGAGGATTCCATTTCCTAGTACCATGACCAAAATGAACTCCTACTCCCATCATCTCTCCCAAGTTGATGTTCCAATATCTTTTTATCATAAAAAAGAAAAAAAAGAAAAAGAGAAGCTAAAATAGAAATAAATAATTGTTCCCATGAAACCTTCTCTTCTACTGAAGATTGGCCATTGATACACGATCCAGACCATTCATTTCTTTCTATTCGTTGTTATCTTTATTTCTATTACCAAATTAAACGACCACAACATAAATAGAGAAAAGGATGAATTCACTTTTAGGAATAATTAAATCCTAGAAACGATTGTTTTGATATATCATGTAAATTATTTGACATCTAAAAATTAAATAATTCTCTGTGGTTGAACAAAATGTCTTTTATTTCCTACTCAAATAAATTCTTCTTTTTCATTTACAAAGGAATGTTGTGATGTTGCCTTGAACAGTGCACTAATCATTTGGATCCGGTCCCAACGGGCATCATCCCCCTATAACAACATTCTTTTTCAGACCTTTCAAACAATCGATACGACCATGTAAAGCAACTTTTGCTAAAATGTGAATGGTTTCTTAAAAACTTGCTTCGGATATGAAACTTTGAGTATTTAAACGTGTGCCATGGTCCGCGGCTGGCCAAAACGCAGGTCCCTGGCGATGAGTGCCATAGCAATCAGTGGTTGTCCAACCCTCGACTCCTCACTACATGCACGAATTGCTGTCGCGGCCTTATAGAGACCCATATGCTCCGCTGGTTATGCGTTTCCAACCTAACCTGGCGGGCTACCCTCTAAGTTTCAATATATCAATAAGCGGAGCAAAAAAAACTTACAAGGATTCCCGTATTAACAAGCGCCCTCGGTGTTCGAATTGTAGTCTAAAGAAGCATCCTCAACGGCGGACCAGACTCAAGTCCCCTGGGTTGTTTGGGAATACAACCCAAATCAGGCGGTAAATTTCGACCAAGGCTAAATATGAGCGAGAGACCAATGGCAAACAAGTACCACGAGGGAAAGATGAAAAGGACTTTGAAAAGAGAGTCAAAGAGTACTTGAAATTGTTGGGAGGGAACCGAATGGGGGCCAGCGATGCGCCTCAATCAGATGTGGAACAGTGAGAGCCGGTCTGTCGATTGACTCGGGGCTCAAACCGATGCAGATTGTGACGGTGGCCCAAGCCCAAGCTGTAGATGTGCCGATGGAGACGTCGTCGCCACGATCGTGGTTGGCAGCGCAAGCCGTCATGGCATGCTTCGGCAGCTGCACGCTCCTAGCATCGACCTGTGGGTTCCTCATTCAGCCCGTCTTGAAACACGGACCAAAGAGTCTGACATGTGTGCGAGTCAATGGGTTAGTAAACCCGTAAAGCACAAGGAAGCTGAATGGCAGGATCCCCAAATATTAGTGAGCATAGTGAAGTTCATACAGTAATGAGTTTGATTGACAACAATGAACTTATAACAAAATATGTTTTAAATTCTTATGAAATAAATCATGTTAGTGTGAAGTAAACTAAGAAAATAGGTGTATATTTATATACATTCTTATAACACCGTCTTCAATGTTTATCATATTTTTTATTGTTTTAATAACACAAAATTATATTATTAGGATTATGATGAGGTTTCTGGACTTGAAAACACTAATATTGTTAAGTTGAACGTAGTTCGTGGTATTACCTACTACATTTTATTTACAAATAACTTTATTTAGTTCACGAGCTAATATATTTTGATTTTTGTATAGGGCTCTACGGCTGAAAATGACTTCAATTCTCCAAATAAAACTCTTGGAAAACGGCCTAATCCATTGATTGTTGAAGATGATGGTTCCTATAAAGAAGTTGTTGATCACAAACCAAATTCACATATGTCAAGCAACAAGTTATCAAGCAGCAAACTAAGAAAAATAATTAAGCAAGAAAAATTTTAATTTTTATTGAACAATTTTAGAATATTATTTTTTCATGCTTTTTCAAATTTTCTCACTTTTTTATTTTTTTAATAATTTTTATTGAATAATACTCAATGGGTTTATAGATAATTTTTGCACTTCTACTTGATGGGTTTATTATTATTGTTTTTAATTATTATTTTTAACTTTTTGTTATGTTTTAGATGAGTTTATTATTATTACTATTATTATTATTATTATTATTATGATTGTTACTAGAATTATGAACCTTTATATGTAAATTTAATACATTACATAGTTCATGCATTATTTCATTATATGGTATTATTTAAAATAATAACACTAACCACATTACAAATTGCTTTTAGATAAACAAAATTAAAATTAATCTAAGATTATCAAAGTGCTTCCAACTTATAATCCATAATCAAAATTATATTTTCCATCATATTCTAACTGAAACATTTTGATCAACCAATAAAAAATATTCAAATTAATATAAAAATCCCCAACAATTGTCAATAAGAGATATAAAATGTTTAGACTTTTTCACAAACACATACATACGTAAATAGATGCAATATATACATAGTTAAATATATATACAGACAAGCCCGCATGCATGGTGTTTCATGATGCATAATGTTTTAATTTATACATATTATGGAAGAGATTCTATATATATGAGTATATATTACTGTCCAGATATCAGCGGGAACAAGTGTAACGTTTATAACATTTTTTTTATCGAATGATTTAACATTATGTTTTGCATTAATGGAGAATTGATGGCATGTTTTAATTGGGTTGTAATGACTTTTAATTTTCCTTCCATTTGGGTTTTTGAGAGGTGGTTTTATGAAGCTATATATAGCCTTTTGGAGCTTTCATTTGGCAGATAAAGAAGAATTGAGATAAGTGTTTGAGGTGCTCTGCATTGTGTGCATACTGTAAATATGGTAAATCTCAGGTACATAATATTTCGTAGTGGAATATTTAAGTGGTGTTGTGTCCAAAATCTAAGCTAATCCATTGTATCCTGGGAGACGAATGTCACAGAGCCATCTGTATCAGTGGAACGAAATTCATCTTAAGGAGATTGCGGTATCACACAGGCCTCAGATCAGTTATTCAATCCATACATATAAGTTCTAAAATTTATAATTTTCTTACAATCGTAAGATGAATTTCCTTACTAATCGTGTATGCATATATGTTCATTCTGTTGTTGTGAGATTAAATTTCATCAAATTTTTATTTTAATTTTAAAAAAAAATTTATACTATGTTTTTTTTTTTTAAAATGGAACTGGTATAATCTTTTCCTTGTTTTTATCAAAAATTATGCCCATAATCTAATTACCCATGATTTTATGTATATTTTGGAGATTTTCCGATGATTTTTTGTTGTTAGAACATAAAAATTGATGAAAAAATTTCAACTAGGTCAGTCGACCCATTTACAAGTGAAATGGGTCAAGAATGATGTGACTAGAGGTTGAAGATGGGTAGCCCGTGGGACCTCTGGTCGAGTTTTACTTGATTTTATTTAGTTCGGCCCATGTTAAAGCTCAGCACATGTCTAAGTAGGCTCATATTTCAGCCCAGGTGCAAGTAGGCTGGTGTTTCAGTCCAGGTACAAGGCTCGATACCAAAAGCTTACACATCAGAGACATCAGATGGTGATGTTGTCATTACACATCATTAGTAATGTCGTCGACATGCTAGTATGCTACATCATCATGACATGACACTATGGTGTCACATCAGCATAATGCCATGTTAGCATGACATCGGTGGATGACGTCAGCGATTATGTCAGTGATGATGTATGCTGTGTGGAATTATTTAGCTGTATATAGCAATTTTATGGTGTATACAACAATTTTGTGGGGTATACAACAATTATTCAGATGTATACAACATTTTGTGGGTGTTTAAAGAAAAATTTAAAAAATCACGTTGTTGTATTTTCTTATTAGAAATTGGTTTTAATTAGTTTATTAGGGTTTAGAACAACAACTATTGATTTTTGTTTTGTGATTATATAGAAATGGCAAGTGGATTAGATGATGTGATTTCTGATACGAGGTCAAATTATGCATGCTACATAAGTGTCAACTCCAACTTTTGTGGTCCAAATGCTTATTCCTACATCGGTCGCTGTACCTAAAAATCATGCTGAGCCACTAGAGAAATTTAATGGAGCAATTTCAAGAGATGGCAATAAAAGATGCTATTTTACTTGACAACCATGAACCTTGCGAGGTTCTTAACTAAAGATGCACCTCCGAGTAATGAACAGAGTGATAGAGAAACACTCATGGTGGTGGATGCATGGAAGCATTTCGATCACTTGTGTCAGAATTATATCTTGAATGGTTTATCAGATGCTTTGTATGAATGCATTGTAGCACAAAAACAACAAAAGAGTTGTGGGAAAATTTAGACCATAAATATAAAATAGAGAATGTTGGTGCCAAAAAGTTTGTAGTAAGTTGGTTTTTGGAATTTAAAATGGTGGATTCAAAGCCTCTGATGAGTCAAGCACATGAATTACAGGTGCTTATTTAAGATATTCATTTTGACGGGATGATAATTAGTGAAGTATTTTAAGTAGCATTTATAATTGAGAATCTACTGCCTAGTTGGAAAGACTTCAAGAATATTTTAGACATAAGAGGAAGGAAACGGATGTGGAAACTCTTGTTGGGAAACTTCATATTGAAGATGACAATAGAAGATTTAACGAAAGATTTTCGTAGGCCGAGATCAAGGCCAATACTGTGGAGCATAGTCAAAGTTTCAACAATAAGAAGAGGACTAGAAAAGATTCCAAGGATTCTAAGCTGGGAACTAAAGAAGGGATCTCCAAAAAGGATAAGTTTCAAGGTAAATGCTTCAATTATGATGAGATGAGTCATAGAGTGGTGGACTGTGGGCTATCGAAAAAGAAGAAAAACAAAGAGGCATAGATGGTGGAGCAAATCACTTAAGAGATTGATGATATAGATCTCAATTTTATTGTCTCTAAAGTGAATTTGGTGGGACCAAACCCTAAAGAATGGTGGATTGATACTAATGCGACCCACCACATATGTTCAAACAATAGCTTGTTCACTTATTTCGAACCAAGTAAAAATGGCTCTTCTGCATCACTACCACGTCTAATATCATATGATGATATAGGTACAAAGGGAAATCCATCAATCACCTCATCAGTAGTGACTTTCAAATTTCATTCACCTAGCATAACACCATGGCACACATCCCATGGGATAGAAGGAACCAAAGTACCACGTACTACTATATTTTCAACACTGCCTTGTGCAAGATTGCATTTAACACCCTGCATTAGAAACAAAATTAGAATAACTAATTAATATAGAAATATATATATATATATATATACTTCTCATAGCAACAATGATAACAAAATTAAACATAATCACAACAAAATGAATAAAAATATTAGTATTTAGACATATATATTAATGCTAGATATAAATTTCAATTTTTTTTTTTTAATAATACCTCTAAAGATGTCATAATTGATGGATAAATAGGAGGAGCATCAAGCCTAACAGTAGACGAGGGTCCTAGATCGGCAACATCTTTGTCATGTACTGCACGATCTCCATGTGGTAACCAAGTATGTGTACGAGAATGTAGTGCCTCTCCATGCGAAGATTGTTGTCGAATTGTATGAGGTTAAGACTGTAGGTTAATGCCATATGCAGATACTAACTCAGTAATCTTTTCAATGTTGCCTTTCTTTTGAATGATCCCCAAAAGACCACTAACAACAAGTTTTAGCTTGGTAATTCCCTCACTCTCCTCGGACTTATTCTTTTTTTGTGAACTTTGCTTAGGTGTGTGAAAACAATTAGTCACTGTATAGTCTTTGCCTCTATCTCTAAGCTAATGTTCATACTAATCGATCCCCAAAGCCTGTATAAGTATATCATCTAAAGTGAAGACTCAACTTCTTCTTCATTTGCCTTCTTCCTTAAGACATTCTACAATATATATTAAATGATTAAATAATTAGAAAATTACAATATTTAACTAAATATTAATATATTGTGCATGGCAACAATAATAACAAATTTAAGCATAATTAAGTGAATGAATAAAAAAATAAAAAATTGAAAACTAAACAAAAATATCTATATTTCAATCATAACAATGTATAGTGGTAAAAAATAATTAATTATGCTTCGATTGCATGAATATTTAATTACAATATTTAACTAAAAATTAATATATTTTTCATGGCAACAATAATAATAAAATAAATCATAATTATGTAAATGAATAAAAATATAAATTTAAAAACTAAACAAAAATATCCATAGCTCAAAATATATAAACTATAAAATTAATCATATTTGATAAAAGGTAATAGTTAAACATTACAATTATACATTTTTATGTAAATAAAAATACTCACAATGTTTTTTCCCACCAAAAATTATGTTTCTTCATTTGCATATTTTCCATATTTCCCCATTCATGTCCAAGTCCATAGATCCTTACATTCTATGTATTCTCGGGTGCCTACTTCAATTTGCTGCAAAAGTTATATGTAAATATTAATAATACCATGTGATTAAAATAAAAAAATGCATATATAGTTAAATGGAAGTAAAAATATAGTTAAATCAACCAACAAACTAGGAAACAAAAATACGATAAAACTAGGAAATCCTAATTCAACTAGGAATGAATATTTTTTTTTTTTAACAGATGCAAAACGTGTATGAGATAGATGCAACTTTAACCTAATGCTAAAATTGTAGAATAACACAAAAACAAATAAAGCAAATAAAGATATATCAAACCTGAACAAAATTTAGCTCTGATACCAAATGATACGAACCTAGGACGACCTGCTCCTAAACCTATATTATATTAGCCCGGATCTCAATTAAGTTCAAGTTCTAATGGAATGGACCTCAACCTCTAACCAACTTGTGGTTATGAACCTTGGTATAATGTAGACGCCACAATAGGGGATTGAAAACCTATTGATAAGTCAAGCTAAAACAACCAATTCTCTAATGGTGTTTTACGTGTTCTCAAAGAACAAAGAGATAATTAATCTCACAAGTATTTTCTTAATCAAATCAAAGTTGCATTCTTATTGAAAATAAGTCTTTAAATAGGCTTTGAATGAAACAAAATAAACCCTAAAAACCCTAGGAAAAACCGGCCACACAATGAAGAGTTCTATGGTGGCCGAAATTCTCACTCCTTTCCTAATCTAATTTGGAGATTTTATCTCACCTCTAAGTTCTTGGGCAGATTCGATCTTGACCTCCCTTCTTGGCCGGTTGGTAGTTTCTTCTCCTAATTTCGGCTTCAACTTGTTTTCATAAGTGGAATTGTTTTTCCAGCCACTTGAACTTGTCCTTCCACTGCTAGAAACTTCTCCAAACCATGTACTAACACCCCTCCTCTTGAATTGGTTCTCAAGCTTAATTGCTACATGCAACATCTCTTCCAATTCCAAGTATTGTTGTAATTCAAGTTGGTTGGCAATGTCACGGTTTAACCCTCCAAGAAATCTTGCCATTGTTGCCTCCCTATCCTCATTCATATTTAGCCTCATCATTAACATCTCCATCTCTTTGTAATAATCCTCCACAGACCTACTTCCTTGAGACAAAGATTGAAGCCTTTGATGCAACAACCTATGGTAATGGGATGGCACAAACCGTTTCCTCATGGCTCCTTTTCTTTGATGCCATGTCGAGATTAAATCATCACCAACTCTTCTTCTGGTATTTTGCTCATTGGTCCACCATTGAAGTGCATAATGTCCAAACTCCATTGCTGCCAACTTCACCTTCTTACCTTCCGAATAGTTGTGGCAGTCAAAAATCATCTCCATTTTTTCTTCCCACTCCAAATAAGCTTTGGGATCACTTTTACCCATAAAAGGTGGGATGTTAACCTTGATATTTCCCAAATCATCATCTGTATCTTCCTTCCTATATCTCCCACGGCCAGCTCTATCTTGGACAGCAAAAGTTTCATCCATACATTCCTCAAAGTCTCCATCGAATGGCTCCTCATCAAATTCCTCTCTCGGTCTCTCGTGACCTCTTCGTCCTCGGCCTCACCCTCCATGGAATTCTTGCCTATTTCTTGTATTCGGCATTCCTTATGAGGCTTCTAGTCTTCCCACTCTTTGATTCACATGATCAACTTGAGCACTAACCCGCTGTATTGATTCCAAAATGGCTCTCATGTCCACTTGGTCTCCACTCCCGGTAGCTCGGGCATCGCCATGGAATGCTACGGACTCTTCCTCATTGATCCTCAAGGTTGGATCTCCTCTTCTTATTCTAGAATCTGCCATGTTAATAAAATACTGTAAAAATAAAATAAATCCTCACAATATTCACTCCCTCATGTGTTTCACTCAAACAAGGTCTCGACACTCGTGCTTGCACACTAGTTTCGGCTTTTACCCTCTTTTAAGCTCACACACTCTTGCCTTTTTCCACTCAATGAATTATCTCAAAGTTCTAATTAAAACACCCACAAAATAGCAATTAGATCACTAGTATGTTTTAATTAAACTTATCAACAAAACAGTAAGCAAAAATAAACAAATACCGAACGGAATGAAAAAAAAACTATTTTCGATTTTTCTAGACAAAATAAAGCAAATTGATGAGAAAACTTTGGAATTTTGAAGAACTGGACCAGATGGTAATAGATTATGAGTTCAAGAATAAAATTCTAGAAAAAGAAATTCAAATACGAACAAGAATCAAATTGAACAAAAATACAGAATAATGTTGGTTGTTGTTCTTGTAATTCAAGTTTTGTATCAATTCCTTTATCTAATTTTAATCAAAATAATTTGAACACCCAAAATCCAAATATCCAGCAGCAAAAAAATAATTTCCCAGCAACTCAAATATTGAATAAATAATCAAAAAACCAGCAGCTCCAACAAATTTCCAGCAAACAAATCAAACTCCAACAAACCGAAATATTTTTTTTTTTTTTTTTTTTTTCGGCTTTACCTCTTCTTTTTTTTTTCTTTTTTTTTTTTTTCACTCACAGAACATAAACAACTGCAGTAGCAAGAAAATTACCAAAATTGCAATTCCAACTCCAAAACAAACACCAAACCCGTGACCTCCAAATAAACACAAATGTGCAGTTTTATTTTTTTTTTAAATGTTGCCGTAAACTCTTTTTTTTTTTTAAATATATGAATGCAAATATTTAAGACTAAAACAGCAAAGAAATATCAACAAAAACCAAAATCAACAAGAACAATGATGAAAAACAACCAACAAACTAGGAAACAAAAATACGATAAAACTAGAAAATCCTAATTCAACTAGGAATGAATTTTTTATTTTATTTTTTTGAATGCTGAGCGTTTATAGGATGGATGCAACCTTAACCTAATGCTAAAATTGCAGAATAACACAAAAAAAAAAATAAAGCAAATAAAGATAGATCAAACCTGAACAAAATTTAGCTCTGATACCAAATGATACGAACCTAGGACGACCTGCTCCTAAACCCGTATTATATTAGCCCGGATCTCAATTAAGTTCAAGTTCTAATGGAATGGACCTCAACCCCTAACCAACCTGTGGTTAGAAACCTTGGTATAATGTAGACGCCACAATAGGGGATGGAAAACCTATTGATAAGTCAAGCTAAAACAACCAATTCTCTAATGGTGTTTTAGGTGTTCTCAAAGAACAAAGAGATAATTAATCTCACAAGTATTTTTTTAATCAAATCAAAGTTAATTCTTATTGATAACTAAGCCTTTAAATAGGCTTTGAAAGAAACAAAATAAACCCTAAAAGCCCTAGGTAAAACCGGCCACTCACATAAAGAATCCTAGTTGGCCGAAACTATACTTCCTTTCCTAATATAAGTTTGATTAATTAATTCCTTTATATTAAATTAGGAATTAATTAATTTACAATGGAAAGAATAAAATAAAAACCTTCCTAAAGTTATTTGTCCAGAAAATAAATAAATAAAAACCTAAAAGTAATGGTAGTTTCCTAAAACAAAAAGTAAGAACAAATTAGGAAACTAAAAATGGTAAATTTCGGCTATGTTGGTAATGACCCTTCTTTGATCCAATTGGACTCCAAATCAGCTTGACAAAAAGTAACACGTAACCTGCTGTGTTAATTTTTGGTATTTTAATTAATTTTTTGTTTTAATAGTATGTATATAAATATTAAGTATATTAAATAACAACATGAAGCAAAATAATTAATTTATTCATTTAGTTTATTTGTATTTTGATTTTAAATGAATTGTTTTTAAATTAATAAAAATTCCCACAAAATTAATTATTTTATAATTTAAAAGGATTAGCCGACGTTTTTAACATTAAAACGTCACCTATTATCTTAATTTTTGGAATTCTATTTAATTTTTTGTTTTATTTGTATGTATATAAATATTAAATATATAATAATTAGTAATATGAAGCGAAAAAATTAATCTATTCGTCTAATTGGTTTGTGCTTCATGTTTAAATTAATTATTTTTTTAAATTAGTGAGAGTTTGACAAAATTAAATATTTTATAATTTAAAATCATTAAGCCACACTTCTAACACTAAAAGCATTGCCAATTTTCTTAATTCTTGGAATTTTATTTAATTTTAAGTTTTATCCATATGCATATAAATATTAAATATATTAATCAGCAATATGATGAAAAATAAAGAATCTATGCATTTAATTTATTTGTATTCAATTTTAAATTAATGATTTTTTAAATTAATAAAATGTTTAATAAATTTAACTATTTTAAAATTGAAAACAACCATAAACGTTGCCTATTGTCTTAATTTTTGGAATTCTATTTAATTTTTTGTTTTATTCATATGTATAAAACTATTCAATATATTAATTAGTAATATGAAGCAAAATAATTAATCTATATGTGTAATTTATCCATACTTCAAATTTAAATTAATTATTTTTAAATTAATAAGAGTTTGACAAAATTAAATATATAATTTAAAAACATTAGAGATCGCTGTTAGCAAAAATAATATTGCCTATTGTCTTAATTTTTGGAATTGTATTTAATTTTATGTTATATTCATATGAATTTAAATATTAAATATATTAATTTATTTGTGTTTCAATTTTAAATTAATGATTTTTTAAATTAATAAAATATTTGAGAAATTTAATTATTTTAAAATTGAAAACAATCAGGAATAAAAAATGTCAGTGTTAAGTTAATTTTTTGTATTTTAATTATTTTTATTTTTATTTTATATATATAAATATTAAATATATTAATTAGAAAATTGCAGTAAAATAATTAATATATCTTTTTAACTTTTTTGTGCTTCATTTTTTAATTAATTATTTTTTAAACTAATAAAATTTTGGCAAAATTAATTATTCTATAATTTAATAGCGCTAGGTGATGCTTTTAACTTCAAACGCATTGCCTATTATCTTTATTTTTTAAAAATTATTTAATTTTATATTTTATTCATATGCATATATTAAATATATTAATTAACAATATGAAGCAAAATAAATAATCTATACTTTCAATTAATTCGTGTTTCAATTTTTAATTAATGATTTTTTAAATTAATTAAAAGTTTAATAAATTTAATTATTTTAAAATTGAAAAGCATCATGCGATAAAATTAATCTATTCGTCTAATTTGTTTGTGCTGCAATTTTAAATTAATAAGAGTTTGATAAAATTAAATATTTTATAATTTAAAATCATTATACGACGCTTTTAATATCAAAAGCATTTCCTATTGTCTTAATTCTTGAAATTTTATGATGCAACATAATTAATCTATGCATTTAATTTATTTGTGTGTCAATTTTAAATTAATGATTTTTTAATTTAACAAATTGTTTGATAAATTTAGTTATTTTAAAATTGAAAACAATCAAGCATCGCTTTCAACATCAAAATGTCGCTGTTAAGTTATTATTTTGTGTTTTAATTAATTTTATTTTTTATTTTATGTATATAAATACTAAATATATTAATTAGCAATATGAAGCAAAATAATTAATATATTTATTTAATTTTTTTGTGTTTCACTTTTTAATTAGTTATTTTTTGAACTAATAAAATTTTGGCAAAATTAATTATTTTTTAATTTAAAAGAGCTAGACGATGCTTTTAACATCAAAAGCATCGCCTATTCTCTTAATTTTTGAAATTTTATTTAATTTTATGTTTTATTTATATGTATATATATATTTATTAAATATATTAATTAGCAATATGAAATAAAATAAGAAGAGTTGAATGGTTGGGTTGGTTGCGTTTCTGGGTTTCTACTTTCTTTCACCTTTGTCACCCTCAACGAGCACATATCATTGATATTTCTTCCGTTTTTTATTATCAGCCGTACTGGGTTCACTAATGATGAGAACCCGTTTGTACCTATACAATCAACTACTCGCTGGGGTACTGATCCTATGCAATTGAAGACCGAGCCAATTAATAGGGCTCAAGCTAAAAGCTTTAAGGGAAATCTTGTTAGCTTCATACAAAATGTAATTAAATCTTAAGAGGGCGTATTAATATCATAAGATTCTAAGCCCGTGTTAAGCATCCAAGTTATGAATGCAGAAATGGACCCAGGAAGCTGTTTGGTGCATTTGAGGACTTCTGACAGTAAGGGGTGGGTTTGTTTGCCTATGAATGTGTTTGACCTCATCAAGAAGCCATGAAATCATGCCAGGATAGAAGCAAGGGTACCCAATTATGTCATTAGCATCCAAGCTTCTACATTGGCTGGATTTAGCTAGTTTGGCGCTGACAAGGAGCTTACTTGCATTCCAAGCAAGTTTTGATAATTTCAATCAATGGCAACGTGTGGGAACCAGTTCTAATCCTACTAGGCATCCTACATTGCATGTTGAATCAGATTTGGAACCTAAATTAGCTAGAGACTAGACAAGTACAACTTATTTGGAAAATTAGTCAATTACTTTCCAAATATGAAATTTAACTTTTATTTTAGGAAATAGTTTTAAATTTTAAATTTTTATTTAATTATTTACTGGACAAATTAATTTAGGAAGGTTGAATTTTAATATTTGTGATTGTAAATTAATTAATTCTTCTTTAAAAGTTAAGGAATCAATTAATACAAATTAGATTAGGAAAGACATATAACATTTGGCCACACCTTTTGTTTAGTTTTATTGGTCGGTTTTTGCCTATTGTGTTAGGGTTTTGATTTTGTCACTTTAGCCTATTTAAAGGCTTATTTCTCAATAAATGACATTAAATTATTCATTCAGAAAAATTACTATGAAAAAGATTTCTCTTTGTTTTCTTAGAACACCTAAAACATTGAATAGAGAGCGAGTGTTTTAGTTTGACTTATCAATAGGACAATCCATAACCTATTGTGACGTCTTCGACATATACCAAAGTTTTTAATCAGAGGATGATTAGGAATCAAAGTGGCCGTTAGAATCTGAACTTAATTTTGATTCGAGCTAATATAATACGGGTTTAGGAGTGGGTCGACCCAGGTTCGTATCATTTGGTATCGGAGTTGAATTCTGTTTAGGTTTGATTTATCATATTGCTTTGTTTTAATTTTGTGTTATTCTACAATTTTAACATTAGGTTAAGATTGTTTCTACCCATACATGTGCTACATATTTGAAAAAAAAAGAAAAAAAATCTTCATAGCCTAATTAGGGTTTCTTTTTGTTTAGTCAAATTTTTGTTTGCTTCCTAGTTTTTTTTTTTTTTTTTTTTTGGTTTCGTATGATAGTTCTTAGTAATTTGGTATATTGTTGATTTTCCTTCACTGTTTTTAATTGTAATTAGTTGCACTTATATATTAAAGAAAAAAAGGAATTTCAGAAAACATATTGCAAAACCCTAAAGTTTTTCAATTTGTTTTGTTTGGAAGGTGAATTCGAATTTGAGAAATTGTTAGGCATTGGAGTTACATTTTTATGGTGATTGTGCTGCTGGAAGTTGTGTGATATTATTCGGTTTGTGATAAAAAAAAAAGCCGAAGTTAAAAAAAAAAATTGCGCAAAAGGCCGATTTTGAGAATTGCAAATTTTAGTTTGTTCGAATTTGGGAAAACTTCAGTTGTGATAGTTGGAGTTCCTGTTTATTCAATATTGGTTGCTGGATATTCAAATATTGGTGCTAATTGATTGGATTAAAATTGGTTTAAGGATTTGAAACAAAAACCTAAATTATGAGAACTACAACCAACATCTATCTCATATTTTGTTCGAATTGTGTTCTTGTTAATTTTTTGAACCCTTTTCTAAATTTTATGCTTGAATTATGGTCTTTTAATATTCTGGTTTATTCCTTATTGAATATGAAAATTACTTTAATATTTTTTCTTGTTTTTGGATAGTAAAGCTGAAAATTAGGTTTTCTAATTTACTCGGAATTTGCTCGCTTCTTGCTTTTTTTTTTATTGATAGGTTTCATTAGGACATACTTGTGATTTAGTTGCTGGTTTTAAGTGTGTTTTATTAGAACTTTGAGATAATCTTTGGAGTGAAAAAAGGCAAGAGAGTGTGAGCTTATAACAGGGTTAAAAGCCAAAATTAGTGTGAAACACGAGTGAACGAGACCTTATTTGAGTGATACACTTGAACGAGTGAACTTGGTGAGATTTCTTACATTATTTCACTAACATGACATATTCATGATTACAAAGAGGAGGTGATTCTTTAAGAGAACTTGGAGAGGATTCTATGGGTTCAAGGGAGAGTCTAGAGCATCAGGGAGTTATGCAGAACCTACTGACATACAGGCAGTGTTGGAGCAATTGCAAAGGATGAATGCTCTGTTTGATCAATTTGATCAAAGGATGTACAGGTTTGAGAACCAATAGGGAAGGCCGAACCCTATGATGGAACCACAAGGAGGACATGGTCGAGGAAGAGGAGACCGTGGACGTTATCGGGAGGAAATTGAAGAAGGAGACTTTAGAGACAATTTTGAGGAGGATTTCAAAGACATATTTGCATTCCAAGGAAGGCAAATGTGTGGTAGGCACAATAAGGAGGAAGATGATGATTTAGGTAATATCAAGGTCAGCATACCACCAGTTTTGGGAAAAAGTGATCCGGAGACTTACTTGGAATGGAAAGAACGCAAGGAGATAATTTTTTATTGCCATAACTATTCAGAGGCAAGAAAGGTTAGGTTGACAGCCTTAGAATTGGGACATTATGCTTTACAGTGGTGGAACAATGAGCAAAATATGCCGAAAGAGAGTTGGTGATGAGTTAGTAGCAACTTAGAAACAAATGAAAAGAGCAATAAGGAAAAGATTCATACCAAGCCATTATAATAGGATGTTGCATTAGAGATTACAATCTTTATCTGAAGGAAGCAAGTCGATAGAGGATTATTACAAGGAGATGGAAATGCTCATGATGAGGTTGGGTTTGAATAAAAACCGAGAGGCAACAATGGCTAGGTTTCTTGGAAGGCTTAATCGAGAGATTGCAAACTAAGTGAATCTACAATAATATGTGGCATTGGAAGAGATGCTGCATGTAGTGATCAAAATTAAGCACCAACTCAAGAGGAGGGGTAGTAACACACGGCATGGAGGAGCTTCAAGTAGTTAGAGGACTGGTCTAACTAGTTGAAGAAGCAATCCCGCATTCGAGCTAAGACCAAAGCCAAAGCAAGAGGAAAGAAGTGCCATTTGGCCAAGGAGACACAACCAGGTTGAACCTGTACAAGCACCAAAACCAAAGGGTAAGGATGATCCTAAACCATCTAGAGCTCATGATATTGTGTGTTTTAAATGTCAGGGCGATGGACATATTTCCAACCAATGTCCAAATAGAAGAATTGTGGTGTTGACGGATAATGGAGAGCTGAAATCAGACAGTGAGGAGTCAGAAGTTGAGATTGAGCATGATGAGGAAAAATCTAAAGAAGAAGAGCATGACGAACCCGTGACTCAGAAGGCTTCAAGGGTTGAGTTAAGTTTTTTGGCATGTAGAGTCTTGACCATGTATAAGGATGAGGAGCAAGTGCAAAGGGAAAATATTTTCTACACGCTATTGTGGTGGAGAAATTAGGGTTAACAACAATCAAACATCCAGAACTATATAAACTTCAATGGCTTAATGATAGTGGAGAGATGGTAAATAAACAAGCCAAGATAAAGTTTAGTAGTGATAACTATGTGGATGTGGCTTTATGTGATGTTGTACCTATGCATGTAGGACATATTTTATTAGGAAGACAGTGGCAATTTGACAAGAATACCATACACTATAATCTGGAAAATTCCATTGTGTTCCTATTTAAAAGTAAGAAATTTAAGCTTAAGCCGTTGACACCAAGGGAGGTGTTTAGAAATCAAGTGCAAATGCAAAAAAGAAGGGAGGCCGAATAGCAAAGGGAGAAAACCATCATGCCACCCACGACTTCAATAAGCAAATAAGAGGGAAAGGCTGAGCTGCATCACTTAGGTAAGCTTTCTAAACTCGAGAGTGAGGAGCAAAAGGAAGAGAAGAAAAAGATCAACTTTTATCTTTATCAAGGTGAGGTTAAAAAGGAATTTTTAAATAAGAAATCTATGCTGGTCATGATATATATGTTGGGGTGAGAAGGTTATGACCAAGAGCAAGCTAGCTTGAAGTGTTAGCAACAAGCAAGCTTTTGGTGATGCTCTTGGGAATGGTTGTGTGTGAGTTGTGTTTTTAGGTTTTGGTTATGGTATTTTCTGGTTTTTAGGGTTCCTAAAGTGTTCTAAGGTGTTGAAGAAGAGATAAGAAGAAGAGAAACACGTTGGCTTTTGAAAATAAGGCTTGGATCTGTAGCCATTTCATTCATTTTACTATATAAGCTTGAAATTACAACTAGTTCACACATGCCAAGCATGTGAGCTTACAAAATGAGTAAAGTATTTGAAATTTAAAAAATAAAATGGTCAACACCTAACTTTTCATACACAAAAGAGTCAAAAACAGCTGCAACATGTCTATTCCAAATATAGTAAAAAGTGGCACATGGTTTGAACTAAGTTCCTATTGTTTAACTAGTTTGGGTAAACAACCAAACTAGCTTCACCTACTTAGTTTCCCTTTGTATCTGCCTATGAAACTTGGTTTAAAACATCCTTGGTCATCAATAAATATTGTTCCAAGAGATAGGAATGTTCTGGAACCGGATCATGGGCCAAACAGCTCCAAAACTGACCCATACTCTGCATACTGGGCCCATCAGATACAGCAATCTGTTTGGAATAGAAAATGGACTTTCCCATGTCATTTGGACCTGAAATGTGAACCATAGTCTTCTATATATGTCTATAGACATCCCTCAAAATTTCAGCCCAAAATTATGTTGCTGGAAATTGCAACCTTAGATATAAGATAAATAGTAGAACTATGTTGCTGGAAATTATGAATTCAGCACCATAGGCATTTTGCATAATTTTGTGCATAATTTTGCCTATACTTTTGCATACATAACTTAGGCACAAAACATTATCAAAATATACCTTGCATAAATTAAAACATACAAAAAAAAATATAAACTCATAAAAGGAAAGGATTTGATACCAAGGTGTGCATGCTAGCCGGTGACATGCACCATCAAGTGGCAAAATTGCCACACTTCAACACTCCTCCTTGGCAATTTTGTATGAGACATTGAGAAGTCCTCTCAATATCTCAAATCTCTTCTTTCCCAATGGCTTGGTGAAGATATCCGCCAAGTTCTCCTCGGACGTCACATACTCCAACTTCACTTCACCACTTGCTTCAAATTCCCTTAAGGAATGATACTTGACCGGTATATGCTTGGTCCTCCCATGTTGGACTGGATTTTGTGCAATTACTATTGCTGAAGTATTGTCACACAATATTACCGTGGCTTCCTCTTGCTTCAAGTTCAAGTCCTCCAATAATTTCCTAAGCCAAACACCTTGATTAGCACAACTTGAGCAAGCAATATACTCGGCTTCCGCAGTGCTTTGTGCAACGGTTTGTTGCTTCTTGGAATTCCATGAGAAAGGACCATTTCCAAGAGTGTAAATGTAGCCCGATGTGCTCTTGCTATCATCCAAAGAACCAGCCCAATCACTATCACTATAACCAAGCAAAGCTTCATTCATGCCATCCTTGTACCATATACCAAAATCACTAGTACCTTTCAAATACCTTAGGATTCTTTTTGCACAACTAAGATGATTTTGTGATGGACTATGCATAAATCTTGACAAAACAGCCACACTAAACATGATATCCAGTCTAGTAGAGCATACATATAAAAGGCTACCAATTAAACTTCTATAGATGGAAGGATTTACCTTTGGAGAATCATCATCCTTCACCAACTTGGTGCCTTCATTCATAGGTGTGGCAATGCTATTACAATCCTCCATGTCAAACTTCTTGAGCAACTCCTTCACATAGCTTTCTTGAGATATGAAGATGCCCTTGGATGATTGGACAACTTCAATTCCAAGAAAGTATTTCATCTCTCCAAGGCTAGACATCTCAAAGTTCAATTCTAGCTCACTTTTGAAATTGCTCACTTCTTTCTCATTACCACCGGTCACTAGAAGGTCATCAACATAAAGAGACACCAACACCATGCAACCATGAGTCCTAATATACAATGTAGGCTCATTAGGACTCCTCCTAAATCCATGCTTTGTCAAAAAACCATCTATCTTGGCATACCATGCCCTAGGAGCTTGTTTAAGGCCATACAAGGCCTTGTGTAGCTTGTATACCTTCTCTTCACTTCCTTTCTTCACAAAACCTTCGGGTTGCACAACATAGACCTCCTCCTTCAATATTCCATTCAAGAAGGCTGACTTTACATCAAGGTGATATACTTTCCAAGACTTTTGTGCCGAAATTGCAAGGAGAAGTCTTATGGTTTCCATCCTTGCAACCGGTGTAAAAGTCGCTCCATAATCCACACCGGCTTGTTGTGCATATCTTTTGACAACAAGCCTTGCCTTGTGCTTATTTATGGACCCATCCGGATTGTAGTTGGTCCTAAAGATCCACTTCACCCCAATAGCATTCTTTCCCTTCGGTTTTGTTACCAAGCTCCAAGTGTCATTCTTGTTTATCACATCGATTTCATCTTGCATGGCTTGTCTCCACTCTTTTCTTGCCATAGCCTCATGGACATTGATTGGATCACTCAATGCCACATTACACCTTTCATAAATCTCATTAAGAGGTCTTGTGCCTCTCACACCATCACCAATCTCCAAATCAGCCCCTATGGAGATTTCTAGCTCATTCTCATCATATTCATCATCATGGGCAGCACCTTCATCATTTCCTTGTTCCTCATCATTATCATGATCTTCAAGTCGATTGTCTTCATCCATACTAGCCAACTCCTCCTTACTACAAACCCATTTAGCTTGATTTGGTTGACCGTTGCCCCTTGTCTCAAAGGCTCGGGTTCTTGGGGATTTATGGTGACCTCCCAAAGACCATAAGCCTTCAAGTAGGCTTGCATCTTGATACTCCAAATGTTGTAGTTCTCCCCATTGAAGATAGGAGGAGAAGGAGTTGAAAAACTTGAAGAAGCCATGTGAATGTTGCTTTCTAGTATGAAGGAATATGAAAATATATTTGTGCTTTCAAGTATCTCTTCACTCTCAAGGAATGAACCAGCCCAAAAACCTCACAAATCTCACAAAAATATGCCTTGCTCTGATACCACTTTGTTGGGGTGAGAAGGTTATGACCAAGAGCAAGCTAGCTTGAAGTGTTAGCAACAAGCAAGCTTTTGGTGATGCTTTTGGGAATGGTTGTGTGTGAGTTGTGTTTTTAGGTTTTGGTTATGGTGTTTTCTGGTTTTTAGGGTTCCTAAAGTGTTCTAAGGTGTTGAAGAAGAGATAAGAAGAAGAGGAACACGTTGGCTTTTGAAAATAAGGCTTGGATCTGTAGCCATTTCATTCATTTTACTATATAAGCTTGAAATTACAACTAGTTCACACATGCCAAGTGTGACGGTCCGCACCTTTGGAATGGCCTAGTGGCATTTTCGTAAATATTTGAAGGTCGGGATCTTCGATCCCGGGCTGTGGGAATCTCTTAAGAATGTCACTAGGATGGTGCATGTCGAATGGCGGGCCAAGATGTGAAGGTTTACTAGAGAAAACCCCATTATGATTCCTCGCACAAAGTGATATCTGGGGGTGTCAGAAAGGAAATGGCTCAATAAGCTCTTTAAGGGGGGTGGTCCGTGTTTGGCTCTCCACGGCCCCCGGCTCCGGCTTCGAGCTTGGGCTAAGCGAGCCTCCCATGGGCGACGGCAAGCCATGGGGCGGACATATAGTGCCACGAAGGTGGGCATATGTCTCCGAGGGACAGGGAGTCCCGAGGACAGTACCGGTAGGCGCTACGAGCTGGTATTGCGCGTCACTCCTGTGCCAGAGGCTAAGTGTAGCATTCGCTATGCCGTTTTCTATCGGCTATGCCAAGAACACACGTAGGCCTTTGTTACAAGGTGGTGGCAAAGGTGCCAGTGAGCGGGGGCTCGGGTTCTGCCTCGCTCACGAGGGTCGGAAACTAAATAGGCACGGACAGGGCGACACCGTGCCATCGGGTGACATTCATATGTGGGCTTCCAATCTTGTGTTGCTACCCTGAGGGTATGTTGGCATGATGCTGGTGTGCATGCTCTAGGGTCGGATGCTATTCGAGATGTGCATGGACCAAGGCCCGAGTGGAGAGATGGGTTGCTGGCTAGATCTTGGCACAAGATTGAGTAACAAGCTACCGAGTGGGCGTGAGGCCATCGGGCTAGCTTGCTGAGCGACATGAGCCATGATGACTATGGGAACCTCATGAGCATACAACTGGTATCAGATGGGTCGATATATGAACTCGAATAGTGAAAAGGCTGGCCATGACTAGAGAATCTTGGCGCCGCACGGTCTATTTCCGCTGCATAAAATGTAGGACCGTGACAGTTGGTATCAGAGCCCGGTTTGTCCTGCGATAGGCGAACCGAGGAACGGATGGTATTGGTTGGTGATGTTTGGATCTGTGGAACCCCGATGCTACTGTGAAGGGGGCATTATTGCATGGAGCGTGGTTAGTTGTGGCGGCATGGACAACTTGAATATGATGTGGGGATGTTCACCAAACGAGTACCAGTGGGCGATACAAATACGCTTAACTGGGATGCTCGAGCAGCGAGGCAAATGCGAAGTTCTTGAATGGGACAAGCATTTGGAATAAGTGATTGGTGCTCATAAAGGAATTCATGCATTGTTAAATGAGAGTACAAGCCGTAAGTAGTACAATTCTCTTGGGTAGTTAAAGGCGTGTTAGCCATGTGTTTCTTTTGGGGTATTGGTCTCAAGAATTACAGAAAATGCCAAAAATAGATCCATTTTGACGAAGAGTCTTGACAGCCACAAAGAGTGGGGAAGAAAGAACAAGCCGGTGCGGCTGGGTGGCAGAGGCCACGTTTGTCCAAGAGAAAGGAAAACCTTGTCAATGCGAATGAGAAGTCGAGACGAGTGGGTGCGGGGGTGTAAGTTCTAAGGGAGACTCCCGTTGAGCATCATTGAATAATGGGGCCATGAGGGCCAAAGTTTAGATGCCATTAAGGCACAAGTACATGCAGAATTGGAGATTAGGCCAAAAGGGGCCAAGCATCGTGCATGCCATGAAGGCATGATGGTGGGCGTGAACTCAAGAGATCAGGCCGGCGGGGCCAAAATTATGGATGCCACAGAGGCACCAAATTTGAGCAACATAGCAGATAAGGCCAAAAGGGCCAAGGGACTGCCAAAGAAAAGGCAGAGAGCAAGAGACGATGACAACAAGGCATGAAGGCCGAATGTTGGAATGCCGTGGAGGCACGAGCTTCAGAGGAAGCACAACTAGACCACAGAGCTTGGGTAGCCTCAGAAATATTGGTGCACATGGGCACAAAATGTCGGTTGTGGAGGCAAAGGACTTTAATAGAAGCAACAGCCTTGAGGGCATGGTGGTCAGTGCCATGAGGGCACGAGACTCTGGTGCGAGTCCATAAGGAAGCCACAAGTGAGCCGGTTTGGTGAGAGAGTAAACGTTTGCTTGGGTGGAATTCAGACGAGCACTGGAGGCAAGTGTCGAAGGCATAAGTGGGGGAGTGTTCATTGTATTGATACCCTACACCTTGAGCACAAAGAAGTGGTGGTTTTGGAAGCCTAAATCTGAGATAGGCAGCGTGCATTGAAGCAGAAGTCTGGTTGAAGAAGTCCATGAGGGACAACACCTTATCCTTGAATCTTTTGGCCAGAGTTGGATGGAGCCAAAAGTAGGCCCATGATCAAGTAGCCTTGTGGAGTTTGAAAGCCATTTGTGGAGGGATAAGGGCCAGACAGTGATGAGTCCAGAGAAACCCAAAACCTCACAAAAGCGAAGTGCCAAAAGACGTACATAAGCATGGAAAGGGAAAGGACTATGATGGAAAAGTCTCAGCGGAGACCAATAAAAATGTCCTTATATGACCAAGAGGGTCAAGTTCGAGTGTGGTAAATTGCCGGAGAGCAAGATTTGGGTTCAAGAAGGAACCTTGGATGCGTTGGAGCATTGTAAATTTACCAGAGGGTAAAACTGGCTCAGAGGAGGAGCCGAGATACAAAAGTGAGCAAGATCGAGGCAAGAAAACTAAGGAAAGGACTTAGTTCAAGGTGACACTAGGTGTCAACAGCCGAAATAAGGGGGTCGTAGAAGAGAGGACCTCCATTCAAGAAGTGGTAACTCGTCGAGTAGAGGATGCCACTTGTGTAGCAGATTGGCGTTGGAAGCCACAAGAATAAATGCACACTTGAGGGATGTTGTGCATCAATTTGCCATTGGAGAAGGCAAAGCTAGCTTGAGAACTGCTAGCACATCACCATCGTGGAGATGGAAATTTGAGCGCGGGAACAAGAGCTAAGAAGGGAAACTTAGCTCGTCACGGCAACAGAGTGCCGAGGAAGCATGAAGTGGAGTTCAAGAGAGAGAAGAACTACCACCTAAAGAACTCTTGAGTTTGGGTACCGTTGGGATAGTTGACGTAGGGACACCACCTGAGAGGAGATGGGGTGCTCGATGAGAGGGTCAATGTCACCATCGGATTATTTGGTAGAGTTCGGTCCACGAGAGGACCTTGAAGGCAAGAGAGTGCCTTACTTTGGAGCTCGGGAAACTATTCGTCCAAGAAGGGACATGAAGTTGGCTAAGAGTGATGCCAACAAGTGAAGAAAGCATTCGTCCAAGAAGGGACATGAAGTTGGCTAAGAGTAATGCCAACAAGTGAAGAAAGCATTTGTCCAAGGGGGACAATAAGCATTGGCTTGGGTGCCAATGAAGGGAGAGAACATCGTCCAAGAAAGGACATGAAGTTGGCTAGAGCGATGCCAACAAGTGAAGAGAGCATTTGTCCAAGGGGGACATGAGCCTGGCTAGGGTGCCAGCGAGATATACAAAAGGCAGAATTCGTCCGAGGGGGACACCATCTGCATATGGAGCTGAAAGTGCGGGGCGAAGCACTAATTTATGCACAAGGAGGTGCACGTTTTGAGGAAAGCTTGAGTTTGGGTGAACGCATGCAGTAGGTCCTTGGCCAAGTCCAAGAGTGGGCGTGCGAAGGTCGTCACAGAGGTGATTCTACGGAGGTAGAGGGACGAAGTATGCAGGATCTTGAGTTTGAGCCTGAAGAGCTTATGTGGATGAAAGGTGTTGCGCGGAGTGCAGGAGTCTTGAGGATAGCCAGCGGGCACGTCGATGAGGGCATCGACATAATGAAATGGGGGAGGATGTGACGGTCCGCACCTTTGGAATGGCCTAGTGGCATTTTCGTAAATATTTGAAGGTCGGGATCTTCGATCCCGGGCTGTGGGAATCTCTTAAGAATGTCACTAGGATGGTGCATGTCGAATGGCGGGCCAAGATGTGAAGGTTTACTAGAGAAAACCCCATTATGATTCCTCGCACAAAGTGATATCTGGGGGTGCCAGAAAGGAAATGGCTCAATAAGCTCTTTAAGGGGGGTGGTCCGTGTCTGGCTCTCCACGGCCCCCGGCTCCGGCTTCGAGCTTGGGCTAAGCGAGCCTCCCATGGGCGACGGCAAGCCATGTGGTGGACATATAGTGCCACGAAGGTGGGCATATGTCTCCGAGGGACAGGGAGTCCCGAGGAAAGTACCGGTAGGCGCTACGAGCTAGTATTGCGCGTCACTCCTGTGCCAGAGGCTAAGTGTAGCATTCGCTATGCCGTTTTCTATCGGCTATGCCAAGAACACACGTAGGGCTTTGTTACAAGGTGGTGGCAAAGGTGCCAGTGAGCGGGGGCTCGGGTTCTGCCTCGCTCACGAGGGTCGGAAGCTAAATAGGCACGGACGGGGCGACACCGTGCCATCGGGTGACATTCATATGTGGGCTTCCAATCTTGTGTTGCTACCCTGAGGGCATGTTGGCACGATGCTGGTGTGCATGCTCTAGGGTCAGATGCTATTCGAGATGTGCATGGACCAAGGCCCGAGTGGAGAGATGGGTTGCTGGCTAGATCTTGGCACAAGATTGCTGGCTAGAGATTGGTCGATATATGAACTCGGATAGTGAAAAGGCTGGCCATGACTAGAGAATCTTGGCGCCGCACGGTCTATTTCTGCTACATAAAATGTAGGACAGTGACACCATGCATGTGAGCTTACAAAATGAGTAAAGTATTTGAAATTTAAAAAATAAAATGGTCAACACCTAACCTTTCATACACAAAAGAGTCAAAAACAGCTGCAACATGTCTATTCCAAATATAGTAAAAAGTGGCACATGGTTTGAACTAAGTTCCTATTGTTTAACTAGTTTGGGTAAACAACCAAACTAGCTTCACCTACTTAGTTTCCCTTTGTATCTGCCTATGAAACTTGGTTTGAAACATCCTTGGTCATCAATAAATATTGTTCCAAGAGATAGGAATGTTCTGGAACCGGATTATGGGCCAAACAGCTCCAAAACTGACCCATACTCTGCATACTGGGCCCATCAGATACAGCAATCTGTTTGGAATAGAAAATGGACTTTCCCATGTCATTTGGACCTGAAATTTGAACCATAGTCTTCTATATATGTCTGTAGACATCCCTCAAAATTTCAGCCCAAAACTATGTTGCTGGAAATTGCAACCTTAGATATAAGATAAATAATAGAACTATGTTGCTGGAAATTATGAATTCAGCACCATAGGCATTTCAAGCATAACATTCCTACTCTTTTGTGCATAATTTTGCCTATACTTTTGCATACATAACTTAGGCACAAAACATTATCAAAATATACCTTGCATAAATTAAAACATACAAAAAAAAAATATAAACTCATAAAAGGAAAGGATTTGATACCAAGGTGTGCATGCTAGCCGGTGACATGCACCATCAAGTGGCAAAATTGCCACACTTCAACAATATAAAGATGCATTTTTAAATCATCTAGCTAACCCTGAAGAGCCTGCATTGCCAAGCTCTATTTCTTTTCTTTTGCAGGAGTTTGATGACATTTTCTTAGAGGAGATTCCTAGTGGTTTACTACCTATTCAAGGAATTGAACACCAAATAGATTTCATCCCTGAAGCCACAATTCCTAATAAGCCTGCATACAAAAGTAATCCTGATGAGACAAAGGAGCTTCAATGCTAGGTAAGTGAATTGCTAAACAAAGGTTACATTAGAGAAAGCATGAGTCAATCTACTATATCTTGATTGTTAATGCCTAAGAAAGATTGATCTTGAAGAATGTGTGTAGATTGTAGGGCCATTAATAACGTAACTATAAAGTATAGGCATCCTATTCCTAGATTAGATGATATGCTTGATGAATTATATGGTGCATGCATGTTTTCGAAGATTGACCTTAGGAATGGGTATCATTAAATAAGAATGAACATGGGAGATGAATGGAAGATTGCATTTAAGATAAAACATGGTTTGTATAAGTGGTTAGTAATACCTTTTGGATTAACTAATGCACCTAATACCTTCATGAGATTAATGAACCATGTTATGCACCAATTCATTAGAAGATTTATGGTTGTTTATTTTTAATGATATTCTTGTATATAGTAGGAATTTAGATAACATGTAGAACACCTTAGATTAGTTTTAGAAGTACTTAGGAAAGGGGGATTTTTTGCTAATCTCAAAAGTGTGATTTTTCTCAAGATGAGCTTGTGTTTCTAAGATTTGTTATGAGTGCTGCAGGAATTAAGGTTGGCCAATCCAAGGTCAAAGCAATCCAAGATTGGTCGAAACCTATTACTATTACCCAATAAGAAGTTTTCATGGTTTGGCTAGTTTTTACAAGAGATTTGTCAAGGACTTTAGTATTATTGTAGCACCATTGATCGAAATAATCAAGAATAGTGTGGGATTCCAATGGGGAGAGGCACAAGAAAAGTCTTTTAACTTGTTGAAAGAAAAATTAACTAATGCTCCTCTATTGGTTTTACCTAATTTTTCTAAGACTTTTGAGATTGAATGTATGCTTCAGGTGTAGGTATTGGAGCGGTGTTGATGCAGGAAGGAACACCTATAACATACTTTAGTGAGAAGATGAATGGGGCAGCATTGAATTATCCAACCCAGGACAAAGATATGTCTGCTTTAGTTTGAGCTTTGGAGACTTGGCAATAATACTTGATGCCAAAGAAATTTGGGATTAACACAGATCATGAATCTTTGAAGCATATTAAAGGCCAAAAGAAGCTTAACCAATGGCATGGAAGGTGGATTGAATTCATTAAGACTTTTCCTTATGTCATATGCTACAAGAAAGTTAATGAAAACGTGTTAGTCGATGCTTTATCTCGAAGGTATGTTTTATTTTCAAACTTAGATGCTAAATTGTTTGGTTTTGAACAAGTAAGGAAATTTATGAGCATGATATTGACTTTGGTGAAATATATAGAAATTGTGCTAAACATGGTTATAGTAAATTCTATATATTTGATGGGTACTTGTTTCAGGAAAGTCAACTTTGTGTGCCTTGTTGTAGCATTAGGGAATTACTTGTTAAGGAAGGTCACGGTGGGGGTTTAAGGGAACACTTTGGTGTAGCAAAAACTTTGTCCATATTACAATAATACTTTTATTGGCCGAACATGAGGATAGATGTAGAGAGGATTTGTGAGATATCACGTGTAGAAAGTCAAAATCTAAGCTAAAACCACATGGTTTGTATATGCCATTACCTATTCCTTCTTACCCTTGGGTAGATTTATCTATGGATTTTGTATTGGGGTTACCTAGGTTAAGGATGGATAAGGACTCTATTTTTGTGGTTGTTGATGATTTTCTAAGATGGCATATTTCATAGCATGTAATAGGATTGATGATGCATCTCATGTAGCTAATTTGCTCTTTAAGGAAGTAGTGAGACTTCATGGCATGCCTAGGACTATTGTTTCAGATAAGGATGCCAAGTTCTTAAGTTATTTTTGGAAAACATTGTGGGCTAAGTTAGGTACTAAAATTTTTATTTTTCACTACTTGTTATCCACAGATTGATGGATAAAATGAAGTAGTGAATAGAACTTTGTCTGCATTGTTGAGAGCATTAATTAGTAGAAATTTGAGAACTTGGGAAGACTGTTTACCGCATGTTGAGTTTGCTTATAATAGAACCATACATTCTACTACTAAATATTCACCATTCAAAATTTTTTATGGTTTTAATCCTTTAACTCCATTAGATTTAACACCTTTGCCTTTACGTGAATATGCTAATCTAGATGGTAAATAGAAAACTGAGTTTGTCAAGCAAATTCACGAAAAGACTAGAGTAAACATTGATAGGAGGACTAAATAGTATGCTAAAGCTGCTAAGCAAGGTTGGATTACGGTAGTGTTTGAACCAAGAGATTGGGTTTGGTTGTATTTAAGAAACGAGAGGTTTCTTAAACAACGCAAGTCAAAGCTTATGCCTCAAGGAGATGGACCTTTTCAAGCTTTGGGGAGGGCCAATGAAAATGCCTACAAGCATGATTTGCTAGGTGAGTATAACGTGAGTGCTACTTTTAATGTTTCCAATTTATCTTCTTTTTCTATAGGTGATGATTTTGATTTGAAGGCAAATCATTCTCAATAGGAGGGGAATGATGAGAACCCGCCTGTACCGTACAATCAACTACTTGCTGGGTGTTGATCCTATGCAACTGAAGACCAGGCCAATTACTAAGGCTCAAGCTAAGAGGTTTAAGAAAATTCTTGTTAGCTTCATACAAAATGTAATTAAATCTTAAAAGGGCATATTACTATTAGAAGATTCTAAGCTTGTGCTGAGCATCCAATTTGTGAAGGCATAAATGGACCCGCGAACCTGTTTTGGTGCATTTGAGGACTCTGAGCAGTAAAGGGCGAGTTTGTTAGCTATGAATGTGTTTGACCTCACTAAGAGGCCATGAAATCATATCAGGGCAGAGTAAGGGCGCCCAAGTATGTCATTAGCGTCCAAGCTTCCACATTGTCTGGATTTAGCTAGTTTGGTGTTAGGAAGGAGCTCACTTGCATTCCAAGCAAGCTTTGATAATTTCAATCAATGGCAACATGTGGGGACCAGTTCTAATCGTACAAGGCATCTTACATGGCATGTTGAATCAGATTTGGAGCCTAAATTAGTTGGAGATTTGACATGTACAGTTTATTTGGAAAACTAGTCCTATCAGATTTGGAGCCTAAATTAGCAGGAGATTGGACAAGTATAGCTTTTTTGGAAAATTAATCAACTATTTTCCAAATATGAAATTTGACTTTTGTTTTAGGAAATAGTCTTTTATTTGTTGGAAAAATTAATTTAGGAAGGTTGAATTTTAATATTTGTGATTGTAAATTAATTAATTCCTCTTTAAAAGTTAAGAAATTAATTAATACAAATTAGATTAGAAAAGACATGTAAAATTTAGCCACACCTTTTGTTAAGTTTTATTGGACAGTTTTTACCTATTGTTTTAGGGTTTTGATTTTGTCACTTTAGCTTATTTAAAGGCTTATTTCTCAATAAATGACACTACATTATTCATTTAGAAAAATTACTATGAAAACGATTTCTCTTTGCTCTCTTTAGAACACCTAGAACACGAAATAGAGAGTGAGTGTTTTAGTTTGACTTATCAAGAGGACAATCTAGAACCTATTGTGGCATCTTCGACATATACCAAGATTTTTAATCACAGATTGATTAGGGGTCAAGGTGGCCATTAGAATCTGAACTTAATTTTGATCCGAGCTAATATAATATGGGTTTAAGAGCAGGTCGACTTAGGTTCATATCAACTGGTGAGTTATATTTTTTAGACATGTTTTGTTTTTTTGTTTTTCTTTTGTTTTGTTTTATTTTTTTTTCTTTGTTGGGTTACTGTCACTGCTAGGTTTCTTGGTGTGTTTGTTGTTGGTTTGCTGGGTTGCTGTTTTGCTGGATTGGTAGGTTACTGCTTGCTGTATTGCTATGTTGCACGGGTTATAGGTGGAAAAAACTTAGGTCGTGGGTTTTTTTCCAAATTTAACTGGAGGTTTTTCCAAATATTTTTGGGGTTGATATTTTGTTTGTGATTTTTCTTGGGATTGGGGTTTTTGTTACGATTTTGCTTATAATTAAAGTTTTGTTCTTGGTTTTGCATTGGGCTTGGGTTTTCATTTTGATTTTGGTCACTCTTTGTGCAGTGGTTTGGGTTAGCACAGCAACCGAAGTTTGCTCCATTGGGTGATCAACTTGGCCTCATGTTGTGTTTGGGTTTGGTTACTGGGATAGTGTCGGATTTGGCATATTGAAAAATGTACCCTTAATTTTATTTTATTGGTTGATAATATGAAATTGAATTATTATATGAGTCTGAATTGGATAAAAATATTCATTTTGTATATTTTTATTATATGCTTATAATTTTAAATTAAAGCTATAGTTGTTATAATATGCACAGGAAATTTGAAAAGTTATATTCAGAACAAAAATCGCCCAGAAAGTTATATTGCTGGGAGTTATATTTGTGAGGAAGTGATTAAGTTTTGTAGTGAATATCAAAGATGATTAGATGTAATTGGAAACATCATTGGTAGGTATCAAAAACTAAATGGTGAGGATGATGTTGGTGCCCCTGTTAAGGGTGGAAAGACCCAATCATTTAATCAACAGCTTTAGGAGCAAGTCCATATATGTGTACTATCGAATGTCCATGAGGTGGAACCGTACATGAGATACATATATCCATGTTAAAGTATAAATTAGTAATTATTTTGAGTAGATTTATTAAATAAGAAAGCTTTTCTTTGTTTTAGAATTCATTTGGAAGCCTTGATCGTTCTTATTCTTTTGATGTAGATTTATGGACCCGTTTGATCAACACGCCTTCCCATATAATGATGATGATAGATTATCATCAAGTAATGAGGTCGACCATATTTTGAGACACCCGAAGTATTTAAGCATCCACCCGAAATGTATCAATTCATAGTCCTAGAGATGTTGAATGAATTTTTAAAACAGAGATTAACAGAAGAGTTCAATATATATTTATAAGTATTTATCAAATGCACAAAAGTTAAGTACTTATATAATTATTTTGTCATTAATTACTCAAAAATATACTTAATTATTTAATTTTCTAATATGTATATGTGTTTATAATTTTGCAGAAACTAAGTGAGCAACAATCTGAAAGAAGAAAGTCAAATAGGCATCCCCATAGAATGGGTGTGTTGGGATATGCAAGATTGGAAAAAACTATGGTATGTTTGCTATTTTTACTTCCATTTAACTACATATGAATTTTTTTATTTTAATCATATGGTAATATTAATATTTACATGTAACTTTTGCAGCAAATTGAAAGAGGCATCTAAGAATACATAGAACGTGAGGATCTATGGACATGGACACGAATGGGGAAATATGAAAAATATGAAAATGAAGAAACGGAAATTTTAGTGGGAAAAAAATTGTGAATATTTTTATTTACATAAAAATGTATAATTGTAATGTTTAACTATTACCTTTAATCAAATATGATTAATTTTATAGTTTATATATATTTATGATTGAAATATGGATATTTTTGTTTAGTTTTTTAACTTGATATTTTTATTCATTTACATAATTTTGATTAATTTTATTATTGTTGTTGCCATGAAAAATATATTAATTTTTAGTTCAATATTGTAATTAAATATTCATGTAATCATTTAATATATAATGTAAGCATAATTAATTATTTTTTACCACTATATATTGTTATGACTGAAATATAGATATTTTTGTTTAGTTTTCAATTTTATATTTTTATTCATTCACTTAATTATGCTTAAATTTATTATTATTGTTGCCATGCATAATATATTAATATTTAGTTAAATATTGTAATTTTCTAATTATTTAATCATTTAATATACATTGTAGAATATCCTAAGGAAGAAGGCAAAGGAAGGAGAAATTGAGTCTTCACCTCATATGATATACTTGCATAAGCTTTGGGGATCGATGAGTATGAAGATTAGCTTAGGGGTAGAGGCAAAGGTTATACAATGACTAATTTTTTTCACACACCTAAGCAAAGTTCACAAAAAAAGGATAAGTCCGAGAAGAGTGAGAGAATTACCAAGCTAAAACTCGTTGTTAGTGGTCTTTTGGGGATCATTAAAAAAAAAAGGCAACATTCAAAATAGTAAGTTAGTATCTGCATGTGGTATTAACCTACAGTCTCAGCCTCATACACCAAGACAACAATCTACGCATGGAAAGGTATTGCACTCTTGTACTCATACTTGGTCACCACATGGAGACTATGCAGTACATGACAACGATGTTGCCGATCTAAGGCCCTCATCTACTGCTAAGCTTGATGCTCCTCCTATGTATCCATCACCTTTGACATCTTCAAAGGTATTATAAAAGAAAAAAAAATTTCAAATTTATATTTAACATTAATATATATGTCCAAATACTAATATTTTTATTCTTTTTTTTTTTTTATGTTTATGTTTGATTTTGTTATTATTATTGCTATGAGAAGTATATAAATATATATATATTTCTATATTAATTAGTTATTCTAACTTTGTTTCTAATGCAGGATGTTAAATGCAATATTGCACAAGACAGTGCTGAAAATATAGTAGTATGTGGTACTTTGGTTCCTTCTATCCCATCGGATGTGTGCCATGATGTTATGCTAGATGATCGAATTTGCCCCTTTACCCATATCATCATATGATATTGGATGTGTTAGTGATGTAGAAGAGGCATTTATTGCATGGTCTAGACATCTTGTTGTACTATATGATAATTTATATGCATGTGTGAATAATAATTTTTTTTCTTGTTATACTAGCATTTTATTGGTTGATACTTGTAGGCAAGTTTGAAGAAAAACATGTTGAGGATGATAAATGTGGTGATGTGTGATGCCTGATCAATAGTTACCTCACCAATCTGCGAGTTGTTACATCGAATCGAGGATGTCGAAAGCGATCATTTATGGACATTTCACATGATTGAAGGAACCGTGGGATATAAACAAGATTTATGCATATCAAAGAATGATATAACTGAGTCTTATTACATGCATAAATTATTTTACGAGTGCATTTTGTTTTTCAAAAGGCAACTTAAATTTAAATGTGTTTATTTCTAACTATTCAATTCAATTAATTATAATTATTATTATAAAAAAATATATTTACTTCTAATTTGATTATGCAGGTACTTAAATAATGGACTGATGGATACACAAGCTGAAGAGAACTATTGTTTTATTTATCCCACTATCATTGCACCAATTGGTCATGCAAATCCTTATGAAAGAATGATTAATATATTTAGTAGATGACAACATGCAAGACAATGTCATCTATGGTTATTTCCATACTATGCAAGGTATGTTGTGTTAAGTTATAATATATTCTGTTACATAATTAATTTAATCAAATGACATATTAACTAATAATTTATGGGTATTTTTAGTAATCATTAGATGTTAGGTGTTGTTGATTTTTACTGAGCAGTAGTATGGTTTTATGCTTCATTAAAAAATCGTATTAATAAAGATTTTAGATCTTGCTCGATGAGTAAGTTACTTACCAAATGTGGTTATTATATCATGATGATAATTATTTACTTTATACTAATTAATATTTATTTACTTTGTATATATTTTAATAATTTTTAAACATAATTTTTTCATATGCAGTATGAGGGTATAACTTGGTCACAAGATGACGTCCACCAATTTAGAGCTGAATGGGCATCGATTATGATCTTAAACCTTTCATCTCAATGAATATAATAGTTTAATTGCTTTTATTTGTACATAACTATATAAAATAGTTGATCAAATAGCAAAATTATTTTATGAATTAATATTTAATTTATTTAAAATAAGTGTTTATTATGCAAATATTTATTTGAATTTTGTTGCGTATTAATTATTTTACACGAAGCAAGCTATTAAACAATTCTAATTGGGCAAAATTAAAAGAAAATTCAAATTAAAAAAGAAAGACGATGTTTTTAAAAAAAAAGTCACTCTATAATAGAAGGAAAAGCATTGCTAAATACATGCCAAAAGCTTTGCTAGATATGAGAACGGGCGATGCTCTAGATAAGGAAATACACGACACTTTTTTGATAAAATGTGTTGGCTAGATGTTGAAATAGGATACGTTTTTTCAAAAGCGTTCCTAGATGTGGGAGAATAGGTTACACTTATTTAAAAAAGCATCGCCATATATAATAACAGGCGATGCTTTTTTAAAAAGCAACTATATATAATATTAGGCGATGCTTTTTTTAAAAAAAGCGTTGCTAGATATTAAATAAGGCAACTCTTTTCTTAAGAAAAAGAGTTATTAAATACCAAAATATGGTGATGCTTTTCGAAAGAAAAAGCATTGTTAGATACTAAATCAGACGAAGCTTTTTTAAGAAAAATCATTGCTATATACCAAATCAGGCAAAAGCATCGCTAGATACATAATCAGGAGATGCTTTTCTTAAAAAAGACATGGCTAGATAAATAATCATATGGCGCTTTTTTAATAAAAAAGAGTCATTAGATTCATAACCAGGAGATGCTCTGTAAAGTGTTAGCTTTGTTTTAATAATTTTAACGACACCATATTAGGCGACGCTTTGTTAAGCATCAGCTTTTATTTGACACAACGAATTAATTGCTTCACCTATTATTGTTTTTCTTCTAGGGATATCAATTATATACATATGTATCTCGATTTAGCAACTATAAATTATACATCTTTATTATTCAACAAAAAAAAAAATGATCTATACCTCTTTGTTCATAAAGAACCAATTATAAAAACCTGTACATAAGATATATTTCATCTTTTGATATATTTGTTTGTTTTCATATCTAAAATTAGATACAGTACTTTTCGAAGTGATTGTTACATGGTTAAATAATTTAATTACCTTGCAGAGGTTATCGAGATAGTTGCATCAAGAAATTAGCTAATAAACTATTATACTAAGATTAATTAAAATGAAAGAAAAAATTTACTGTAGAGCACTGCGTACTCTTTGGTACTTCTCTTATGTTTATTATGAGCAACTTAATTTCGAATTTGTATTTGACGTCATGGTGCATGACATCAGCAACATGGAAAAAAAAAATTAATACACATGCCATTAAATTATTGAGTGTTAGAGGAGCAATGGAGTGCATTCATGTGAGGTGCCATGAGGTGCTATGATTGGTATCCAAGAAAGTATGTTAGAATTTTCTTCTGTCTCTTACTGTGTTTCTTTTAATTATTTAGAGTAATTTCTCTCTTTTCTATCTTTGTTTTAGTGTTTCAAATATATAACTTTTGAGTATAATTATATATGGTTAATTGAATCAAACTAATTTGATATTTCACATTGTTTTAAAACAAAAAAATGTATGTACTATGAATAAAAATGTACTAGAATAACATCTTTCTTAATAAAATATCAATTCACATATAAATAGAAAAAACTGACTAGGAAATAAATAGAGTTTACATGAAGGTAATAATATATATCTTAAATTCATCCTGAACAATTAAACCAAATTATTAAAAATATGGTCATTAAAAAGTGTGAATGGGCAAACAAAATATTATAATTCTTGGGATTCTTCACTAGAAGCTTCTACTTATAAAACCGTTGCATGGTCATTGTGGTACGATATGGTTAATAAGTTAACGTCACATTGATTTGCATCATTCTATGTGAATTTTGAATATATGCAAAATGTATACATTCCCATTATGATTATGATCGTGTTGATTCTAACAGTTTGTATTGTGATTTATCCAATTTTTTAAAATTTTGACCAAGTTTAATACAGGTTGACCGGGTGAAGGGTTTGGAATTGACTTTTTATTGATATGAGTTTGGGCTTTGACTTTTATACTGCTACGAAAAGCTTTTTAATACAAGTACATTGTAATGCCCCATACCAAATTTATGTAGAAAGTTTTGATTTTTGATTAAATTTGGCCATTTGATCGATATAGATACCAGAGTTGACTTTTTATTCTTAGAAGTTATAGCTTTAACTTGTGTACCAATATACAATACACGAGGTGAGTTCAAATTTGCGATCCTCATGCCTTAAGCTTCATTTTGGTATATAAGTTGTAATTTCAAACTAAGGTTTGTGTATTTCTTCTAAGTGAACTGTATGTTTATTACCCGATAAAAAAAAGTATTTTAAATATACTTATATTCTTGATATTACTTTAGACACTCGGGTAAATCGTAGGAAGGATCCTGTGGAAGATCTAGAGTGATTCACAAATTATTGGTATGTCATATATTTTCAATATTTTTGTGTTATATATATTAATCTATATAAATTCTTGGTTTGATAGTTATATATACACACACATATATTTGTTCATGTTTATTTGTAAATTTTTATCAGACAATTTAATATGTTTAAAAATAATTAATTCAAGTTATTGAAATGTCGATTTGAGATTTGGAAATCTATAAATTTTATTTAAAGATTTTGTTCATTTATTTATTAATCTTATTTCACAAATCTTACTGTTGATGAGAAACATGTTAGTATTTATTTTTAGACACGGTTTATAAAATGGATTTGCTAAAAGGTTAGTATGTTTGTAATTCTTCTCACATGCATCATATAGTACTAGTGTTCCCTATTCTTGTTATCATTAATTAGGGCGCATGTATATTTAGCAATCCTATGGGATCTAAGACGAAAAAGAGTAGGTAAGTATTTTATGATGTGAGCATTAGCCTCTCTCCACTTAGTTGTAGGATAGGAGGTTATTAATATCGATGCCTTTGGAATGTAAAAGGGTCGATTGCATATGTCTGTTCTCCCTCCTTTTTATCAGGTGGTGTTTAGGACGCCAAACATCCACCTGGCAACATTTAGAATATAATATGGTGCATCAGGTGTACATATGGTATTTTATGTATTTTAAATGTTTCAACATGGATTTAAATCGTTTATTGGTTTATTTATTTAATTTAATTTAAGCAATTTTAATTATGTTATTATTTCATTTTAATTATTTGTGAATATGATTATTTTTAGGATATTTATTTAAATGTTATTTTATCTTATTTTATTTTCTATAAAAATATTTTACAAATGCGGATATAAAAATGATCCGTTTTTATGAAAATATTTTTTAAATAGCTGAACTTTTCAAAACGGGTGGACTAGCAGGGGTTTTGAGAGAAAAACTGTTTTTTGAATATTTATTTTATTTTCTTATCTTATTATTATTATTATTGCTTTTATTTCTTTTTATTAATATTCCTATTATTATTATTATTATTATTATTATTATTATTTATACTATTAATATTAGAATGATACCATTTACTTGGATAATTAGCATCTCATTTGTTTTCTTTATTTTAGAAACATGTTCTCCTAGGTCCAGGTAGATAGCAAATTGATCGTACGAGCTGTGCAACCTATTCGACTGCGATGCTCTTTCAGTTGTATCATGCAGTCTTTCCTATCTCTCATACTGTTATTATTTTATTAGTAATGTTTACCTTTTATTTGTCATATTTATATTTCAAATATTCTTAGAATATTCTGATGGCAATTATAGACCTAGGGTACTATATTTATTTATTTTGTTGCTTACCATTTATTAGAGTGCTAAAATTTATGGAAAGTTGTAGTAAATGGAAGGAATAAAGTGAATGTATATTTAGAAATGTGTTTTTTGTGTAGAGAAAATTTTAGGAAAATTCATATCTCAGGGAAGATGCTGCTGAACTTTCTGTAGAATTTTTTATGGTGTTTTCCCAAGTCAAGACCACCCTCAGGTTCTAGTAAGGAATTATGGAAGGGGTTCTAGCATTCATAGACAAGCAACACGCTTTATTTGGAGTCATGGATAATAAGTTATGTGTCTGTAAAGTTTCATGATTTTTTTAGCCGTATTGGTCCCATAGGTAGCTTTTTCTTCAAAAAAGACAAAAAGATAAATTAAAAATGTCTTCTAACCATGCCATGTGTCAAAATTTTAGTGATTGACCAGCCAGGTTGTCCAAACTACACCCTGACAGGCGTTAAATTTGGGTTTGCTATAACTAATGTTGTTCAAATAACACCCCATGTTGTTTGAACAACTCCCTACTTATCGAGTTAAATCCCAGTTTGGCTTGTGAAAAGAAATGGAGAAAGAATGGTGTCAGATAAGACCCATTTTTTTCACCAAGGAAATAACCCTCCGTTGGCCACATTTACCACCTCATTGCTTGCACCACCTTGTTGCCTTCATGAAACCTAACCTCTCCACCAAATCTCATGCTGGGAGGCTCATCGATGCACTGAAATCAACATCCAACTTCAACAGCCATGTCTTGATCCAATTGCTGGATTTAGATCACTTCTAGGTCGAGGGGATACTGTCTTCCACAATTTTCAAACTTCTTGAACATGATTCTAACCTCCTTTTAGCTCGAATCAAGCATGTATGACTGGTAGAGTGAAACCCACTTTGGCGGTGACTTTTAAGTGAGGAATCCATTCACCACCAACCATCTATGGGCCAGGTAAATTCACAAATGAAATACCCATTCTTTTAGCTTTAATTTGGTGTAAAATTTTTAAATTTTGGTTGAGTATTGAGTATAAACCAAAATGGGGAAACTTTAGGATAATACCTAGTAAAATTTGGCCCAGAATGCAAAATTAGTTTGTATTTTGTGATGCATATAAACTTCTAATGGTCATGGAAAATTAGTTGAAGGTCTAATTTCATTAGAATACCAAATGCAAGAAAAACTCCAATTTTAGATACCAAATAAGATGGGTTTATACAAATTCTTCGAGGGACTATGTGCATATTTATATATATATATAAAGAAAATGTATTTAAATATTTACATAGGTTATGGTTAGTCATGATGTTATCAGAGTTAGCATAATACCTCACTTGTTCAATCTAAAGTATTGTTTCCATATATGCATCTTAAATGTAATTTAGTTTATTACAAGTTGTCTCACAATTTATCAGTTACCAACAATATAATTTATATGTATATATTTCGGTAGACTATATGTTTTAGGATCTGGGATCCAAGTTATCTTTATCTCTCATTATTATTATTATTATTATATTTCTATTTACATATATGTTATTGGTATATTCATGAAATGCTATAAAAAAATATGATATTGTTGTAAGTGAAAACTTGGAAAAAGATGAGGCCATCTTGGGGTTTACGCAGTAAGTTCTATAAGGGATCCTGACACATGTAAACGTATTTTGGTGTATTATTTATTACTTATTTTTGTATTCCTATGCTATTGTTATATAAGTCCTACAAATTTGTGAAAGTTTGTAGCAAGGTAGGGAGGAAACATTTAGGAGAGTGTAATTTACAAGAGAGATGCTGCTGGATTTTCTGTAAAAATTTTGATGGGGTTTCTTTTAGTTAATGCCATCCTAGAGTTCCGATAGATAACCCTATGAGGGTCTTGGCAGTTTGGTTGGAAGTAATGTTTTATGATTATTATTAGATTTATGTGATTTTAACCATCCTACTGGAGCTAAGGTGAGAGATAGCAGATAGCTATTTTACGGGATAAGCATGAGTTAAGCATTAGTCACCCTTTCCTTAGTCGTAGGATGGTAGGTTGTTAGTATAGGCACCTCTAGGATGCAATGGCTTCTACTGCAGCTGAACTCGCTTGGATATCATACTTGCTACAAGAGATAGGAATCACTTATGTTAAATCGATCAAACTATACTGTGACAACACTAGTGCTCTTTATCTCACCATTAATCTAGTTTTTCATAATAGAACAAAACACATCCAACTAGACTATCATTTTATTCGGGAGAAAGTTACATTTGGAGATACAAACACACAATACTTACCATCTACTCACCAAGTTGTAGATTTATTCACAAAACCCCTTAGTTGTTTTCAACTTGTTTATTTTCACAGCAAATTGGGAGTTCGCAACCTTCCACTCGCCAGTTTGAAGGGGATGATAAGCTAGATGTGCATCTCCTAAAGCCATGTGAACGTATATCCATGTCATCATATAACAAAGACTAGCAAGAGTTTTTTTTAGATAGTGTGATTCATCAAAACATTTTTTATCAGAATATTTTTCAAAAGGACAAAATAGATAAATAAATTGTTATTAATTATTACTAATTTTCTAAGGAGAAAAATATATAAACATATCATCAATTAATTGAGATTTAGATAAAAACAATTGAAGAATAATTTTTAGGCTGAATGACTATTAAGTAAATATTTATGCCACATAGAATAGAAGCTTTTCCAACCTTTATATCACATATAGATAATAATTCACATACCTATTGGAGATGGCTACCTAGCTGATGCAGTCATAATTGACATGTATGTATGTATGGTGTGGAATAATGTCGTTACAGGTTATTATATTGTAACTTTATGTTAATTTTCTCATAAATTTGCTATTTTTTACAAACAAAATATTTATCAAATTATATTATCCTTTTATCTTCAAATATTTTCAGAACTAATTATATTTATTTAATTTTTTTTTTTGGCAAGAACTAATTCTTGTTATGTATGTCACGTATGCATGCAATATAGCCAATGATTGTCAAATTAATTCATCATAAATTTAGGATTTCTTTCATTTGGATCTTTGAAGTTTGTAATCATTACAATTTAAAACGTGTATAAAACATACTGCATAAATGAAAAAAAAAAACCATTAATTGTTTAAAAACTAAATAGCTTCAATTATTATTTTTTCTCTTTTACGACAACATAAAAAAATGTGTATAAAAGAGATTTTTATTTTAGTCTTTTATTCCTGTTCATATTTGCTATTTTTTATTTTTTAATATATTAACTATTATTATCTAATGGTTATATTTTTATCATTTTATATTAAAAATAAATAATTTTAATGTATAGTAAATGTATTTTTTAATTTATAATAAATATTATACGTATATATAAATTTTATAAAGTTCCCACTTACATATTCTTCTGCTAAATTTTTCTCCATATTTTAAAATAAATTAAATGATTTATACATGTACGTACTACTTATGTTTTTTTTCCATTCCGTATTTTTCCAACTATGAGAGAAAGTTGAAGAAGCTTTTAGAAAAGGAAAACAAAATAGAAGAGAATAAGAAATGAAAATATTTTCATTTCTACTCAAAGAGTCCTTGATCAATGATCATACAAACACTAACGGGCTCTATTTGTAGAGCTTACAAAAGATAAAATATAGTAGTAGGACTAAGTAATGTATAATATGCAAAAGGAATGTCAAAATTCTCTCTCCCATGAGTAGAGATTGATCGCTTGATTCTCACTTGCACATAACCACAGAAGTTATCGCTTGATTTCTTGCCTCAATATGACCAATATATAGATGTATATTGGGTATGGGTAGAATGCATTTTCGTATTCTAAAGTTTAAGAGTGGTGTAATTTCAACTTTGAACTTTTGATTAGGGTAATTTAAACTTTGAATTTTCAAAACCATTACAAATTGATTCACTTTATAATGGTGGTGTTAAAATTAATGGTGATGATATTAGTTTGACATCATGCTATGTCATAATTATTTTTCAGAAATAAAAAATAATTTAAAATTTTGAAAAAATTACATTTGTTATTTTTTCATTTATATTTACATTTTTTATTTTTTATCTTGGTTATGCAGCCCTTTTTTGGCATGTTTGGATATGGAGGACCTATTGCATATATGCATTTAGAAAGGTATGAGTTGCACCTTAATTTGTGTCCTCATTATGATTGAATATTCCTAAATGTTTAGTTTAACCTTTTTTCATTTCACTTCCCTATCCTAGGCATGCTCTTGTTTCTTCAAAGATAAAGAATTCCAAGAAAGTATATATGTTACATCTTGAGATAGAAGTCTTACTTGGCATTTCTGGCTATGAACATACTTGGAAGGTAGTTAAGTTGCATATCGGTTTCTTGATCTGTCAAGGGGCTATATTTTCTAATGCTTTTATTTGATTTCTCTTACATCTTTGAAATAGAACCACCCAATGGTTTTCCATCTCTTGCACTAGTGGACAACTTCATTTCCATTTTCGACTGATGGTGGTATCAGAAATCCCTCAAAAGATAAAATTAGGGACACACCCCATGGAAGTTTTACAAAGGTAGATTGTTGATGTTAGAGAATCACAGGAAATTGTTAGCCATAAACAAGCCAAACCCGAGACCAAGCCTAATGCCTTGGCCGAGAAGCAACTTCCTTAGTTTGTTTTGTATTTCGTTTAGGTAGTTGATTAAATCATTTTGTGTTGTATTCTTGATACGAACCTAGGACGATCTACTCCTAAACCCGTATTATATTAGCCTGGATCTAATTATGTTCAAGTTCTAATGGTCACTTTGACCCCTAACCAACCTATGATTAGAAACCTTGGTATATAGTAAAGACGCCACAATAGGTGATGGAAGTCTTATTGATAAGTCAAACTAAAACACTCACTCTCTAATGGTGTTTTAGGTGTTCAAAGAGAACAAAGAGAATTCAATCTCACAAATTAATTTCTGTATAAAATTCAAGCTTAATTCTTATTGAAAAATAAGCCTTTAAATAGGCTAAAAAGTCACGAAATAAACACTAAAAATAAAGGGAAAACCGGGCATACAAAGTAGTTTCCTATGGTGGCCGAAATTCTCACTCCTTTCCTAATCTAATTTGGATTAATTAATTCCTTTATTTTGAATTAGGAATTAATTAATTTACAATGAAAATAATAAATTAATAACTTTTCTAAACTTGTTTTTCCGGAAAATAAATAAATAAAAACCAAAAAGGAATGGTAATTTCCTAAAACAAAAAGTAGAATCAAATTAGGAAACTAAAATACTAGCTTTTTAACTAAGTTGACTTTGACCATTCTTTGACTAATTTGAGCTCCAAATCAGCTTCAATATGCTTTTTAGGATGCCAAATAATCTGACCATGAAGTACCACACATTTCGCTTGCTTGGAAGAAAGAGAAAAAGCCAACTCAGCATAATACAGTAAAGCCAGCACAAAATACAGCAAAACCCGGCAAATCTTGGACCCATGCGCACACCACCTGTTTATTTGCCTTTGACTTGATTTCATGACTTTTTAGACATATGAATTGAATCCATAAAGATTTGGAACCATTTCATGCTGCCCAGACTCCTAAAAAAAAGTACCAAAACCGTTATCCGGGCCCGTATCGGCTTTCACCACTTGTATAGTCAAAACATGTCTTGGTTCTTCGGGAATTGACACATCCTCTTGAGAATGGATTATGCCCTGGATAAATGCAGCATGTTTATCCCTAAACCTCTTAGCTTAAGCTCTAGTGATTGGCCCGGTCATCATCAGAATCGGGTCAGCATCCCAGCAGGTTGTTGGTTGTGCGGGCTCGGGCGGAATCACATCATTCCCCTGCTCTTGAAAAGGATTTTTCTCTCAAATATAGTTCATCACCTACAGAAAAAGGAAACAAATCAGCATCTTTGAATGTAGCACTCATATTATACTCACCCGGTAAATCAAGCCTGTAGGTGTTTTCATTGATCCTTTCCAAAACTTGAAAAGATCCATCTCCTCGCGGCATAAGGTTGGACTTTCTTTGTTCGGGAAACCACTCCTTCCTTGGTTTCAACCAAAACCAATCTCCTGGGTCAAACACTATCACAACAAATACTAGAAATACAAGTTCATCACACTTTTTATTATTAACAAATAATCTCTCATAAATTTTCAAATTTCCATTAAGTAAAGCTTTCAATAATGCAGATAAAGTTCGATGCAACAAAAACATCTTTAAATAAGTATCTTTAAAATTCATGATAAGAAATGATTTCTCATTCATAATTACTTTATTAACATCACCAAAGCTAGGATAAAATTTTTTATTTTTCTTCTCTTTCCTTTCTTTTTCTTTCCCACTCACGGTTTGCATTTGTTTTCTCTCATACTCAGCTTTGTCTCTCACTTTCTCTCTCTCGGGTTTGTTATAATTTTTCCACTCAACCTGGGTTTTAGAGGACTTACCTTGGACAGAAAGCTCACTTTTCTCCTTTTGGATGGATGGTGGAACCGTTGGTGCTATACTAGCCTTCTTTTTGGGCCTTTCGGCTTCCCTCCTTTGTTGTATTTGAAGTTGATCGCTAAATACTTCATTTGGAGTTAATGGCTCCAGCTTAAACTTTTTCCCTTTAAATTTAAATACAATGCTATTCTCTCTACCATAATGGATAGCATCTCTATCAAATTTCCATGGCCTACTCAACAAAATATGACCCACATGCATAGGAACAACATCACACAATACAATATCCACATATGTATCAATGCTGAATTTTACTTTGGCTTGTTTATTTACTTTTATCTCACCACTATCATTAAGCCATTGTAATCTATATGGTTCTAGATGTTTAATAGTTGTTAAGCCTAATTTATCAACCACAATGTTACTAATTACATTAGTACAACTTCCATTATCTATAATCATACTACATATGTTACCTTGAATTTCGCATCGGGTGTGGAAGATGTTTTCTCTTTGAATTTGTTCTTCATCTTTGTATACAGTAAGGACCCTCCTTGCAACCAAGCTTAAGTCATCCCTTGAAGGTTGGAGTGTTTTGGGTTCCTCACGCTCATCATGTCCGACTTCTCCATCTTCAATTTCAGTTTCAGCATCACTTTATTCACTTTCGGATTCTAGTTCGCCATTACCTTTCAACACCATAATCCTCCTATTCGAGCATTGTCTAGCGATGTGTCCTTGTCCCTAGCACTTAAAACACACAATGTCATGAGCTTTATAACGCTTAGAATCAGATTTACCTTCACTTTTGTGTGCTTGGACAGATTCGGTTCTAGTCTCTCTCCTTGGCTGATTTGAACTTTCTTCTCCAACTTTTGCCTTTGGGTTGTTTTCAAAGGTAGGATTGTTTCTCCAGCCACTTGAAATTGATCTTCCTCTGTTGGAAATGCCTCCAAACCATGAGCCTACACCCCTCCTCTTGAATTGATGCTCCAATTTAATAGCCATATGCAACATCTCCTCCAATTCTACATATTGTTGCAATTCTAGTTGATTGGATATTTCACGATTCAAACCACCAAGGAACCTTGCCATAGTTGCTTCTCTATCCTCATTCATACTTAGCCTCATCATAAGCATCTCAATCTCCTTGTAATAATCCTCCATGGACCTACTTCCTTGAGATATGGATTGAAGCCTTTGATGGAGCAACCTATGATAATGTGATGATACGAACCGCTTCTTCATGGCTCCTTTCATTTGTCACCATGTAGTGATCAAGCCATCACCAACTCTCCTTCGGGTGTTTTTCTCATTGGTCCACCATTGGAGTGCATAATGACCAAACTCCATTGCTGCCAACTTCACCTTCTTGGCATCCGAATAACTATGACATTAAAAAATCATCTCCATTCTCTCCCCCCTTTCCAAATATGCTTATGGATCACTTTTTCCCATGAAAGGTGGAATGTTTATCTTGATACTTCCTATATCATCATCTTCATTCCTTGCTGGTCTCCCATGGATTAGCCTTTCTTGAGGTTCAAAAATTTCATCAAACCCCTCATCCAAGTCATCTCCATAGTTACTTCCCTCGAATTCCTCTCTTGGTCGCCCTTAGCCTCCTTGACCTCGACCTCCATGAGCATGTAACCTTATATTTAGCACTCCTTGGGATGTTTCTACCCTGTCCATCATTTGATTTAAATGGTCAAATTGAGTATTCATCTGCTGTACTTGCTCCAAGATAGACCTCATGTCCGTTTGCTCACCACTCGCCGAAGCTAGGGAACCGCCATGGAATCGTACGAACTCTTCTTCATTAATCCTTAAAGAGGATCTCCTCTTCTCACCCTTGAATCTGCCATGTTAGTATGAATAATGCAAAAATAAAATAAGACCTCCACAAATTCACTCCCTCACGTGTTTCACTCAAACAAGGTCTCGACACTCGTGTTATCACACTAGTTTCGGCTTTTTACCGCTCACACGCTCTTGTCTTTTTCCACTCAATGAATCATCTCAAAGTTCCAATTAAAACACCCCAACAACAGCAATTAGATCACAAGTATGTTTTAATTAAACTTATCAACAAAACAGTAGCAAAAAATAAGCAATACCGAATGAATTAACAAAACCTAGTTTTCGGCTTTCTCGGCAAATAAAGCAAGATAATAAGGAAGATTTTGGAATTAGCAAGAACTGGACCAGATGGTAGGAGATTAAGGATTCAAGAATAAAATTTAGCGAAAATATTTTCAAACACCAACAAGAATCAAATCGAACAAAAATATAGAATAGTATTGGTTGTTGTTCTTGTAATTCAAGTTCTGTATCAAATCCTTTAACTAATTTTAATCCAAACAATTTAAGCACCCAAAATTCAAATATCCAGCAACAAAAATAACTCTCCAGAAACTCCAAATAATGAATAAATATGCAACAATTCAGCAGCTCCAATAATTTCCAGCACACAAATCAAATTCCAACAAACCGAATTTTTTAATTTTTTTTTATATTTGCCTTTTCTTCTTCCTTTTTTTTTATTTTTTATTTTTCACTCACAGAACATAAAACAACTGCAGTAGCAAAGATCAACACTAAAAATTACAATTCTGCACAAAAAATCCACCAAACCCGTGGCCTCCAACAAAAACAAAAGTGCAGTTTTTTTTTTTTTTTTTTAATATCTGTTCGAATTTTCTGTTTTTTTTATTTTTTTATTTTTTATTTTTGAAAATATGAATGCAAATATTGAAGACTAAAACAGCAAAGAAAAATCAACAAAAACCAAATGAACAAGAACAATGATAAAAGACAACCAACAAACTAGGAAACAAAAATACGGTATGACAAGGAAAACCGAATTTTACTAGGAATGAATTTTTATTTTTTTTTAAAGATACAGAACGTGTATGATGATAGAAGCAACCTTAACCGAATGCTAAAATTTCAGAATAATACAAAACCAAATAAAGAAAATAAAGATAGATCAAACTTGAACAAATTTTGGCTCTGATACCAAGTGATACGAACCTAGGACAACCTGCTCCTAAACCCATATTATATTAGCCCGGATCTAATTATATTCAAGTTCTAATGGTCACCTTGACACCTAACCAACCTTTGATTAGAAACCTTGGTGTATAGTGAAGACGCCACAATAGGTGATGGAAGTCCTATTGATAAGTCAAACTAAAACACTCACTCTCTAATGGTGTTTTAGGTGTTCAAAGAGAACAAAGAGAATTCAATCTCACATATTAAGTTCTGTATAAAATTCAAGCTTAATTCTTATTGAAAAATAAGCCTTTAAATAGGCTACAAAGTCATGAAATAAACCCTAAAACAAAGGGAAAATCGGCCATACAAAGTAGTTTCCTATGGTGGCCGAAATTCTCACTCCTTTCCTAATCTAATTTGGATTAATTAATTCCTTTATTTTGAATTAGGAATTAACTAATTTATAGTGAAAATAATAAAATAATAACTTTCCTAAACTTGTTCTTCCAGCAAATAAATAAATAAAAACCAAAAAGGAATGGCAATTTCCTAAAACAAAAAGTAGAATCAAATTAGGAAACTATACTAGCTTTTTGACTAAGTTGACTTTGACCATTATTTGACAAATTTAAGCTCCAAATCAGCTTCAATATGCTTTTTAGGATGTTAAATAATCTGACCATGAAGTCCCACACATTGCCCTTGCTTGGAAGAAAGAGAAAAAGCCAACTCAGCACAATATCGTAAAGCCAGCACAAAATACAACAAAACCCGGCAAATCTTGGACCCATGCGCACACCACCTGTTTGTTTGCCTTTGAAGCTGCCTTGACTTGATTTCATGACTTATTAGACATATTAATTGTATCCATAAAGATTTGGAACCATTTCATGCTTCTCGGGCTCCTAAAAAAAAGTACCAAAGTTGCTACCCGGGCCCATATCGGCTTCCACCACTTGTATGGTCAAAACAGACCTTGGTTCTTCAGGAATTGACACACCCTCTTGAGAATGGATTATGTCATGGATAAAGGCAGCATGTTGATCCCTAAATCTCTTTGTTTGAGTTCTAGTGATTGGGCCGATCTTCATCTGAATTGGGTCAGCACCCCAGCATGTTGTCTGTTATGCGGGCTCGGGCGGAATCACATCAATTCTAGGCTTGTTAAGTTGGTGCATAAAGACACCAAAATGTTTTATTTAATATGTATTAGCCAAATTAGAGTGTTAGGAAGCTTAGGGAAATGAGGCACCATGATGACATGGAAAGCACCTTGGTGACTAAGATGGTGACATGGAAGCTACTTGGTGACATGGAGCTGAACCATTCGGCCTCTCTCTCATCCAATGCATGGAAGGACATGTGTCATCATGCATGAGGACCACTTCAACATGAAGCACCTAATGAGGCAGCAACACTTGTCAACAAACCATGAAGCATGTGGCAAAGTTACTTTACACATGTGTTTTGCTTCTCCATGAAGGACTTGTTTAGTATTAGAAAATCCACAAAAAACACAAACCATTTTGAAATGGCATCCTCACACTTTTCAGTACCTTCACGTCCTATCTTTGATGGCCAAAACTATCCTATTTGGGCAATTAAAATGAGAGCCTATCTTCAAGCTTATGACCTTTGGGAGCTTGTTGAAGTTGATTATGAAGTAGAACCATTGAGAGCAGGTGCTACGGTGAATAAAATCAAACTTCATAGTGAAGAAAATGCAAGACCTTTCAAAACTCTTACAGCAATACAAGCTGCTGTGACCGATGATATCTTCACTAGAATCATGACCTGTACAACTCCTAGACAAGCTTGGGAAAAGCTTTAAGAGGAGTTCCAAGGAAGTACAAGATCAAGATAAATACAGCTGCTAAACGTTAGAGGAGAATTTGAAAATTTGAAGATGCTGGAACTTGAAACCGTGAAGGAATTTTCAGACAAAGTTATGAAGATTGTCAACCAAATCCGGTTACTTGGTGAATCTTTTCCAGACCAAAGGATTATTGAAAAGATCCTTATATGTCTTCCAGAGAAATATGAAGCAAAGATTTCAACTTTGGAGGAAACAAGAGAGCTTACACAACTCATAGTTGCTGAATTGATAAATGCCTTGCAAGCCACAGAACAAAGGAGGAGTCTTCGGCTACAAGGTGAATCAAGCTCAAGTGAAGCAGTCCTTGCAGCAAATAACAAAGGCAAAACAATCCAGTAACAAAGGCCTTTCGAAAGGCAAAATAAAGTCAAGGAGATCACCAACCAAAGAGGGAACAAGATGACCTACAGTCCTTGCATAATATGCAAGAAGCAAGGACACACGACCAAGATATGTTGGTGGAGGCTGAATGTTCAATGCAAGATTTACAAACAATTCGGTCATATGGAAAAAGTTTGCAAGCAAAGAAACTGAAGGCAAGAAGCAAGACAAGCTCATGAACCCGAAGAATTAAATGGAGAGCATGAGCATACTTTTACAACATCTTGCAATCTTGCAACCACAACCAAAGACAAATGGATTTTTGACAGCGGGTGCACAAATCATATGTGCAACAACCGTGACTTGTTTGTCAAGTTCAACTCAAAAATTGCAACAAAAATTAGGGCAGCAAATGGACAAATCATGGAGGCACAAGGAAAAGGAGATTTGGTCATTAAAACACTAAAAGGTACAATTCAAATTACCAATGTTTTATATGTCCCAAATCTGTTCGAAAATTTACTTAGTATGCCACAACTTATGAAGAAAGATACATTTTGAAATTCTTAGATATAAGTTATGAAATATCTAAGGATGAAAAAATCATATTAGTTATCCATATGAAAGATATTAGCCTTGTAATTTATTTTGATCAACAAAATCAAATGGCTATGAATACCAAAGTCCAAGAAGATTCAAGACTATGGCATAGAAGGCTCGGCCATTACAACTATGCCACCATGAAGCAAAAGCATACTCAACAAATTGTTGAGAATTGACCACAAATCCATGAAGATAAAGCTGTTTGCCAAACATGTTAACTTGGCAAAATCAAAAGACAACCATTTCCTTTGACAACACTCGACAAAGCAAAGGAAAAGTTACAAATTGTGCATTCGGATTTATGTGGACTAATGAATGAAGCAACTCATGCAGGGAGGAGCTTTTTTATCATCTTTATTGATGATTATTCTAGAAAGTGCTTGATATACTTCTCAAACAAAAATCAGAAGCAGCAGCCACATTTGAAGAGTTCAAAACACTTGTAGAAAACCAAGCACAAATAACCATCAAGGTGATTCGAACCGACAATGATTAAAAGTACATTTCCAAAGCTTTCCAAGCTATTTGCAAGACAAATGGCATCATACACCAACTCACAACTCCATACACACCACAACAAAATGGAGTGAGTGAAAGAAAGAATAGAACCATCATGGAGATGTCAAGATGCTTGCTGTTCAAGAAGTGCTTGCCAAAGAAATTTTGGGCCGAAGCTGCCAATACAAGCGTATACCTCCTAAACCTACTTCCAAGTAAGGCAATTGAGTCTAAAACTCTAAATGAATTGTGGTATGGTTTGAAATCTTCAATTGCTCACTTAAAAGTCTTTGGAAGTATTTGTTATATTCATGTCCATGACTCCAAAAGAACCAAGCCTGATAAAAAAGAAAGTATTGGTATATTTGTAGGCTATAGTTCGGTTTCAAAGGGCTATAGAATCTTTGATATATCTAAGATGCAAGTTGTTGTCTCTAGAGATGTTATTGTACATGAGAACTCATATTGAAGTTGGAAGGAGCATAAAGTGGAAGAAAACACTTATATTTAATCAAGAACTCCTTTCACCGATCAAAGTGATTTTGATGTTGCCGATGATGACGAAGATGATGATGACCCAGCCAATGAAGAATATGTTGGGAAGAGAGGCATAAAATCAATTGCAGAACTTTATGTAAGTGCAAGGATGGAAACACCTGATCCTACAACATATAGTGAGGCTTCACAACACAAAGAATGGCAAGCTGCAATGGAGGAGGAGCTTCACATGATAAAAATAAAATAAAACTTGGAGTTTGGTGCCGAGACCAAAGAAAGGACATGTAATAGGTGTCAAATGGCTTTTTAGAACAAAAATAACCCTAATGGCACTTTGACCACATACAAAGCAAGCCTGGTTGTTAAAGGTTATGTTTAACAATATGGTGTAGACTATATGGAGACTTTTGCACCGGTGGCAAGACATGAAACCATTCGGCTTTTACTTGCATATGCAGCCAATAATTCTTGGAAAATATATCATTTGGATGTGAAATCAGCTTTTCTAAATGGTATTTTAGAAGAAGAAGTATATGTTGAGCAACCTGAACACTTTGTTATAGAAGGAGAGGAGGAGAAAGTGTACAAGCTTCATAAAGCCTTGTATGGGCTCAAACAAGCTCCAAGAGCTTGGTATGCAAGAATTGATGACTACATCATTCATGAAGGTTTTTCAAGAAGTGATAATGAGCCTACACTCTATATAAAAACCAACTCACATGAAGATGAAATGGTAATCTCTCTTTACGTTGATGATTTGCTAATAACAGGTTGCAATACTGAAGGCATTCGAAAGTTCAAAGATAAAGTGATGGAAACCTTCGAGATGTCCGACCTTGGATTAATGAATTATTTTCTAGGTTTGGAGATCAAGCAAACAAGTAAAGGTATCATTCTATTTCAAGAAAAATATGCTTTGAATTTACTTGATAAGTTTCAACTAGAAAATGCCATGAGTGTTGAAACACCAATGATTCAAAATGCCAAGTTCAAACTTGATGATGGAAGTGAGAAAGTGAATGCTTCGATTTTTAAAGCATAATTGGAAGCTTGCTTTATTTGTGTACTTCAAGACTTGATATTATGTATGTAGTAAGTGTGCTATCAAGGTTCATGAGTGCACTATCTCAAAACATTACCAAGCTACAAAAAGAGTCCTAAGGTATGTAAAGGGCACGGCAAACTTTAGAATCCTATACAAGCATGGCAACATGTGTGAATTAGTTGGCGATTATGATAGTGATTGGGTAGGTAGCTTGGAAGACATGAAGAGCACCTATGGATACTTGTTTATGTTTGATTCAGGTCCATTTTCATGGAGTTCACACAAGCAAGGAACCACGGCACAATCAACAGCAGAAGCTGAATACATCTCAGCGGCAGCAGCATTAAATCAAGCAATTTGGCTAAGGAAATTGCTTAGTGATTTGGGTTGCAAACAAACAAATGCAACCACCATTCATTGTCACAATAATTCAGCCATAGCCATCACCAAAAATATAGTACAACATAGAAAAACCAAACATATCCCTACCGCGAGGCTGAAGAAACAAAGAAATCAATTTGATGCATTGTTCAACACAAGACCAGCTGACCGACATTCTCACAAAATCATTGCGGAAAGAAAGACTTCAAGTGCTTAGGAGTCTTCTACACATCATGCCTAACATTTCCAAGGAGGAGTGTTAGAGAATCATGGCAAATTGTTAGCCATAAACAAGCCAAACTCAAGACCAAGCCCAATGCCTTGGCCGAGAAGCAACTTCCTTAGTTTGTTTTGCATTTCGTTTAGGTATTTTATTAAACTATTTTGTGTTATATTATAGGCTTGTTAAGTTGGTGCACAAAGACACCAAAATGTGTTATTTAATATGTATTAGCCAAATTAGAGTGTTAGGAAGCTTAGGGAAATGAAGCACCTTGATGACATGGAAAGCACCTTGGTGAATAAGATGGTGACATGGAAGCTACTTGGTGACATGGAGTCGAACCATTCGGCCTCTCTCTCATCCAATGCATGGAAGGACATGTGTCATCATGCATGAGGACTACTTTAACATGAAACACCTAATTAGGCAACAACACTTGTCAACAAACCATGAAGCATGTGGCAAAGTTACTTTACACATGTGCTTTGCTTCTCCATGAAGGACTTGTTTAGTATTGGTGTTTAGAACCAGCCATGGTGTGCTTTCACACCTATTTTGTATGCTATAAGTATGTATTACATAAAAATGAATATTTAATTGAATTTTGAAGAAAATACCTTAGTTTCCACTTTGAAACCAAGAGAAACACAAACCGGCCAAAACTGGAAATTTTCCAGCAGCTTAATCAAAGCAAGCCAAGAACATCTAAACTCCAAATCAATTTCCAAACATAAAACCCTTGTTCTATTTAGATTAACCTTGCCCTAATCCTTTCAGTTGAATCATTATGCTTGATGTCTAATTTTTCATCCATGTCATCTTTTAATGTCATTGCTTTTATTGATAAAATTTGCCTTTACTTTGCCTATTTTTCTAGTAGATTTGGTTAATACAATTTTCGAGTTGCTTTTTTGAAATCCTTTTGGAAAATGGCATGTGATCTTAGTAGTTATTCAGATTCACATAGCTTGTGAGTTCTTAAAGCTATGGTTTTTGTAAACTTTAAGCAGGCTTGTAATTCTGTTTCTGTTTCCAAAATATTGGCAGGTTGAAATTTTTGAACCTAGAATCAAAAGGTTGGACATATCTCAACTTCAATGCAGGCTAAAGGACATAGAATTTCCTTACATACAGGTATGGCTTTATGACATTAGTTTCTTTGGTTATTCTAGCTTGTACTCTTAAATATTGCAACTTAATGTGGTAAGTCTTGTGGTATGTTTGAGGAAAGTCGTTTATCAATAATGATGTTGCTTTGCATGCTGTCCATTCTTTTTTGTGCTATCATTTGTAGGCTGCACATCCTATGGTACTTGGTTATAAGTGAAGGTGTTTCCATATTTGGTAGGATCGTTCTAATAAATTCATGAAGAATGCTTGAGGCAATGTCTTGCGTAAAACATTAGAATAGATTTTTCTAGTTGAGTTCTTAAAGAACTTTTTATATTTCCTTTTTTACTTAAACATACTTTCCTGTTGTCTACTAATATTAATTTTAAAAGTCAAGATGTTCATCCATTTTGTTGATTAATATTTTAAGTTTCTTCCAATGAGTTATGGGTGCATTGCACTTTATGTGATTCAAAATAACCTCAATATGTTGTTTTCTGAGGTTCCTACACGAGCTACTGTAATTGGCTACTGCACAAAATATCACATGCATCATTGTGGTACACATTCATACATAGGCATAACAACATTATTATTTTTGCTAAATGATCCTCTTTCAAGTCCTTTTTGTTTCTGTCCCCCAAATTCATGTTTATCTGTATAATCTTCTCTACCTTTAAATAAATAGATTTGACATTAGCAGGAATCTTAAGTGCTCTTCTTTTGTACTGGCACTTGGTCTTAACCTTATATGTTAGTAGTTAAGAGATTTTTTTGTTTTCCACCCTACAGCATACAAATCCTACTATTGATCCTTTTAGAGAAGGGTTAGTTATGTCTCTTGAAGTGAACATTGGGAAGCATGGAAATATATCAAAGGTTGGACCTCAAAATGTTTCACAGGTTTGTCAGCATTTTCCTGTTACACCTGCTCATATTTAATGGTTAACTATGCAATAATTTTTGTAGTTGAACTTTTTAAACTGTGCTTAGTAAATGCAATTTAGTTGAACATTTCAGTTTATGCTTATCTGCATTTTCAATGTTAATTTGAACAGGAAATCTATACCAAATGGATACCTAAGAGGACAGTTGGGCCACAGGCTTTGGAGAAGAATAAGAAGAACAAGTACTGCGGTTTTTTTTTGTCTGCGAAGGACAAAATGATTCCGTTTTCAACTGGTCCTACTTGTAGTGTTATTCTGTTCCTGAACAAATCTCAGGAGCCCTAGTACTCTAGTCTTTCTATACCCCATTCATTAATATTCTCCATCATGACGATGGTAATTACCGATGAACCACTGGTATTACCAATGGTTTCCATCAGTAAATATTAAAGAAACATGTGAAAAAAATTTATTGGATTACCAATGATTTCCATCAGTAATACCAATGGCCCGTCGTTAATCAAGTTAATTTGTAATTTTTTGGCCTTTCCAACTAGTTTTTTTGTTTTCTTTTCTTTACCTTCATTATTATCATGAAATAAAGTTGCATTGAGCATGTTCTTGGTGCAAATATACATTATTAAAGTAGTGTATTCAATTATGGTCAATTCAGTTGAAAATTTTGAAAATTGTCTATTACCGATGGTGTCCTTTGGTAAATTTTCCCGCAAGCTTCCAAAAAATTTAGTGGATTACCAATGACTTCCATCGGTAATACCGATGGCCCATCGGTAATCATGTTCATCTGTAATTTTTGCACTGTTTTCCAACTCTTTGTGTTTTCTGTTTTTTACCATGATTCTTATCATGAAATAAAGTTGATTTGATCATGTTCTACAGTCCAAATACACATTGTCAAAGTAGATGTGTTTTATTGTGTTGAATGGAATTGAAATCTTTGAGAATGAACAATTACCGATAGGCCATTGGTATTATCGATGGTGTCCATTAGTAAATCTTCCAACATGAATTCCTTAATTTGGATGGGATTATTGATGGCTTGCATTGATGATACCGATGACACGTCAGTAATCATGCTCAATAGAAAATTTGTACAATTTTCACAACTCTTTTGTTGTTTTATTTTCTTTATAATGATTCTTATCATTAAACAAGGTTGAAATGAACATCTTCTATGGTGCAAATACACATCATGAAAGTAGTAAAATTGGATGTCAAAGTCAAAAACATATGATCTAAATTAAAAATTTATTAAAATAAACCAATTAATTTCTTTTGGCCTAAATATAAAATCATCATCACTACTCCAGTACTCAATAAACTTCAAAGTGAACACCCCACAATCACACCTGTATAATTGCATCCATGAAATAGCGTCAAGGAAGCTAACAAATTAATGTTTGTACGCACCATGTAAGAGGATCGAAAGATTATAAATGAAATCAAATATCAATGAAAAGCAATCTTGTTTGTCTCACATTTAAGCACAATAAAATATCATCAATAGAAGTTAATTTCAAATGACAACACATTCATATCCATTTTGTTGGTGGGGTACGTCTTTGATGATTTTCATTGTGAATGGATCTAAACTTCGAAGCACGTCTTGTTTCTTATCATAATATCCCCCATCCCTCAATAAGGCAGCATAAACATGAGGCATTCGGCATTTTTAATCCCTTATTCTAGACATATTTGTTTCCAATATTTTAATCATATAAATCAATATGCCATGCCTTCAAGTCAATGCATGCTACCAACCAATGGGCTCCTCCATTATTAATGGGGATGTACAAATGAAATGATGAAATTGACCTCATTATCCACAAATGAGAGAAAATAGTAAATCATTTTCCAATATATATAGACTTACATAATCACAGATCCACTAAATCATGCTATGTCTTGGTGATATCCCATTCACATAGCTTAGCAGTGTCGAATCACATGCATATATGCTTGAGGATGCCCGAATGTGGGGTAATGCCCTTTTACTGATGACTACCAATAAATCAAATGGATACAATAAACTTTTAAATCCAATAAATAATGTTTTCAATAATATATAGCAACGATGTAAGTTTTCATCATCTTACCCAAATAAGATGTCTAATATGGCACATTGTTGGGTGAACATGCTGTGATGATCAGTCCACCTATTTCGTACGAAAACTAAATGACATCCATATGTTGAAACAATATAAAAGAAAATCATAAGCAAGTGTGTGGTGATAATACATCATTCCAAAATTGCTAACACAATGAACTTATATGAAAGTAAGGTATATAACTTACATCAAATGATGTGAATCCACCCGAGCTCACACAACTGACAACCTGCTGGGGTACTGATTCGATACAGATGAAGACCGGGCCGATCACTAAGGCACAAGCTAAGAGGTTTAAAGACAACCTTGCTGCCCTTATCCAGGGAGTAATTCATTCTTAAAAGGGCTTGTCCATACCTGAAGATACAAGACCTGTTTTAAGCGTCCAACTGGTGAAGGCTGATATGGACCCTGGTAGCTGTCACCAGACATTATACATCGGACATTTTATATTGGACACCCATACATCGGACATCTGTCATTAGACATCATACATTGGACATTTTATATTGGACACCTATACATAGGACATTTATACATCGGACATCTGACGTCAGACTTCGGACTTCGGGCATCAGACATAACTTAATTCAAACATCAGGCAGATATAAGTTAGCTCGGACATCAGACATAAGTTAGCTCGGACATCAGGCAGATATAAGTTAGCTCGGACATCAGATATAAGTCAGCTTAGTTGTCAAATTAGTCAACTCGTTACCTAATTTGCGTTATTGGCTGAACAAATCAACTTAGGAAAGTTATTATTTTATTATTTTTTATGGTAAATTAATTAATTCCTTATTCAAAATAAAGGAATCAATTAATACAAATTAGTTTAGGAAATTAGTGTAAAATTCGGCCAACTTGTTTCCTTTTCTTTTGGTGGTTGGTTTTACCTAGTGAATTAGGATTTTATTTTGTAACTTTTTAGCCTGTTTAAGGGCTTGTTTTATCAATAACATTTAGTACTTTATTCATTCAGAAAATTATTTGTGAGATTGAATTCTTTTTATTCTCTTTGAACACCTAAAACACCATTAGTGAATGAGTGTTTTAGTTTCACTTATCAATAAGAGTTCCACCACCTATTGTGGCGTCTTCATTATACCAAGGTTTCTAATCACAGGTTGGTTAGGGGTCAAGGTGACCATTAGAACTTGAACATAATTAGATTCAGGCTAATATAATACGGGTTTAAGAGCAGGTCGTCCTAGGTTCGTATCATTTGTTATCAGAACCGAATTTTGTTCAGGTTTGATCTATCTTTATTTGTTTTATTTGTTTTTGTGTTATTCTAAAATTTTAGCATTAGTTTAAGGTTGCTTCTATCATCATACACGTTCTACATAATTAAAAACCAATAAAAAATTCATTCCTAGTTGAATTAGGATTTCCTAGTTTTATCGTATTTTTGTTTCTTGGTTTGTTGGTTGTTTGTCATCATTGGTCTTGTTAATTATGGTTTTGGTTGACTTTTCTTTACTATTTTAGTCTTAAATATTTGCATTCATATATTCAAAAAAAAAAAAAAAGAACAGATATTAAAAAAAAAAAAAACTGCACATTTTATTTTGTCGGTAGTCACCGGTTTGAAGGATTTTTGGTGTGGAATTGTTATTTTTGGTGTTGATCTTAGCTTCTGCAGTTGTATTATGTTCTGTGAGTGAAAAAAATAATAAAAAAAAAAACAAAAGAAGAAGAAGAAAAAGCCGAATATAAAAATTAAAAAAAAAAATTGGTTTGTTGAATTTGGTGTTGAAATTTGTTGCTGGAAATTTCTCGGAGCTGCTGTTTTGTTGATTAGTTATTCAATTTTTGGAGTTGCTGGAGAATTATTTTGTTGCTCGATATTTGAATTTTAGGTGCTTAAATTGTTTGGATTAAAATTAGTTAAAGGAATTGATACAAAACTTGAATTACAAGAACAACAACCAACACTATTCTTTATTTTTTGTTAAATTCGATTCTTGTTCGTATTTGAAATTCTTTTTGCTAAATTTTATTCTTGAATCCTTAATCTCTTACCATCTGGTCCAGTTCTTGCTAATTCCAAAATTTTCCTTATTATTTTGCTTTATTTTGCCTAGAAAGCCGAAAACTAAGTTTTGTTAAATTCATCGGTATTGTTTTCTTTTTTGCTACTGTTTTGTTGATAAGTTTAATTAAAATATACTTGTGATCTAATTGCTTTTTTATGGGTGTTTTAATTAGAACTTTAAGATAATTCATTGAGTGGAAAAAGGCAAGAGTGTGTGAGCTTAAAAGAGGGAAAAAGCCGAAACTAGTGTGAAAACACAAGTGTCGAGACCTTGATTGAGTGAAACACGTGAGGGACTGATTTTTGGTGAGAATTTATTTTATTTTGCATTATTTATACTAACATGGCAGATTCAAGAGTGAGAAAAGGAGACCTATCTTTAAGAGTCGGTAGGATTCCACGGCGGTTCCCGAGCTTTGGGGAGTGGTGAGCAAACGGACATGAGGGCTGTCTTGGAGCAACTACAGCAGATGAATACTCAATTTGACCATTTAAATCAAAGGATGGACAGGTTAGAAACATCCCAAGGAGTACCGAATATAAGGTTAGATGCTTATGGAGGACAAGGTTGAGGTAGAGGAGGCTAAGGGCAACCAAAATAGGAATTTGGGGGAAGTAACTTTGGAGATTACTTGGATGAGGGGTTTGATGAAGTTTTTGAACCTCAAGAAAGGCCAATCCATGGGAGAACAGCAAGGAATGAAGATGATGATCTAGGGAATATCAAGGTAAACATTCCACCTTTCATGGGAAAAAGTGATCCGGAGGCATATTTGGAATGGGAGGAGAGAATGGAGATGACTTTTTATTGTCATAATTATTCGGAGGCCAAGAAGGTGAAGTTGGCAGCAATGGAGCTTGGTCATTATGCACTCCAATGGTGGACCAATGAGCAAAACACTTGAAGGAGAGTTGGTGATGACTTGATTACTACATGGCGATAAATGAAAGGAGCCATAAGGAAGCGATTCGTACCATCACACTATCATAGCTTGCTGCATTAAAGGCTTCGATCTTTATATCAAGGAAGTAGGTCCGTGGAGGATTATTACAAGGAGATGGAGATGCTTATGATGAGGTTAAACATGAATGAGGATAGAGAAGAGAGCATGGCAAGATTCCTTGGTTGTTTGAATCGTGAGATAGCCAACCAACTAGAATTGCAACAATATATGAAATTGGAGGAGATGTTGCATGTGGCTATTAAATTGGAGCATGAATTCAAGAGAAAAGGTGTCGGCTCATGGTTTGGAGGAGTTTCCAACAGTGGAAGATCAATTCCAAGTGGCTGGAGAAGCAATCCTACCTATGAAAGCAAGCCAAAGCCGAAGGTGGTAAAAGAAAGCACCAATCGGCCAAAAAAGGAGCCTAAAGCCGAATCTATCCAAGCACATAAAAATGAGGTAAAATCTTATCCTAAACCTTCAAGATCTAGAGAAATTATTTGATTTAAGTTCCAGGGACAAGGACACATCAGTAGCCAATGCCCGAATAAAAGGATCATGGTGCTGAAGGGTAATAGTGAGCTAGAATCGAAAAGTGAGGAAAGTGGTGAAAAGATCGAGCAAGAGGAGGAGGAAGAGCTTGAAGGTGAGGCTGAAACTTTGAATGCTTCCCATGCCAAATTAAGCTTGGTTTCTAGGAGAGTGCTGGTTGCATACAACGATGAGGATGAGATTCAAAGAGAGAACATCTTCCACACCCGATGTGAGATCCAAGGTAAGATTTGTAGCATGACTATTGATAGTGGGAGTTATACTAATGTAATTAGTAATCTTGTGGTAGATAAATTAGGCTTGACATTAATTAAACATCCAAAACCATATGGGTTACAATGGCTTAATGACAGTGGTGAGATGAAAGTTAATAAACAAGCCAAAGTAAAATTCAGCATTGATAAATATGTGGATGTGGTTTTGTGTGATGTTGTGCCTATGCATGCGAGACATATTTTACTTGGTAGACCTCGGCAATTTGATAGAGATGCTATTCATTGTGGTAAAGAGAATAGTATTGTTTTTAGATTTAACAGTAAGAAGGTCAAGCTGGAGGCATTAACTCCTAAAGAGGTGTACAAAGATCAAATACAAATACAACAAAGGAGGGTGGCCGAGCAACTAAAGGAGAGAGCTGCATGGCCCCCACGGCAACAACACCCATCCAAGCAGTCCAAGCCATGCAAGACCAACCAGGTAAGTGTTCTAAGACCCAACTTGAGTGGAAAAATCAAGAGACAATCGAAAGTGATGTGAGAAGGGGAAAGAAACCCGAGAGTTTGAGAAAGGCCAAAAGTGAGGGAAATTGTGTGGTGGCCGAGAGAGAGAGGGGGAAAAAAAGAAAAGAAAGATAGAATAAAAAATTTTATTTGATTTTTGGAGATGTAAATAAAGCTATCTTGAGTAAGAAACCATTGCTGGTCATGATTTATAAAGATAATTATTTTAATGATCAAGCTAACCTTGAAGAACTGGAATTGCCAAGTTCAATTCTTTCTCTTTTGCAAGATTTTAAAGATGTCTTTCCAGATGAAATTCCAAAGGACCAATTAGAGAGATTGAACATCAAATTGACTTTGTTCCAGGGGCTGCCATACCAAATAGACCTGCATATAGAAGCAATCCTGAACAAACAAAGGAGCTACGAAAACAAGTAAGTGAGTTACTTGATAAAGGTTATATTCGTGAGAGTATGAGTCCATGTGCTGTTCCTGTTTTATTACTGCCTAAAAAATATTGTTCTTGGAGAATGTGTGTTGATTGTAGGGCTATAAATAATATCACCATTACATATAGACATCCAATTCCTAGATTAGATGATATGCTTGATGAATTGCATGGTGCTTGCATGTTCATTAAAATTGATCTTAGGAGTGAATACCATCAAATTAGGATGAAAGAAGGTGATGAATGGAAGACCACATTTAAGACTAAATATGGGCTGTATGAATGGTTAGTCATGCCTTTTGGTTTAACTAATGCACCTAGTACTTTTATAAGGCTTATGAATCATGTTATGCGTCCATTTATTGGTACATTTATGGTTGTGTACTTTGATGACATTTTAGTGTATAGCCGAAACTTAGATGAACATGTAGACCATCTTAGTGAAAATCCTTAGGAAAGAAAGGTTGTTTGGTAACATGAAAAAGTGTGATTTTTGCAAAGATGAGCTTGTTTTCCTAGGATTTGTAGTAATTGCTACAAGAATCAAAGTTGATCAATTTAAAGTTCAAGCAATCAAGGAGTGGCGGACACCAACCTCTATCATTCAAGTGAGGAGCTTTCATGGTTGGTAAGTTTTTATCGAAGATTTGTCAAGGAATTTAGCACCATCGTAGCACCTTTGAATGAAGTTGTAATGCATCTTTATTAATTTTGCCAAATTTTTCTAAGACTTTTGAAATTGAACGTGATGCTTCGAGTATAGGTATTGGAGCTATATTAATGCAAAAAGGAAGGCCATAGCCTACTTTAGTAAGAAATTAAATGGAGCTGCACTAAACTACCCGACATATGACAAGGAGATGTATGCTTTGGTGAGGGCTTTGGACATGTGGCAGCATTATCTCATGCCAAAAGAATTTGTGATTCATACAGATCATGAATCTTTGAAGCACATTAAAGGCCAAGGAAAGCTCAATCAAAGGCATGCCAAGTGGATTGAATTTATTGAGATCTTTCCATATGTGATCCGCTACAAAAAAGGTAAGGAAAATGTGGTTGCCGGTGCATTATCCCTAAGGTATGTTCTCTTTTCTACATTAGATGCTAGATTACTTGGTTTTGAGCAATTAAAGGAACTTTATGAGCATGATAGTGACTTTGGAGAAATATTTAGAACCTATTTGAAACATGGATTTAATAAATTTTACATATTTGAGGAGTATTTGTTTAAGGAAAACAAACTTTGTGTGCCTAATTGTAGCATTAGGGAATTATTGGTTCGGGAAGGTCATGAGGGTGGTTTAATGGGACATTTTTGTGTTTTTAAGACTTTATCCTTACTGCGAGAACATTTTTATTGGCCTAACATGAAAAGAGATGTTGAGAAAATATGTGAAAGATGCTTAAAATGCCGAAAGACTAAGTCCACATTGAAGCCCTACAGATTGTACCAACCTTTGCTGATTCCTTCACATCCTTGGGTAGATTTGTCTATGGATTTTATTCTTGGTTTTCCTAGGTCAAGGACAGGTAAAGATTTAATTTTTTTTGTTGTGGATAGATTTTCTAAGATGGCACATTTTATTGCACGTAATAAAATTGATGATGCACCTAATGTTGCTAATTTGTTTTTCAAAGAAATTGTGAGGTTACATTGAATGCCTAGGACTAGTTTCGGATAGGGATGCTAAGTTCTTAAGTTATTTTCAAAAAACTTTGCGGGCTATGTTAGGTGCTAAGCTTTTATTTTCAACTACCTATCATCCACAAACTGATGGACAAACCAAAGTAGTGAATAGAACTTTGTCTGCATTGTTGAGAGCATTAATTAGTCGAAATTTAAGAACTTGGGAGGATTGTTTTCCACATCTTGAATTTGCTTATAATAGGTCTTTGCATTTAGCAACTAAATTTACTCCTTTTCAAATTGTTTATGGTTTTAATCCTGTGACCCCATTAGATCTAACACATTTACCTTTAAATGAACGTGCTAATCTAGATGGGAAACAAAAAGCTGATTTTGTGAAGCAAGTTCATGAAAAGACTAAGGAAAATATTGAGAGTAGGACCGAGCAATACGCAAGGAATGCTAATCAAGGCAAAAAACAAGTTGTATTTGAACCTGGAAATTGGGTTTGGTTGCACCAAAGAAAGGAGAGGTTTCTCGAGCAGTGGAAATCAAAATTGATGCCGAGAGGAGATGGACCTTTTCAAGTTTTGGAGCGGATAAATGACAATGCTTACAAACCTGATTTGCCGGGTTAGTATAATGTTAGTACTACATTCAATGTTGCTGATTTGTCTCCTTTTGCTGTAGGTGATGACTTTGAGTTTAGGGCAAATCCTTTTCAAGAGGAAAGGAATGATGCGAATCCACCCAAGCTAGCACAACCGGCAACCCGCTGGGGTATTAATCCGATATGGATGAAGACCGGGCCGATCACTAGGGCTCAAGCTAAGAGGTTTAAGGACAACCTTGCTGACCTTATCTAGGGAGTAATTCATTCTCAAAAGGGCGTGTGCATACCTGAAGATACAAAATCTATTTTAAGCATCCAAGTGGTGGAGGCTGATATGGACCCTGGTAGCTGTCACCAGACATCATACATCAGACATTTTACATCGAAAACCCATACATCGGACACCCATACATTGGACATCTATCATCAGACACCCATACATCAGACTTCGGACTTCAAACATCAGACATAACTTAGTTCAGACATCAGGTAAACATAAGTTAGCTCGGGCATCATACAAAAGTTAGTTCGGACATCAGACATAAGTTAGCTCGAACATTAAGCCAGCATAAGTTAGCTCAGACATCAAACATAAGTCAGCTTAGTTGTCAAACTAGTCAACTCGTTACCTAATTTGCGTTTGACTTTTTGTTTTGTTTTTATTTATTTATTGGTTGAACAAATCAACTTAGGAAAGTTATTATTTTATTATTTTATTATTGTAAATTAATTAATTCCCTATTCAAAATAAAGGAATTAATTAATACAAATTAGTTTAGGAAATTAATCTAAAATTCGGCTAACTTGTTTCCTTTTCTTTTGGAGGCCGATTTTACCTAGTTAATTAGGGTTTTATTTTGTAACTTTTTAGCCTATTTAAAGGCTTGTTTTATCAATAACATTCAGTACTTTCTTCATTCAGAAAATTATTTGTGAGATTGAATTCTTTTTGTTCTCTTTGAACACCTAAAACACCATTAGTGAATGAGTGTTTTAGTTTGACTTATCAATAGGCCTTCCATCACCTATTATGGCGTCTTTATTATACCAGGGTTTATAATCACAGGTTGGTTAGGGGTCAAGGTGATGTGAATCCGCCCGAGCTCGCACAACCGACAACTCGCTGGGGTATCGCTCAGATACGGATGAAGACCGGGCCGATCACTAGGGCTCAAGCTAAGAGGTTTAAGACAACCTTGCTTCCTTTATCCAGGAAGTAATTCATTCTCAAAAGGGCTTATCCATACCTGAAGATAAAAGACTTGTTTTAAGCATCCAAGTGGTGGACGCTGATACAATGGACATTTTACATCGAACACACATACATCGGACATTTTATAACGGACACCTATACATCGGACATTTTATATCGGACACCCATACATTGGACATCCGACCTTGGACTTCGGAGTTTGGACACCCATACATCAAACATCTGACCTCGGACTTCGGACTTCGGATATCAGACATAACTTTGTTCAGACGCCAGGTAGACATAAGTTAACTTGGACATTGGGCAGACATAAGTTACCTTGGACATCAGACATAAGTCAGCTTAGTTGTCAAACTAGTTAACTCGTTTTCTAATTTGCGTTTGAATTTTTGGGTTTTTATTTATTTATTTGCTGGACAAATAAGTTTAGGAAAGTTATTATTTTATTATTTTCATTGTAAATTAATTAATTCCTACTTCAAAATAAGGGAATTAATTAATCCATATTAGATTAGGAAAGTGATACAAACCTAGGACGACCTGCTCCTAAACCCGTATTATATTAGCCCGGATCTCAATTAAGTTCAAGTTCTAATGGAATGGACCTCAACCCCTAACCAACCTGTGGTTAGAAACCTCGGTATAATGTAGATGCCACAATAGGGGATGGAAAACCTATTGATAAGTCAAGCTAAAACAACCAATTCTCTAATGGTGTTTTAGGTGTTCTCAAAGAACAAAGAGATAATTAATCTCACAAGTATTTTCTTAATCAAATCAGAGTTGTATTATTATTGAAAAATAAGCCTTTAAATAGGCTACAAAGCCACAAAATAAAACCCTAAAAACAAAGGAAAAATCGTCCACACACATAAAGAACCTAGTTGACCGAAACTATACTTCCTTTCCTAATCTAAGTTTGATTAATTAATTCCTTTATATTAAATTAGGAATTAATTAATTTACAATGGAAAGAATAAAATAAAAAACTTCCTAAAGTTATTTGTCCAGAAAATAAATAAATAAAAGCCAAAAAGTAATGGTAGTTTCCTAAAACAAAAAGTAAAAGCAAATTAGGAAACTAAAAATGCTAGCCTTTTGATCAAGTTGACTTTGATCGATCTTTGACCTCTTTGAGCTTCAAATCAGCTTCTAGATTCTTTTTAGGATGCCAAATAAGCTGAATATGAAGTTCCACACGTTGCCCATGCTTGGAAAATAAGAAAAGGCTAATACAGTAAAATACAGTAAAGCCAGCAAGCAATACAGCAAATTCGGCCAAATTGTTAAAGCTGTCCGTACAAGCCCTTTTTGATTGCATTTGAGGCTGCTTTAACTTGATTCCATGACCTCTTAGGCATATGTATTGAACCCATAAATCATTGGAACCATTTCATACTTCTCGGACTCCAAAAATGTACCAAAACTGTCACTCGGGTCCGTATCGGCTTCCACCACTTGGATGCTTAGAATAGGCTTTGTATCTTCAAGTATGGACAAGCTCTGTTGAGATTGATTACCCCCTGTATAAATACTCCCAGTTTGTCCTTAAATCTTTTAATTTGAGCTCTTGTGATTGGCCTAGTCTTCATCCATGTCGAGTCAGCACCACAGCGGGTTATCGGTGGAGCGGGCTCGGGCAAAATCAAGATCATCACCTGCAGCGAAAGGAGTTAAATCAGCAACATTAAATGCAGCATTCATGTTATACTCACCCAGTAAATCAGGCTTGAAGGCATTCTTGTTATTCGGCTCCAAAACTTGAAAAGGTCCATCCATAGGCGGCATGAGCTTTGACTTTCTTTGATTAGGAAAACTTTCCTTTCGTAAGTGAAACCAAACAAATTCTCCTGGGTCAAACACTATTACAACAAAATCTAGAAATACATGCTCATTATGGTAAAAACTACACTTTTTAAAGTTAGCAAACAATATTTCCTAAATTTTCAAATTGCCACTAAGTGAAGCTTTCAACAATGCACATAAAGTTCTATGCAATAAAGACATCTTTAAATAAGTATCTTTAAAATTCATGGTCAGCAATGATTCCTTTAAAAGAGAAATCATTGAACTTGGCAATTCAAGTTCTTCAATGTTAGTTTGATCATTAAAATAATTTTCTTTATAAATCATGACCAGCAAAGGTTTCTTACACTCAATAACCTTATTAATATCCCCTAAACTCAAATAAAAGTTGCTACTTGACCTTTCTTTTCTTTCTTTTTCTTTTTCCCTCTTGGATTAGCGCAAACCTTCGGATTTCTCTTCCTTCTCCAAGCTCTCGGGTTTGCCACTTTCTTTCCCCTCTCTTTCATTTTTTCCTTGGTCTTTCCATTCAATATGAGCCTTAGAAACCTTACCTTGATCAACAACCTCATTCTTACCTTCTTGAAAGGATGGTGAAGCCGTTGGTGCCATACTTGCTTTTTCCTTGAGCTTTTCAGCTTCTCTCCTTTGTTGCATTTGTAATTGCTCTTTGTAAACCTCTTTAGGAGATAATGGTTCTAGCTTGACCTTCTTCCCTTTAAACCTGAAAACAATACTATTTTCTCGACCAAAGTGAGTAGCATCTTTATCAAATTTCCATGGTCTACCTAATAGTATATGTCCAGCAATCATGGGTACAATATCACATAAAACTACATCCTCATATCTACCTATATTAAATTTTACTTTGGCTTGTTTATTCACTTTTATTTCATCACTATCATTAAGCCATTGTAATCTATAAGGTTCTGGATGTTTAATAGTTATTAAGCCTAATTTATCAACTACAATGTTACTAATTACATTTGTACAACTTCCACTATCAATAATCATACTACAAATCTTACCTTGAATTTCACATCGGGTGTGGAAGATGTTCTCTCTTTGAATTTCATCCTCATCTTTGTATGCAGCAAGTACTCTCCTAGAAAGCAAGTTTAATTCAGCATTGGATGCTTGCAAGGTTTTGTGTTCATCCTCCAAGTCCTCCTCCTCTTGCTTGGCTTTATCCTCACTTTCTTCACTTTCCGATTCTTGCTCGTCATTGCCCTTTAACACCATGATTCTTCTATTCAGGCATTGGCTAGCGATGTGTCCTCCTCCCTGGCACTTAAAACACACAACATCATGAGTTCTAGAAGGTTTAGGATCTAATTTTACCTCATTCTTTGGTGCTTGGACAGATTCGGTTCTAGTCTCCTTCCTTGGCCAATTTGAACTTTCTTCTTTGACTTTCGGCTTTGGCTTGCTTTCATAGATGGGATTGTTCCTCTAGCCACTAGAATTGGACCTTCCACTGTTGAAAACACCTCTAAACCATGATCTCACACCCCTCCTCTTGAATTGATGCTCTAATTTAATAGCCACATGCAACATCTCCTCCAATTCCACATATTGTTGCAATTCTAGTTCATTGGCTATTTCACGATTCAAACCACCAAGAAACCTTGCCATGGTTGCTTCCCTATCTTCATTCAAGTTCAATCTCATCATAAGCATCTCCATCTCCTTGTAATAATCCTCCATGGATCCATGTCCTTGAGATAAAGATTGAAGTCTTTGATGCAGCAACCTATGATAGTGTGATGGTACGAATAGCTTCCGCATGGCTCCTTTCATTTGTCGCCATGTAGTAATCAAGTCATCACCAACTCTCCTTCGGGTGTTTTGCTCATTGGTCCACCATTGGAGTACATAATGGCCAAACTGCATTGCTGCCAATTTCACCTTCTTAGCCTCTGAATAATTATGGCGGTCAAATATCATCTCCATCTTTTCTTCAGGGTCACTTTTTCCCTTGAATGGTGGGATGTTGATCTTGATATTGCTAAGTTTATCATCTGTTTCTTCCCTTCTATATCTTCCATGGCCAGCTCTAACTTGGACAGTAAAAGTTTCGTCCATACCTTCCTCAAAGTCTCCACCGAATGGCTCCTCATCAAATTCCTCTCTCGGTCTCTCGCGACCTCCTTGTCCTCGGCCTCATCCTCCATGGAATTCTTGCCTATTTCTTGTGTTCGGAATTCCTTGTGAGGTTTCTAGCCTTCACATTCTTTGATTCATATGCTCAACTTGAGCACTAACCCGCTGTATTGACTCCAAAACAGCTCTCATGTCCACTTGGTCTCCACTCCCGGTAGCTCGGGCATCGCCATGGAATGCTACGGACTCCTCCTCATTGATCCTCAAGGGTGGATCTCCTCTCCTTATTCTTTACTCTGTCATGTTAGTATAATAATGCAATAGAAAAAAAAAAATAGGACCTTACAATTTCACTCCCTTACGTGTTTCACTCAAATGAGAACTCGACACTCATGTTTGCACACTTGTTTCTGCTTTTTTTACCCTCTTTTCCTCTCAACACTCTTGCCTTTTTCCACTCAATTAATTATCTCAAAGTTCTACTTAAAACACCCACAAACAGCAATTAGATCACTAGTATGTTTTAATTAAACTTATCAACAAAACAGAAGCAAAAAGTAGGCAATACCGAAAGAATCCAACAAATCCTACTTTTTCAGCTTTCTAGACAAGAAAACACAAAATAATGGGAAAACATTGGAATTTTTGAAAACTGCACCAGATGGTAGTAGATTATCAGTTCAAGAATAAAATTCCAGAAAAAGAAATTCAAATACGAACAAGAATCAAATTGAACAAAAATATAGAATAGTTGTTGGTTGTTGTTATTTGTAATTCAAGTTTTGTATCAAATCCTTTAACTGATTTTAATCCAAATAATTTAAGCACCCAAAATCCAAATATCCAGCAGTAAAAATAATTTCCCAGCAACTCAAATAAATAATCAAAAAAAACCCAGGACGTCCAACAAATTTCTAGCAAACAAATCAAACTCCTACAAACCGAAATTTTTTTTTTTTTTTATATTCAGCTTTACCTCTTCTTTTTTTTTTTTTTCACTCATGAACATAAACAACTTCAGTAGTAAGAATAATTATCAAAATTGTAATTCCAAGTCCAAAACAAACACCGAACCCGTGACCTCCAAATAATCACAAATGTGCAGTTTTTTTTTTTTTTAAATGTTGCTGCAAACTCTTTTTTTTTTTTTTTTTGAATATATGAATGCAAATATTTAAGACTAAAACAGCAAAGAAAAAATCAACAAAAACCAAAATTAACAAGAACAATGATGAAAGACAACCAACAAACTAGGAAACAAAAAATACGGTAAAACTAGGAAATCCTAATTCAACTAGGAATGAATTTTTTTTTTTTTTTAAGATGAAGAACGTGTATGATGATAGAAGAAACCTTAACCTAATGCTAAAATTGCAGAATAATACAAAAACAAATAAAGCAAATAAAGATAGATCAAACCTGAACAAAATTTAGCTCTGATACCAAATGATACAAACCTAGGACGACCTACTCCTAAACCCGTATTATATTAGCCCGGATCTCAATTAAGTTCAAGTTCAAATGGAATGAAACTCAACCCCTAACCAACCTGTGGTTAGAAACCTTGGTATAATGTAGACGCCACAATAGGGGATGGAAAACCTATTGATAAGTCAAGCTAAAACAACCAATTCTCTAATGGTGTTTTAGGTGTTCTCAAAGAACAAAGAGATAATTAATCTCACAAATATTTTCTTAATCAAATCAAAGTTGTATTATTATTGAAAAATAAGCCTTTAAATAGGCTACAAAGCCAAGAAATAAAATCCTAAAAACAAAGGAAAAACCATCCACACACATAAAGAAACCTAGTTGACCGAAACTATACTTCCTTTCCTAATCTAAGTTTGATTAATTAATTCCTTTATATTAAATTAGGAATTAATTAATTTACAATGGAAAGAATAAAATAAAAGCCTTCCTAAAGTTATTTTTCCAGAAAATAAATAAATAAAAGCCAAAAAGTAATGGTAGTTTCCTAAAACAAAAAAGTAAAAGCAAATTAGGAAACTAAAAATGCTAGCCTTTTGATCAAGTTGACTTTAATCAATCTTTGACCTCTCTGAGCTTCAAATCAGCTTCTAGATTCTTTTTCAGATTCCAAATAAGTGGAATATGAAGTTCCACACGTTGCCCATGCTTGGAAAAATAAGAAAAGGCTAATACAGTAAAATACAGTAAAGCCAGCAAGCAATACAGCAAATTCGGCCAAATTGTTAAAGCTGTCCGTACAAGCCCTTTTTGATTGCATTTGAGGCTGATTTAACTTTATTCCATGACCTTTTAGGCATATGTATTGAACCCATAAAGCATTGGAACCATTTCATGCTTCCCGGACTCCAAAAATGTACCAAAACTGTCACCCGGGTCCGTATCAGCTTCCACCACTTGGATGCTTAGAATAGGCTTTGTATCTTCAAGTATGGACAAGCTCTGTTGAGATTGATTACCCCCTGTATAAATACTCCCAGGTTGTCCTTAAATCTCTTAATTTGAGCTCTTGTGGTTGGCCTAGTCTTCATCCGTGTCGAGTCAGCACCACAGCGGCTTATCGGTGGAGCGGGCTCGGGCGGAATCACATCAGAAAGGATGTGAAATTAGTAAATTTCCTAAGTAGATTCTATGTTGGCCGAAATTTCCTACTCCTTTTAGGGTTTTATTTTGTTCATTCAAAGCCTATTTAAAGGCTTATTTTCAATGAGAAATCACGCTTGAATTTTATACAGAAAAATATTTGTGAGATTGAATTCTGTTTATTCTTTTGAACACGTAAAACACCATTATTGAATGAGTGTTTTTGTTTGACTTATCAATAGGCCTTCCATCACCTATTTTGGCGTCTTTGATATACCAAGGTTTCTAATCACAGGTTGGTTAGGGGTTGAGGTGACCATTAGAACTTGAACATAATTAGATCAGGGCTAATATGATATGGGTTTAGGAGCAGGTCGTCCTAGGTTCGTATCATTTGGCATTAGACCCAAATTGATACGAACCTAGGACGACCTGCTCCTAAAGCCAAATTGATACGAACCTAGGACGACCTGCTCCTAAACCCGTATTATATTAGCCCGGATCTTAATTAAGTTCAAGTTCTAATGGAATGGACCTCAACCCCTAACCAACCTGTGGTTAGAAACCTTGGTATAATGTAGACGCCACAATAGGGGATGGAAAACCTATTGATAAGTCAAGCTAAAACAACCAATTCTCTAATGGTGTTTTAGGTGTTCTCAAAGAACAAAGAGATAATTAATCTCACAAGTATTTTCTTAATCAAATCAAAGTTGTATTCTTATTGAAAAATAAGCCTTTAAATAGGCTACAAAGCCACGAAATAAAACCCTAAAAATAAAGAAAAACCAGCCACCACACATAAAGAAACCTAGTTGGCTGAAACTATACTTCCTTTCCTAATCTAAGTTTGATTAATTAATTCCTTTATATTAAATTAGGAATTAATTAATTTACAATGGAAAGAATAAAATAAAAACCTTCCTAAAGTTATTTTCCCAGAAAATAAATAAATAAAAGCCAAAAAGTAATGGTAGTTTCCTAAAACAAAAAGTAAAAACAAATTAGGAAACTAAAAATGCTAGCCTTTTTGATCAAGTAGACTTTGATCAATCTTTGACCTCTTTGAGCTTCAAATCAGCTTCTAGATTCTTTTTAGGATGCCAAATAAGCTGAATATGAAGTCCCACACGTTGCCCATGCTTGGAAAAATAAGAAAAGGCTAATACAGTAAAATACAGTAAAGCCAGCAAGCAATACAGCAAATTCGGCCAAATTGTTGATGCTGTCCGTACAAGCCCTTTTTGATTGCATTTGAGGCTGATTTAACTTGATTCCATGACCTCTTAGGCATATGTATTGAACCCATAAAGCATTGGAACCATTTCATGCTTCCCGGACTCCAAAAATGTACCAAAATCGTCACCCGGGTCCGTATCGGCTTCCACCACTTGGATGCTTCGAATAGGCTTTGTATCTTCAAGTATGGGCAAGCGCTGTTGAGATTGATTACCCTCTGTATAAATACTCCCAGTTTGCCCTTAAATCTCTTAATTTGAGCTCTTGTGATTGGCCTAGTCTTCATCCGTGTCGAGTCAGCACCCTAGCGGGTTATCGGTGGAGTGGGCTCGGGCGGAATCACATCACAAATTTTGTTCAGGTTTGATCTATCTTTATTTGCTTTATTTGTTTTTGTGTTATTTTGCAATTTTAGCATTAGGTTGAGGTTGCATCCATCCCATACACGTTTTGCATCTTAAAAAAAAAAAAAAAATCATTCCTAGTTGAATTAGGATTTCCTAGTTTTATCATATTTTTGTTTCCTAATTTGTTGGTTATTTTTCATCATTGTTCTTCTTAATTTTGGTTTTTGTTGATTTTTCTTTGCTGTTTTAGCCTTAAATATTTGCATTCATATATTTAAAAAAAAACTAATAGAAGGGTTTGCGGCAACATATATAAAAAAAAAAAAAAAAGAAGAAAACTGCACTTTTGTTTTTGTTGGAGGCCACGGGTTTGGTGGATTTTTGTTGTGGAATTGCAATTTTTGGTGTTGATCTTTGCTACTGTAGTTGTTTTATGTTCTGTGAGTGAAAAAGAAAAAGAAGAAAAAGAAAAAGCCGAATTAAAAAAAAAAATACGGTTTGTTAAATTTGGTCTTTGCCGGAAATTTCTTTGAACTGCTGCATTGTTGACTATTTGTTACATATTTGGAGTTGCTGGAGAATTATTTTTGCTGCTGGATATTTGGAAATTTGTGTGCTTAAATTATTGGATTAAAATTAGTTAAAGGATTTAATGTAAAACCTTGAATTACAAGAACAACAACCAACACTATTCTATATTTTTGTTCGATTTGATTCTTGTTTGAGTTTGAAATTTTTTTTCCTAAATTTTATTCTTGAATCCTTAATATGTTACCATCTAGTCCAGTTCTTAAAAATTCCTAATTTTCTCATTGTTTTGCCTTATTGTGCCTAGAAAAGCCAAAAACTAGGATTTGTTAATTCCTTCAGTATTGCTTACTTTTTGCTACTGTTTTGTTGATAAGTTTAATTAAAACATACTTGTGGTCTAATTGCTGTTTGTGGGTGTTTTAATTAGAACTTTGAGATAATTCATTAAGTGGAAAAGCGCAAGAGTGTGTGAGCTTAAAAGAGGGTAAAAGCCAAAACTAGTGTGAAAACATGAGTGTTGAGATCTTGATTGAGTGAAACACGTGAGGGAGTGACTTTTGGTGAGACATTATTTTATTTTGCTTTATTTACACTAACATGGAAGATTCAAGGGTGAGAAGAGGAGATCCACCTTTGAGAATTAATGAAAAGTCCGTAGGATTTAACGGTGATTCCCGAGCTATGGGAAGTGGCGAGCAAACGGACATGAGGGCTATATTAGAGCAATTGCAGCAGATGAATGCCCAATTTGACAATATAGGTCAAAGGATGGACATGATAGAAACATCACAAAGAGGGCCGAATATAAGATTGGATGCTCATGGGGGACGAGGTCGAGGTCGAGGAGGCCGAGGGCGACCAAGAGAGGAGCTAGAGGAGGAAAATTTCGGAGATGACTTTGAAGAAACAATGGATGAAATACTTGCTGTCCAAGAGAGGCTAGGCCATAGGAGGCATACAAGAGAGGATGTAGATGATGATCTTGGCAACATCAAGGTAAACATCCCACCATTCATGGGAAAAGTGATTCGGAAGCATATTTGGAATGGGAAGAGAGAATGGAGATGATCTTTGATTGTCATAATTATTCGGAGGCTCTGAAGGTGAAATTGGCAGCAATGGAGTTTGGCCATTATGCATTTCAATGGTGGACCAATGAGCAAAATACCCATAGGAGAGTTGGAGATGACTTGATCACTACATGGCGCCAAATGAAGGGACCATGAGGAAGCAGTTCATACCATCACATTATCATAGGTTGCTGCATCAAAGGCTTCAATCCCTATCTCAAGGAAGTAGGTCCGTGGAGGATTATTACAAGGAGATGGAGATGCTTATGATGAGATTAAAAATGAATAAGGATAGAGAAGCAACCATGACAAGATTCCTTGGCGGTTTGAATCGTGAGATAGCCAACTAACTAGAATTGCAACAATATATGGAATTAGAGGAAATGTTGCATGTTGCCATTAAATTGGAGCATCAATTCAAGAGGAGGGGTGTAGGCTCATGGTTTGGAGGAGTTTCCAACAGTGGGAGATCAATTCCAAGTGGCTGGAGAAACAACCCACCCTATGAAAGCAAGCCAAAGCCGAAGGTGGGAGAAGAAAGCACCAATCGGCCAAAAAGGGAGCCTAAAGCCGAATCCTTCCAAGCACATAAAAATGAGGTAAAATATGATCCTAAACCTTCAAGATCAAGAGAAATTATTTGTTTTAAGTGCCAGGGACGAGGACATATCACTAGCCAATGCCCAATAGAAGGATCATGGTGTTAAAAGGCAATGGTGAGCTAGAGTCGGAAAGTGAAGAAAGTGAGTGTGAAACCGAGCAAGAGGAGAAGGAAGAGCTTGAAGGTGAGGGTGAAACTTTCAATGCCTCACATGCTGAATTAAGCTTGGTATCTAGGAGAGTACTTGCTGCATACAAAGATGAGGATGAAATTCAAAGAAAGAACATCTTCCACACCCGATGTGAAATTCAAGGTAAGATTTGTAGTATGATTATTGATAGTGGAAGTTGTACAAATGTAATCAGTAATCTTGTAGTTGATAAATTAGGCTTAACCACTATTAAACATCCAGAACCTTATAGATTACAATGGCTTAATGATAGTGGTGAAACAAAAGTGAATAAACAAGCCAAGGTAGAATTTAACATAGATAAATATGTGGATGTTGTTTTGTATGATGTTGTGCCCATGCATGCCGGACATATTCTATTAGGTAGACCATGGGAATTTGATAGAGATGCTACTCATTTTGGTCGAGAGAATTGTATTGTTTTTAGATTCAAAGGCAAGAAGGTCAAGCTGGAGCCATTAACCCCAAAGGAAGTATATAGAGACCAATTACAAATCCAACCAAGGAGGGAGGCCAAAACACTCAAAGAGAAGGCTAGCATAGCACCAACGACTTCACCATCCATCCAAGAAGGTAAGTCCAAGCTTGCTGTCCAAGGTAAGCATTTTAAAACACAAATTGAGTGGAAAAACCATGAGAAGGCAGAAAGTGGGGTGAGAAGAATGGAGAAACACGTGAGAAATGGTGGGAAAACTGAGAGGGAGGAAAAATGTATGGTGGCCAAGAGAGAGAAAGGAAAAGAAAGGAAAGAAAGAAAAAGAAAAAAAAATTATTTGATTTTTGGAGATGTAAATAAAGCTATCTTGAGTAAGAAACCATTGCTGGTCATGATTTACAAAGATAATTATTTTAATGATCAAGCTAACCTTCAAGAACTTGAATTGCCAAGTTCAATTCTTTCTCTTTTGCAAGATTTTGAAGATGTCTTTCCGGATGAAATTCCAAAGGGATTACCACCAATTAGAGGGATTGAACATCAAATTGACTTTGTTCCAGGGGTAGCCATACCAAATAGACCAGCATATAGAAGTAATCCCGAAGAAACAAAGGAGCTACAAAAACAGGTAAGTGAGTTACTTGATAAAGGCTATATTCGTGAGAGTATGAGTCCATGTACTATTCCTATTTTATTAGTGCCTAAATAAGATGGTTCTTGGATAATTTATGTTGATTGTAGGGCTATAAATAATATCACCATCAAATATAGACATCCAATTCTTAGATTAGATCATATGCTTGATGACTTGCATGGTGGTTGCATGTTCATTATAATTGATCTTAGGAGTGGATACCATCAAATTAGGATGAAGGAGGTGATGAATGGAAAACCGCATTTAAAACTAAATATGGGCTGTATGAATGGTTATTCATGCCTTTTGGTTTAACTAATGCACCTAGTACTTTTATAAGGCTTATTAATCACTTTATGTGTCCATTTATTGGCAAATTTGTGGTTGTGTACTTTGATGACATTTTAGTGTATAGTCGAAACTTAGATGAACATGTAGACCATCTTAGGCAAGTTTTAAATGTTCTTAGGAAAGAAAGGTTGTTTGCTAACATGAAAAAGTGTGACTTTTGCAAAGATGAGCTTGTTTTCCTGGGATTTGTAGTAAGTGCTGCAGGAATTAAAGTTGACTAATCTAAAGTTCAAGCAATCAAGGAGTGGCCGACACCAACATCTATCACCCAAGTGAGGAGCTTCCATGGTTTGGCAAGTTTTTATCGAAGATTTATCAAGGACTTTAGCACCATCGTAGCACCTTTGAATGAAGTTATAAAGAAGAATATTGGCTTTAAATGGGGGGAAGTACAAGAAAAATATTTTAATTTGTTGAGAGAAAAATTATGTAATGCACCTTTATTAGTTTTGCCAAATTTTTCTAAGACTTTTAAAATTGAATGTGATGCTTTGGGTGTAGGTATTGGAGCTGTATTAATGCAAGAAGGAAGGCCCATACCCTACTTTAGGGAGAAATTAAAATGGAGCTGCACTAAACTACCCGACATATGACAAGGAGATGTATGCTTTGGTGAGAACTTTGGAAACGTGGCAGAATTATCTCATGCCAAAAGAATTTGTGATTCATACAGATCATGAATCTTTGAAGCACATTAAAGGCCAAGGAAATCTCAACTGAAGGCATGCCAAGTGGATTGAATTTATTGAGACCTTTCCATATGTGATTTGCTATAAAAAAGGTAAGGAAATGTGGTTACCGATGCATTATCCCGAAGGTATGTTCTCTTTTCTATCTTAGATGCTAGATTACTTGGTTTTGAAGAACTTTATGAGCATGATAGTGACTTTGGGAAATTATTTAGGACCTATTTGAAACATGGATTTAATAAATTTTACATATTTGAGGGGTATTTGTTCAAGGAAAACAAACTTTGTGTGCCTAATTGTAGCATTAGGGAGTTACTAGTTCGGGACGGTCATGGGGGTGGTTTAATGGGTCATTTTGGAGTTTCTTAAACTTTATCCTTGCTGCAAGACCATTTTTATTGGCCTAACATGAGGGGTGATGTAGAGAAAATATTTGAAAGATGTTTGAAGTTCCGAAAAGCCAAATCTAGGTTGATGCCATAGGGTCTTTACAAACCTTTGTCGATTCCTTCATTTCCTTGGGTGGATTTGTCAATGGATTTTATTCTTGGTTTGCCTAGGTCAAGGACAAGTAAGGTCTTGATTCAATACGGATGAAGACTAGGCCGATCACTAGGGCTCAAGCTCAGAGGTTTAAGGACAACCTTGCTGCCTTTATCCAGGAAGTAATTCATTCTCAAAAGTGCTTGTCCATACCTGAAGATAAAAGACCTGTTTTAAGCATCCAAGTGGTGGAGGCTGATACATCGGACATTTTATATCAGACACCCATACATCGGACATTTTATATTGAACACCCATACATCGGACATCCAACCTCGGACTTCGGACTTCGGAAATCAGACATAACTGAGTTCGGACACCATGCAGACATAAGTTAGCTCGGACATCAGGCAGACATGATGTAATTTCGCCCGAGCCCGTTCAACATATAACCCGCTGGGGTGCTGACCCAACATGGATGAAGACTAGACCAATTACAAGAGCTCAAATTGAGAGATTTAAGGACAACCTAGGAGCATTTATACAGGAGGTAATCAATTCTCAATAGAGCTTGTCGATACTTGAAGATACAAAGCATATTCTAAGCATCCAAGTGGTGGAAGCCCATACGGACCCAGGTAGCAGGTTTGGTGCAAATATGGACAACGGGTAGCATAAGAGGATATGGAATCAAGTCAAGCCAGCTTCAAAGGCATTCAAAAAGGGGTTGTACGGACAGCTTCAAATTTGGCCTGTTTTTTACTGTATTTTTTGCTGACTTTACCGTATTTTGCTGAGTTGGCTCTTTCTACCTCTTCCAAGCATGGGAAACGTGTGGGACTTCATATTCAGCTTATTTGGCATCCTGCAAAGCATATTAAAGCTGATTTGGAGCTCTATTTGGTCAAAGATTTGTCAAAGTCAACTTAGTCAAAAAGCTAGTATTATAGTTTCCTAATTTGATTCTACTTTTTGTTTTAGGAAATTACCATTACTTTTTAGTTTTTATTTATTTATTTTCTGGAAAAATAAGTTTTAAAAAGTTAGTATTTTATTATTTTCATTGTAAATTAATTAATTCCTAATTCAAAATAAAGGAATTAATTAATCCAAATTAGATTAGGAAAGGAGTGAGAATTTCGACCACCATAGGAAACTTCTTTGTATGGCCGATTTTCCCTTTGCTTTTAGGGTTTTATTTCATGGCTTTGTAGCCTATTTAAAGGCTTATTTGTCAATAAGAAGACAACTTTGAATTGATTGAGAAAATACTTGTGAGATTAATTATCTCTTTGTTCTTTGAGAACACCTAAAACAACATTAGAGAATTGGTTGTTTTAGCTTGACTTATCAATAGGTTTTCCATCCCCTATTGTGGCGTCTATATTATACCAAGGTTTCTAACCATAGGTTGGTTAAAGTTTGAGGTCAATTCCATTAGAACTTGAACTTGCCGAGCTAACATAATACGGGTTTAGGAGTAGGTCATCCTAGGTTTGTATCATTTGGTATCAGAGCTAAATTTTGTTCAGGTTTGATATATCTTTATTTGCTTTATTTGTTTTTGTGTTATTCTACAATTTTAGCATTAGGTTAAGGTTGCATCCATCCCATACACGTTCTGCATATTAATATATATATATATATATTCATTCCTAGTTGAATTAGGATTTCCTAGTTTTACCGTTTTTTTTGTTTCCTAGTTTGTTGGTTGTTTTTCATTATTGTTCTTTTAATGTGGTTATTGTTGATTTTTCTTTGCTGTTTTAGTCTTAAATATTTGCATTCATCTATTCAAAAAAGAAAAAAAAAAAAAACTGCACATTTGTGTTTATTTGGAGGTCACGGGTTTGGTGAATTTTTGGATTTGGAATTGCAAATTTGTTGTTTGTTCTTGCTACTGCAGTTGTGTTTGATATTCAGTGAGTGAAAAAGAAAAAGAAAAAAAATAAAAAAAAGAAGGGTTTGCAGCAACATATAAAAAAAAAAAAAAGAAAAGAAAAAAAAAAACTGCACTTTTGTTTTTGTTGGAGGCCATTGGTTTGGTGGATTTTTGGTGTGAAATTGCTATTTTTAGTGTTGACATTTGCTACTGTAGTTATTTTATAAGAACAACAACTAACACTTTTCTATAATTTTGTTCTCTTTGATTCTTGTTCGTATTTGAATTTCTTTTTCTAGAATTTTATTCTTGAACTCATAATCTTTTACCATCTGGTCCAGATCTTCAAAATTCCAAAGTCTTTTCATTAGTTTGCTTTATTTTGCCTAGAAAAGCCGAAAACTAGGTTTTGTTGAATTCTTCGGTATTGCCTACTTTTTGCTACTGTTTTGTTGATAAGTTTAACTAAAACATACTTTTGATCTAATTGCTGTTTTGAGAGTGTTTTAATTAGAACTTGGAGATAATTCATTGAGTGGAAAAAGGCAAGAGTGTGTGAGCTTAAAAGAGGGTAAAAGCCAAAACTAGTGTGCAAACACGAGTGTCGAGACCTTGTTTAAGTGAAACACGTGAGGGAGTGAATATTGTGAAGATTTATTTTATTTTTGCAGTATTTTACTAACATGGCAGATTCTAGAATAAGAAGAGGAGACACACCACTGAGAATTAATGAAGAGGAGTCCGTAGGATTTCATGATGATCCACGAGCTACCGGGAGTGGTGAGCAAACGGATTTGAAAGCTGTTTTGGAACAATTACAGCGGGTGAGTGCTCAAGTTGAGCACATGAATCAAAGGATGGGAAGGCTAGAAGTTTCCCAAGGAATTTCAAACACAAGAAATAGGCAAGAATTCCATGAAGGTCGAGGTCGAGGACGAGGAGGCCGTGAAAGACCGAGGGAGGAATTTGAGGAGGAGAATTTCGGTGGAGACTTTAAAGTAGGCATGGATGAAACCTTGCTATGCAAGAGAGAGCTGGCCGAGGAAGGTATAGGAGGGAAGAAACAGATGACAATCTTAGCAATATCAAGATCAACATCCCACCATTCATGGGAAAAAGTGATCCCGAGGCATATTTGGAGTGGGAAGAAAAGATGGAGATGATATTCGACTGCCATAATTATTCGGAGGGTAAGAAGGCGAAGTTGGCAGCAATGGAGTTTGGTCATTATGCACTCCAATGGTGGACAAATGAGCAAAGCACCCGAAGGAGAGTTGGTGATGACTTGATCACAACATGGTGACAAATGAAAGGAGCCATGAGAAAGCAGTTTGTGCTATCACACTACCATAGGTTGCTGCATCAAAGGCTTCAATCTTTGTCTTAAGGAAGTAGGTCCGTGGAGGATTATTACAAAGAGATGGAGATGCTCATGATGAGGCTGAATATGAATGAGGATAGGGAGGCAACAATGCCGAGATTTCTTGGTGGTTTGAACCGTGACATTGCCAACCAGCTTGAATTGCAACAATACTTGGAGTTGGAAGAGATGTTGCATGTTGCCATTAAGCTTGAGCACCAATTCAAGAGGCGGGGTGTAAGTTCATGGTTTGGAGAAGTTTCTAATAGTGGAAGATCAATTCCAAGTGGCTGGAGAAGTAATCCCACCTTTGAAGCAAGACAAAAACCGAAACTAGGTGAAGAAAGCTCCATTCGGCCAAAAAAGGAGTCCAAAGCCTAATCTGTCCAAGCACTTAAACATGAGGTAAAATCTGATCCTAAACCTTCAAGATCTAGAGAAATTATTTGTTTTAAGTGCCAGGGACAGGGACACATCGCTAGCCAATGCCCGAATAGAAGGATCATTGTGTTGAAAGGCAATGGTTAGCTAGAATCGGAAAGTGAGGAAAGTGAAGATAAAGCCGAGCAAGAGGAGGAGGACTTAAAGGATGAGGCCAAAACTTTGAATGCATCCAATGATGAATTAAACTTGGTTTCTAGAAGAGTACTTGCTGTATACAAGGATGAGGACCATGTTCAAAGAGAAAACATCTTCCACACCTGATGTGAAATTCAAGGTAAGATTTGTAGTATGATTATTGATAGTGGAAGTTGTACTTAGTAACATTGTGGTTAATAAATTAGGGTTAACAACTGTTAAAAATCCAGAACCATATAGATTACAATGGCTAAATGATAGTGGTAAGATAAAAGTCAATAAACAAGCCAAGGTAGAATTTAACATAGATAAATATGTGGATGTTGTTTTGTGTGATGTTGTGCCTATGCATGCCGGACATATTCTATTAGGTAGACCATGGCAATTTGATAAAGATGCTACTCATTTTGGTCGAGAGAATTGTATTGTTTTTAGATTCAAAGGCAAGAAGGTCAAGCTGGAGCCATTAACTCCAAAGGAAGTATATAGAGACCAATTACTAATCCAACAAAGGAGGGAGGCTGAAACACTCAAGGAGAAGGTTGGTATGGCATTAACGGCTTCACTATCCATCCAAGAAGGTAAGTCCAAGCTTGCTTTCCAAGGTAAGCATTTTAAAACACAAATTGAGTGGAAAAACCTTGAGAAGGCTGAAAGTGGGGTGAGAAGAATGGAGAAACCCGAGAGAAATGATGAGAAAACCAAGAGAGAGAAAGGAAAAGAAAGGAAAGAAAGAAAAAGTAAAAATTTTTATTTGAGTTTTGGGGATGTTAATAAGGCTATCTTGGGTAAGAAACCATTGCTGGTTATGAATTTTAAAGATACTTATTTAAAGATATTTTTGTTGCATAGAACTTTATCTTCATTGTTAAAAGCTTTACTTAGTGGAAATTTAAAAATTTGGGAAAGATTATTTGCTAATATTAAAAAGTTTGATGAACTTGTATTTCTAGTATTTGTTGTGATAGTATTTGATCCAGGAGATTGGTCATGGTTTCAACCAAGGAAGGAGAGGATTCCTGAACAAAGAAAGTCCAAGCTTATGCCGCGAGGAGATGGATATTTTCAAGTTTTGGAAAGGATCAATGAGAATACCTACAAACTTGATTTAATAGGTGAGTATAGTGTTAGTGCCACATTTAATGTTGCTGATTTATCTCCTTTTGCTTCAGGTGATGATCATGATTTGAGGACAAATCCTTTTCAAGAGGAGGGGAATGATGTGATTCCACCCGAGCACGCTCAACCGATAACCCGCTGGGGTGCTGACCCAACACGGATGAAGACTAGACCAATTACAAGAGCTCAAATTAAGAGATTTAAGGAAAACCTGGGTGCATTTATACAAGGGGTAATCAATTCTCAACAGAGCTTGTCCATACTCAAAGATACAAAGCCTATTCTAAGCATCCAAGTGGTGGAAGCCGATATGGACCCGGGTAGCAGTTTTGGCGCAAATATGGACAACGGGCAGCATGAAATGGTTCCAACTCTTTATGGATTCAATACATATGTATAAGAGGATATGGAATCAAGTCAAGACAGCTTCAAAGGCATTCAAAAAGGGGTTGTACGGACAGCTTCAAATTTGGCCTATTTTTTACTGTATGTTGTGCTGACTTTACTGTATTTTGCTGAGTTGGCTTTTTCTTCCTCTTCCAAGCATGGGCAACGTGTGGGACTTCATATTCAGCTTATATGACATCCTACATAGCATATTGAAGCTGATTTTGAGCTCAATTTGGTCAAAGATTGGTCAAAGTCAACTTCGTCAAAAAGCTAGTATTATAGTTTCCTAATTTGATTCTACTTTTTGTTTTAGGAAATTACCATTACTTTTTAGTTTTTATTTATTTATTTTCTGGAACAATAATTTTAGGAAAGTTATTATTTTATTATTTTCATTGTAAATTAATTAATTCCTAATTCAAAATAAAGGAATTAATTAATCCAAATTAGATTAGGAAAGGAGTGAGAATTTCGGCCACCATAGGAAACTACTTTGTATGTCCAGTTTTCCCTTTGCTTTTAGGGTTTTATTTCATGGCTTTGTAGCCTATTTAATGGCTTATTTGTCAATAAGAAGACAACTTTGAATTGATTGAGAAAATACTTGTGAGATTAATTATCTCTTTGTTCTTTGAGAACACCTAAAACACCATTAGAGAATTGGTTGTTTTAGCTTGACTTATCAATAGGTTTTCCATCCCCTATTGTGGCATCTACATTATTCCAAGGTTTCTAACCACAGGTTGGTTAGGGGTTGAGGTCAATTCCATTAGAACTTTAACTTAATTAAGATCCGGGCTAATATAATACGGGTTTAGGAGCAGGTCGTCCTAGGTTTGTATCAAGACATAAGTTAGCTCGGAGATTAGACATAAGTCAGCTTAGTTGTCAAACTAGTCAACTTGTTTTCTAATTTATGTTTAAATTTTTGGGTTTTTATTTATTTATTTGTTGGTCAAATAAGTTTAGGAAAGTTATTACTTTATTGTTTTCATTGTAAATTAATTAATTCCTACTTCAAAATAAGGGAATTAATTAATCCAAATTAGATTAGGAAAGGATGTGAAATTAGGCAATTTCCTATTTGGATTCTATGTTGGCCGAAATTTCCTAATCCTTTTAGGGTTTTGATTTGTTCATTCAAAGCCTATTTAAAGGCTTATTTTCAATGAGAAATAAAGCTTTAATTTTATACGGAAATTTATTTGTGAGATTGAATTCTCTTTGTTCTTTTGAACACCTAAAACACCATTAATGAATGAGTGTTTCAGTTTGACTTATCAATAGGCCTTCCATCACTTATTGTGGCATCTTCGATATACCATGGTTTTTAATCACAGGTTGGTTAGGAGTTCAGGTGACCATTAGAACTTGAACATAATTAGATCCAGGCTAATATAATACGGGTTTAGGAGCAGGTCGTCCTAGGTTCGTATCACAAGGTGTCCATTAGAACTTGAACATAATTAGATCCGGGCTAATAGAATACGGATTTAGGAGCAGGTCGTCCTAGGTTCGTATCATTTGGTATCAAAGCCGAATTTTGTTCAGGTTTGATCTATCTTTATTTGCTTTATTTGTTTTTGTGTTATTCTGAAATTTTAGCATTAGGTTAAGGTTGCTTCTATCATCATACATGTTCTACATATGGAAAGGACTTGAACGTCCATCTCCTTCACCCCTTTAATGAAACAGTGCGTTTGTACCCATTTTGGAAAAAAAAAAAAAAAAAAAAAAACATGTCCATTTCTGTGTTTACTGAAATGGTGCGGTTTCACTCATTTTCGAGGGGGAAAAGAAAAAAAAAGCTCTAGGTTCCTTCTTTCTCTGCTACCCAACTCACCCATTTTCAAAAAAAAAAAAAAAAAAAAAAAAAACAGCACCAGGTTCCTTTTTTCTCTGCTGTGTTTGCTGCTTAGATATGTTGAAAGAATTGAAATTTATTAAAAAAAAAAAACATTTTCTTTTCTTGAAAAAATGTAAATTCAAAAAGCTTTGGCTAGCTTTTCTGGTAGAATAAACAACGAACGTGAATTGCTGGAGGAGAGAGAGAATAATTGAGTGAGACACAGTAGAGGTAAAAAGAAAAAAAGCATAAAGAGGAGCCAGAAAACCTAGTCATAGTCGGATTTGTTATGGAAAGAGAGAAAGACAATTTGTTCCCCCCCCCCCCCTTCAAAATGGGTGCCAATGCAGTGTTTCAGTAAAACACAGAAATTGACATGTTTTGTTTTGTTTTTTTTTTCTTCAAAAATGGGTGCAAATGCATCGTTTCATTAAACGAGTGAATGAGACAGACATTCAAGTCCTTTCCATGTGATGCGGACAGGTCCTTTTCATAGCACTTCTAGTGCCAGAGGAGCAGTGGAATGCATTCATGTGAGGTGTGATGACCAAGAAAATATGTTAGAATTTTCTTCCGTCTTACACTGTGTTCCTTTTAACTATTTATAATATTTTTTGGCACATGCTCATATTTCAAATAAATTTTATTTAACACATTATATTACTTTAAATAAAAAAAACTTATATTATGAATAAAGATATATTTAAATAATTGTTTTGAATGAAAAATCAGTTACCTACATATATATCATCGCTTAGGAACTAAAAATTATGCATCTTTATTATTCAAAAAAATAAATAAATAATGATCTATCGATAATTTTGTCGACATTTCTATCGATATTGACATTTCCATCGATATTTCCATAAAATGTTACCCTCGACATTTCCGTCGATACCGATATTTTCATCATTAGTTAGAATTATGGAATACTAGAGGAACAATGGAGTGCATGTGTGTGGGGTGAGGTGAGCAATATCCAAGAAAATATGTTAGAATTTTCTTTCATCTCACTGTATTTCGCTTAATTATTTATAATAATTTCCTTTCTTTCTCATCTTTCAAATTTATAATTTTTAACTTATAAATATAAATGATTTACGTTCAAATCAATTTTATTTAACATTTTATATTATTTTAAATAAAAAATATATACTATGAATAAAAATATATTAAAATAATATATTTTCTAATGAAATATCAATTATATACATACATGCCTAGGTTTAGGAACTAAAAATTATCCATCTCTATCATTCAACAAAAATAAAAAATAATGATCTATACATCTCTATTACAAAGAAAAAATGTACGCGATATTTTTTATTTTTTGATATATATATATTTTTTTCTTTTCATATCCAAAATTAGATGGCGTACTTTTTCAATTGATGATTCCGCAATTAAACAATTTAATTACTTTATATAAGTTTTCGAGATAGTTGCATCGACAAATTAGCTAATAAAATATGATACTAAGATTAACTAAATGGAAAAAATTTTGCTTGCCCTAGAGTATTGCTGCTGACTCTTTAGTACTTCTTTTATGCTTATCGTGGGCAACTTAATTTCCAATTTGTATGTGACATCACCGTGCATGACATCAGTAGTGTAGAAGAAAAGTTTGATACACATGGCATGCATGTGAGGTGTCCAAGAAAATATGTTAGAATTTTCTTCTGTCTTACAATACTGTATTTCTTTTAATTATTTAAAATAATTTTTCTTCTTATTTCATTATTTTAAATTTATGATTTTTAAATTATTGTTGTAAGTATTTTATCAATTGAAAAAAATCTTTTGTATTGTTTGTAAACAAAAAAAAAATACTTATTTTGAATAAAAATATATACATACATAGTTCGACTCATCAACTATGAATTATATATTTTTCTGATTTAATAAAAATAAAATGATCAATAAAAAAATAAAATGATTAGTTATTTATAAAATTTAAAAGAAAAAATTGAAAAATTATTTTAAATAAATTAATATATTTATTACTTGTATTTTTTGTATGGCTTTGTTAAATTTTAAGTATGTGTTTTTTAAAGCTCGAACTAAAGCATACATCTCTTTGTCGTAGGTTAGATAATTCAATGTCGCCCCATTCAACTTCTCACTAAAGTATGCTATAGGTCTTCCTTCTTGCATCAATACAGCTCCAATACCTATACTTGAGGCATCACATTCAATTTCAAAAGTCCTAGAAAAATTTGGTACAACCAATAATGGAGCATTAGTTAATTTTTTTTTCAACAAGCTAAACGACTTCTCTTATGCTTCCCCCATTGGAACCCTATGCTCTTCTTGACTATTTCAATCAATGGTGCTGCAATAGTACTGAAATTTTGACAAATCTCATGTAGAAACTAGCCAAACCATGAAAACTTCTTGCCTAGGTAATAGTAGTAGGTTTCGGCCAATTGTGGATTGCTTTGACCTTGGATTGGTCAACTTGATTCCTGCAACACTCATAACAAATGCTAGAAACACAAGCTCATCTCGACAAAAATCACACTTTTTGAGATTAGCAAACAATCTTTCTTTCCTAAGTACCTCTAAAACTAACCTAAGGTATTCTACATGCTTATCTAAATTCCTACTATATCCAAGAATATCATCAAAATAAAAAAACACAAATTTCCCAATGAATGGACGCATGACATGGTTCATTAGTCTCATGAAAGTGCTAGGTGTATTAGTTAATCCAAAAGGCATTACTAACCACTCATACAAACCATATTTTATCTTAAATGCAATCTTTCACTTATTTCTCTATTTCATTCTTATTTGATGATACCCACTCCTAAGGTCAATTTTCGAAAACATGGATGCACCGTATAATTCATCAAGCATATCATCTAATCTAGGAATAGGATGCCTATGCTTGACAGTTATATGTTAATGGCCCTACACTCTACACATATTCTCCAAGATTCATCTTTCTTAGGCACTAACAATACAGATACAGCACATGGGCTCATGCTTTCTCCAATGTAACCTTTGTTTAACAAATCACTTACCTGTCGTTGAAGCTCCTTTATCTCCTCAGTATTATTTTTGTATGCAAGTCTATTAGGAATAGTGGCTCCAGGGATGAAATCTATTTGGTATTCTATTCCTTGAATAAGTGGTAGACAACTAGGAATCTCCTTCGAAAAAATGTCATCAAACTCCTGCAACAGAGAAAAAATAGAGCTGGGCAATTCTTCTCACTCTTGGGTTTAGAAAGCTTACCTGAGTGATGCGGCTTGGCCTTGTCCTCTTGTTTGCTTGTTGAAGTCGTGGGTGGCATAATGGTCTTCTCCCTTTTTCATTCGGTCTCCGTCCTTTGTTGCATTTGCATTTGATCTCTAAACACCTCCCTTGGTGTCAACGATTCAAGCTTAATTTTCTTACCTTTAAATCGGAACATAATGGAATTTTCTCAACCATAGCATATGATATTCTTATCAATTTCCATGGTCTTCCCAATAAAATATCTCCCGCATGCATAGGTACAACATCATACAAAACCACATCCACATAGTTATAAATACTAAACTTTACCTTGGCTTGTTTATTTACCTTCATCTCTCTACTATCATTAAGCCATCGAAATCTATATAGTTATGGATGTTTGATTGTTATTAACCCTAATTTCTCCACCACTACTACAAATGTTACCTTGGATATCACATCCAGTATGGAAGATGTTTTCTCTTTGCACCTGTTCTTCATCTTTATACACGGTCAAAACTGTTCGTGCCGCCAAACTTAACTCGGCCCTTGAAGCCTTTTGAGTCATGGGTTCATCATGTTCTTCATCTTTGGGTTCTCCTTCATCATTCGCAATTTCGGCTTTTGACTCCTCACTGTCTAATTCTAGCTTTCCATTATCCTTCAACACCATAATCCTTCTATTTGGACATTGATTGGCAATATGTCTTCTGTTTGGACATTGGTTGGCAATATGTCCACAACCCTAACATTTAAAACACACAATATCACGAGCTCTAGATGGTTGAGGATCATCCTTACCCTTCGGTTTTGTGTTTATATAGGTTTGGCCTGGTTGTCTCTCCTTGGCTGAATGGCACTTCCTTCCTTTTGCTTCAGCTTTGGCCTGGTAGTAACACACAATGCGGGATTGCTTATCCAACTAGTTGAACCGGTCCTCTAACTACTTGAAACTCCTCCAAGCCATGTGTTACTACCCGTTCTCTTGAGATGGTGCTCAATTTTGATCGCTACATGCAGCATCTCTTCCAACTCCACATATGGTTGTAGATCCACTTGGTTTGCAATCTCTCAGTTAAGCCTTCCAAGAAACCTAGCCATTGTTGCCTCTTGGTCTTCATTCAAACTCAACCTCATCATGAGCATCCCCATCTCCTTGTAATAATTCTCTACCGACCTGCTTCTTTGAGATAAAGATTGTAATCTTTGATGCGACATCCTATTATAATGGCTTGGTATGATTATTTTCCTCATGGCTCCTTTTATTTGTCCCCAAGTGGTTACTAACTCATCACCAACTCTCCTTTAGGTATTTTGCTCATTGTTCCACCATTGTAAAGCATAATGTCCAAATTCTACGGTTGGTAACTAACCTTTTTTGCCTCTGAATAGTTATGGCAATCAAAAATCATCTCCATGCGTTCTTCCCATTCTAAGTAAGCCTCTGGATCACTTTTTTTTTTTCAAAAATGATGGTATACTAACTTGATATTTCCTAAATCATCATCTTCCTCCCTATTGTGCCTACCATGGGTTTGCCTTCCTTGGAGTGCAAATATGTCTTCGAACTCCTCCTCAAAATTGCCTCCAAAGTCTCCTTCTTCAGTTTCCTCCCGATAACATCCACGGCCTCCTCTTCCTCGACCAGTCCTCGTTGTGGTTCCATCCTAGGGTTTGGCTTTCTCTGTGTGTTCTCAGACTTGTCCATCCTTTGATCGAATTTATCAAACCGAGCATTCTTCCTTTGCAATTGCTCCAACACCGCCTGCATTTTAGTAGGTTCTTTTGAACTCCCGACGCTCTAGACTCTCACTTGAACCCAACATAATCCTCTCCAAGTTTTCTTAAAGACTCACCTGTTTTTCGTACTCTTGAACCTGTCATGTTAGTGAAATAATGCACCAAGTTCACTCCTTCACGTGTAACACTCAAATAGGGTCCTGTTCACTCGTGTTTCACAAGAGTTTTGCCTATTAACCCTCCTATGAGCTCACAATCTCTTGCCTTTTTTTTTTTTTTTTACTCCAAAGATTGTCTCAAAGTTCTAATAAAACACACTTAAAACCAGTAACTAGATCACAAGTATGTTCTAATTAAACCTATCATTAAACAGAAGCAAGAAGCAAGAAAATTTCAAGTGAATTATAAATCCTAATTCTCATCTTTACTATCCAAAAACAAGGAAAAATAATAAACCAATTTTCATATTCAATAAGGAATCAAATCAAAATATTAAGATACCAAAGTTCAAGGATAAAATTTAGAAAAGGATTCAAACAATTAACAAGAACACAATTCGAACAAAATATGAGATAGTTGGTTATAGTTCTGGTAATTTAGGTCTTTGTCTCAAATCCTTAAACCAATTTCAATCCAATCAATCAGCATAAATTTTTCAATATTTAGCAACCAATATTGATTGAACAGCAACTACAACTATCACAATTGAATTTTTCCTAAATCTAAACAAACTCAATTTTGGAAATCTCAAAATCGGCCTTTTGCGTAATTTTTTTTTATTCTCACAAACAGAATAATATCATGTGAATTCCAGCAGCACAATCACCATAAAAAAAAAAAAAATGCAACTCCAATGCCTAATGATTTCTCAAATCCGAATTATACCTTCCAACAAAACAAATTGAAAAAATTTAGGGTTTTGTAATATGTTTTCCGAATTTCCTTTTTTTTTTTAATGTATGAGTAACACTAATTAAAATTAAAACCAACAAAGGAAAATCAACAATAAACCAATGAAAAAGAACTAATATGCAAAACCAACGAATAAACTAGAAAGTAAACAAAAATTCAGCTAAGCAAAAGGAAACCCTACTTCGGTTATGAATTTTTTTTATGCAGAATGTGTATGGGTAGAAAACAGCCTTAACTTAATGCTAAAGTTACAGAATAACAAAAATAAAACAAAGCAAACAAGATAGATCAAAGCTGAACAGAATTTGACTCTGATACCAAATAATATGAATCTAGGTTGACTTGCTTCTAAACCTGTATTATATTAGCCTGCTTCTAAATTTAGAATCTAATGGTTATCTTGACTTCTATCAACCTGTGATTAGAAACCTTGGTACATGTCAAAGACACTACAATAGGTTATAGATTGTCCTATTGATAAGTCAAACTAAAACACTCGTTCTCTATTCAGTGTTTAGGTGTTCTAAGAGAACAAAAAGAAATCTTTCTCACAATAATTTTTCTGAATAAATAATGTAGTGTTATTTATTGAGAAAATAAGCCTTTAAATAGGCTAAAGTAACAAAAATCAAAAACCCTAAAACAATAGGTAAAACTGGCCAATATAGCTAAAACCATGATGTGACAGAATTTCGCATTAATTAATTTACAATCAAAAATATTAAAATTCAACCTTCCTAAATAAATTTGTCCAGCAAATAATTAAATAAAAAAAATAAAAGATTATATTCTAAAACAAAAGTCAAATTTCATATTTGGAAAATAGTTGACCGGCTTTCCCAATAAGTTGTCATTGTCCAATCTCTTGCTGATTTAGGCTTCAAATCTAATCCAATATACCTTGTAAAATGCCTATAGGATTAGAACTGGTCCCCACATATTGCCATTGATTGGAATGATCAAACCTTGCTTGGATTCCAAGTAAACCCCTTCCTAGCGCCAATAATGCAAAATCCGGCCAATCTGGAAGCTTGGATGCTAATGTCATACTTGGGCACCCTTGCTTCTGCCTTGGCATGATTTCATGGCCTCTTGGTGAGCTCAAACACGTTCATAGGCCAACAAACTCACCCCTTGCTGTCTGAAGTCCTCAAATGCAACAAAACAGCTTCCCGAGTCCATTTCTACCTTCATAACTTGTATGCTCAGCACGTGCTTAGAATCTTCTGATATTAATACACTTTATTTAGATTTAATTACTCTTTGTATGAAGCTAACAAGATTGTCTTTAAATCTCTTTGCTTGAGCTCTAGTAATTGGCCCGGTCTTCAGTTATACAAGATCAGCACCCCAGCAAGTAGTTGATTATATAGGTATGGGCGGGTTCTCGTACCCATACAATCATTAGGCGATGCTTAGTTGCTTTAAATTGAAAAGTATTAGGCGACGCTTTTAACATCAAAAGCGTTGCCTGTTGTCATAATTTTTGGAATTTTATGTAATTTTATATTTTATTCATATGCATATAAATGTTAAATAAATTAATTAGTAATAAAAAGCAAAATAATTAATCTATGCATTTAACTTATTTGTGTTTATATTTTAAATTGATGATTTTTTAAATTCTTATAAAGTTTGGTAAATTTAATTATTTCAAAATTGAAAAGCATCAAGCAACCCTTTTAGCATCAAAAGCATAGCCTCTTATGTTAACTTTTAGTATTTTAATTAATTTTATGTTTTAATATTATGTATATAAAGATTAAGTATATTAAATAGCAATATGAAGCAAAGTAATTAATCTACTCATTTAATTTATTTTTATTTCAACTTTAAATTAATTCTCTTTTAAAATAATAAAATTTTGACAAGATTAATTATTTTATAATTTAAAAGGATTAGGCGACACTTTTAATATCAAAAGTCTCCTATTGTCTTAATTTACGAAAGTTTAATTAATTATATATTTTATTCATATGTATATAAATATTAAATATATTACTTAGTAATAAGAAATAAAATATTTTATATTTTAAAAGTGTTAGATGATATTTTTAACATCAAAAGCATTGTCTATTGTCTTAAATCTTGAAATCTTTATAATTTTATGTTTTATTCATATGTATATGAATATTAAATATATTAATTAGTAATATGAAGCAAAAAAATTGATCTATGCATCTAATTTATTTATATTTCAATTTTAAATCAATGATTTTTAAATCAATAAAAGTTTGATAAATTTAATTATTTTAAAATTAAAAACCATCAAGCGACACTTTTAGTTTAATTATTGATATTTTAATTAAATTTCTTTTTTGTTATTCTGCATATAAATATTAAATATATTAATTAGCAGTATGAAGCAAAATAGTTAATATATTCATTTAATTTATTTATGCTTCATTTTAAATTAATTATTTTCTAAACTAGTAAATTGTTGACAAAATAAATTATTTTAAAATTTAAAAGCATTATGCGACGCTTTTAGCATCAAAAGCATCGCCTATTCTCTCAATTCTTGAAATTTTATTTAATCTTATGTTTTATTCATATGTATATATATATATTAATTATATTAATTAACAACATGAAGTAAAATAATTAATCTTTTAAGTAATTTGTGTTTCAATTTTAAATTAATAATTTTTTAAACTAATAAAAAGTTTAATAAATTTAATTATTTTAAATTTTAAAATTACCAGGCGATGCTTTTAGCATCAAAAGCATAACATGTTGTGTTAACTTTTAGTATTGTAATTAATTTAATATTATGTATATAAATATTAAGTATATTAAATAGAAATATGAAATAAAATAATTATCTATTATTTAATTTATTTGTGTTTCAATTTTAAATTAATTATTTTTAAAAATAATAAAATTTTAACAAAATTAACTATTTTATAATTTAAAAGGATTAGCAACGCTTTTAACATCAAAAGCATCGCCAATTGTCTTAACTTTTAAAATTTTAATTAATTTTATATTTTATTCACATGTATATAAATATTAAATATATTAATTAGGAATATGAAGCAAAATAATTAATTTATTTATTTTTCAATTTTAAATAAAATATTTCTTAAATTAATAAGAACTTGACAAAATTAGATGTATTATGATTGAAAAGTATTAAACGATGCTTTTAACATTAACATCATTTCCTATTGTGTTAATTCTTGGAATTTTATTTAATTTTAAGTTTTATTCGTATCATATAAATATTAAATATTAATTAGTAATATGAAGCAAAATAATTAATCTACGAATTTAATTTAATAAAAGGTTTAATAAATTTAATTATTTTAAAATTGAAAACCATCAGATGTCGCTTCTAGCATCAAAGGTGTCATCTGTTGAGTTAATTTTTTGTATTTTAATTTTTTTTTTTTATGTATAGAAATATTAAATGTTTTAATCTGCAATATGAAACAAAATAATTAATATATTTATTTATTTATTTTTCGTGTTTCATTTTTTTAACTTTTGGTATTTTAATTAATTTTTTGTTTGAATATTATGTATATAAATATTAAGTATACTAATAGCAATATGAAGTAAAATAATTAACCTATTCATTAAATTTATTTGTATTTCGATTTTAAATTAATTATTTTTTAAATTAATAAAAATTTTTACAAAATTAATTATTTTATAATTTAAAAGGATTAGCTGATGCTTTTAAATCGAAATCCTCGCCTCTTGTCTTAAATTTTGGAATTCTATTTAAAAGGATTAGCTGATGCTTTTAATTATTTTGCTTTCTTCATATGTATATAAATATTAAATATATTAATTAGTAGTATAAAGCAAAACAATCAACCTATTCGTGGTTCAATTTTAAATTAATTATTTTTTAAATTAATAAGAGTTTGACAAAATTAAATATTTTATAATTTAAAAGTATTAGGCGACACTTTCAAAAGCATTACCTATTATCTTAATTTTTGGAATTGTATATATTTTTATATTTTATTCACATGTATAAAAATATTAAATATATTAATTAGCGATTTGAAGCAACAAAATTAATCTATGCATTTAATTATTTGTATTACAATTTTAAATTAATGTTTTTTAAAAATAAAAAATTTGATAAATTTAATTATTTTAAAATTAAAAACCATCAGGCAACACTTTTAACATCAAAAGCATTGCCTGTTGTATTAATGTTTGGTATTTTAATTAATTTTATATTTCATTATCATGTGTATAAAATTAAATATATTAATTAGCAATATGAAGTAAAATAATAAATTTATTCATTTAATTTATTTGTGTTTCATTTCTATATTAATAATTTTTTAAATAAATAAAATTTTGATAAAATTAATTATTTTACAATTTAAAAGCATTACGCAACACTTTTAACAATAATCGATGCTTTTAACATCAAAAGATTCGTCTGTTCTCTTAATTTTTAGAATTTTATTTAATTTTATGTTTTATTCATCCGTATATATATATATATATATTAAATATATTAATTAGCAATATGAAGCAAAAAAAATTAGTCTATGCATTGAATTAATTTGTGTTTGAAATTTAAATTAATGATTTTTTAAATTAATAAAGAGTTTGGCAAGTTTAATTGTTTTAAAATTGAAAAGTATTAGGCGATTCTTTTAGCATAAAAAGCGTTGCCTATCATGTTAATTTTGGGTATTTTAATTATTTTTATGTTTTATTATTATGTATATAAATATTAAATATATTAATTAGCAATATAAAACGAAATAGTTAATCAATAAATTTAATTTATTTATGTTTGAATTTAAAAATGATAATTTTTTAAATTACTAAAAATATTTGATAAATTTAATTGTTTTAAAATTGAAAAGCACCAGGCACCAGGCAACGTTTTTAGCATCTAAAGCATTGCCTGGTGTGTTAATTTTTGATATTTTAATTAAATTTATATTTTTATTATGTATATAAATATTAAATAAATTAATTAGCAATAGGAAGTAAAATAATTAATCTATCCATTTAATTGATTTGTGTTTCAATTTTAAGTTAATTATTTTTTAGATTAATAAAAAGTTGGAGAAATTTAATTATTTTACAATTAAAAAGCATCAGATAATGTTTTTAACATCAAAAGCGTCCCTTGCTGTGTTAATTTTTTGTATTTTAACTAATTTTATATTTTATTCAATATATTAATTAATAATACGAAATAAGATAGTTAATCTCATTTAATTTATTTATGCATCAATTTTAAATTAATGATTTTTTAAACTAATAACAAGTTTGACAAGTTGAATTGTTTTAAAATTGAAAAACATAAGGCGAACATTTTAGCATAAAAACATTGTTTTTTTAGCTAAATGATTCACTTTTTTTTTTTTTTTGGGCTAGTGTGGCTTGGCCCCAGCACCCCACCCCCAAGGATCGAACCCTGCACCACAACATGGGGTTGTGGCTGACTCGACCACTTGAGCTGCCACTATTATCCGCTCACTTTTTATATATATAGATGATGGTGATTAAATAATTTAATTACTTTGTATAATTTTTCGAGAGTGTGATGGACAAATTAGCTAGATAATAAATATGACACCAAGATTAATTAAAATATAAGATTTTTATGGTCGCCTATGGCTACATATGTATGTAATGTAAGTGTCTACACTCCAGACTCTAGAGCACTGCTGATTTTGTCCTTGTCCCATTTTATGCTTATCGTTCATTCATGAACAACCTTATACCAATTGGTTTTTGATGACGTCACAGTGCATGGGATCAAATACACGTGGTGTTGAGTTAAATCATAGGAAGCTATAGGAGTAGTGAGAACATACATGTCATGAGTAGTCCCAAGTATCACCCAAAAAAAAAAAATAATAATAATAATAATAATAACGAGTGGTCTCGAAGGAGGAATTTTTTGTGCGCATTGTCTACCAATCTGTACACAGCCAATGAAGATGTCCCATGTGTGTCACCGATTTTGATGATTCAAAATATGCTCCTTTCATATTTTAATGCCGCTTAATTTTAATGTCCTTGTATTTCTTTCATTTTTTATTTTTTTTTGTTCTTGTGTTGCTTTCATTTTTTATTTTTTCTTGTTTATTTTGTCTTCTTCTTACTTTTGTGTTGTATTCTCCTCGACAAGAAAACCCAAAAATCCCATTTGTTTATCTATTTTACAATCTAATGTTTCCAATCTTACAAATAATCAATTTTGTTTTTTCTATTTTGCAATCCATGGTTTTCCAATCATATAAATAATTGGTCTCTGCTCGCTAAGGCATTGATGAATGGTTCCAAGCTCAATAGTAGCATTTCCCAACTCAATAAATATGTAAACTGCATGGATTTGGGTTAAAATGTGTGTTTGAGTCCTGTTCCTATAGAACTGATTGCATTTGTGGCAATCGGCTTTGTTCCCTTATAAGTATTTGAGCCTTTTTCATTAGGACATTGCAGAATCCAAAGTGGATTTTTTTTTTTTTTTTTTTGGGAAACTTTTATTGGTATTGGTAAGAATTATTTGATATTTTGTGTGAACTAGCTATAATAATATGACTCATTTACAGGGCTTATTTATTGAACTTTTAGTAGAGCCCTTGGTGACACACTCTCTGTAATACTTTATTTGGCTTATTAAACTGAATGACTTACTCTCTAGAAGCCCAATTGACTTATTCCTTGTTTTGTTATTGTTATTATTATTATTATTATTATTATTATTATTACTATTACTATTACTATTTATTAATTATTTTGTATATATATATATAAATTGGGAATGAGTCATGAGTGTTATAATAAGACATAGACAATTGATATTAGGGTTTTGAGATGTCTACGATGCCTATTTAGTAAAAACTTGAGAGGAAAGGTTAGAAAGCAGTGTGTCCATTATGCACTGTTTTTGTTACTCTTGTGTTCTATTTTGTAGGTAGATCTGATAAATCATGGCTGCATTTATAAGGTTGGTAGGCTATCAGGTATGGAATAGATTATTGGTAGGCTATCAGGTGTGGAATAGATGATGGTTCGAATATAATAATAGCCACTCTCAAAACACCGACTTTTCAAAGTTGTTGGCTTCAGGGTTCGAAAGAGCTCCGAAGTGAAGGTTGCTTAAGCGAGAGTAATCCAAGGATAATGACCTCCTGGAAACTCTGAACAAAATTTTTTATGCCTAGTGCGGTGGCTAATTGGGAATAGTATCAGTAGAGAATGACAGATCCGCCTATGGAGGCAAGGTGTTACAATTATATCAGAAGTAAACAATAAAAGAAAATTCTAAAATGGGTTATAGTGCTTCAAAAGAATAAAATGACTTTAATAAAAATAAAATCTTAATGACAAAATAGAAACACTAAAAAGAAACTTGACTATGAAATAAATGGATCAAACGAAAAAATAAATAAACTAAAACTATGAACTTGAAGAACTAAAATTGAGAGAAATAAGGGATGATATTTGTGGAAATTTTTAGGTGTGTCAAAAATAAAGCTTGAACCCCTTTTGTATAGGCACCAACATAAGCTTCTAGATAACTAATAGGCTTGATAGATAAATTCCATCTTGATAAAAACTCCCTAAATATTAATAAAATTGTATTTATCTAGAATTTTCATCCCTCTTCTAAATTTCATATTTATTTAAAGGTAAATTGCACGTTGATACTATAAAGAATTTTAGAATAAGAAGATGAAAGAAAGGAAAATGAAAAACATTATTTTTTTGGTCTAATTTAAAAAAAAAAAACTTTTTTAAAAATAATTATTTTTATTTTTTAAAATTTGGTCTCTCTTTTTTTTTTTTTTCATATTCTTGTCTTTTTCTTCTTTTTCTTTTTTCTTTTTTCTTTTTTCTTTATGTTTATTTAAGGGTACCATAAAGAATTCTTAGAATAAGAAGATGGAAAAGAGGAAAATGAGAAAACTTTATTTTTTTTGTCTAATTTAAAAAAAAATTATTTATATTTTTAAAAATTTGATCTAATTTTTTTCTTACTCTGGTCTAATTTTCTTTTTTTCTTTTTTTGTTTGGGCATAAAAAAATATTTTTAATTTTTGCTCTAGTAAAATTATTTTTTTTACACCAAAAATTTTAATTTTATTTTAATTTTTATTTTGGTATAATTTTAGGATAAAAAATATTTAATTATGATTATGGGTATTTTAATCTAATTAAGGACACAATTTTTCAAATAAAAAACCATAAATATAAATGGAAAAATAACAAATGTATTTTTTTCAAATTTTAAATTATTTTTTTATTTCTGAAAAATAATTATGACATAGCATGATGTCAAATATCATCACCATTAATTTTAACACCACCATTATAAATTGAATCAATTTGTAATGGTTTTGAAAATTCAAAGTTTAAATTACCCAAATCAAAAGTTCAAAATTGAAATTACACTACTTTTAAACTTTAGAATACCAAAATGCATTCTACCCATATCCAATATACATCTATATATTGGTCATATTGAGGCAAGAAATCAAGCGATAACTTCTGTTGTTATGTGCAAGTGAGAATTAGGCGATCAATCCTTACTCATGGGAGAGAGAAGTTTGACATTCCTTTTGCATATTCTACATTAATTAGTCTTACTACTATATTTTATCTTTTGTAAGCTCTACAAATAGAGCCCATTGGTGTTTGTATGAGAATTGATCAAAAACTTTTTAAGTAACAATGAAAATATTGTCATTTCTTATTCTCTTCTATTTTGTATGAGAATTGATCAAAAACTTTCTCTCATAGTTGAAAAAATACAGAATGGCAAAAAAACATAAATAGTATGCACATGTATAAATCATCTAATTTGTTTAAAAATATGGAAAAAATTTAGCAAAAAGAATATGTAAGTGGGGAGTTTATAAAATTTATATATACGTATAATATTTATTATAAATTAAAAAATACAGGTACTAAATATACATTAAAATTATTTATTTTTAATATAAAATGATAAAAACATAACCATTAGATAATAATAGTTAATATATTAAAAACTAAAAAATAGCAAATATGAAACGGAATAAAAGACTAAAATAAAAATCTCTTTTATACACATTTTTTTATGTTGTCGTAAAAGAAAAAAAAATAATTGAAGATATTTAGTTTTTAAAAAATTCATGGTTTTTTTTCTTTTCTGCAGTATGTTTGATACATGTTTTAAATTGTAATGATTACAAACTTCAAAGATCCAAATGAAATAAATCCTAAATTTGTGATGAATTAATTTGACAATCATTGGCTATATTGCATGCATACGTGACATACATAACAAGAATTAGTTCTTGAAAAAAAAAAAAAAAGAAAAAAGAAAAAAAAAAGAATTATTCCCGAAATATTTGAAGATAAAAGGATAATATAATTTGATAAATAGTTTGTTTGTAAAAAATAGAATATTTATGAGAAAATTAACATAAAGTTGCAATATAAAAACCTGTAATGGCATTATTCCGCACCATACATACATACATGTTAATTATGACTGCATAAGCTAAGTAGCCATCTCCAATAGGTATGTGAATTGTTATCTATATGTGATATAAAAGTTGGAAAAGCTTCTATTCTATGTGGCATAAATATTTATTTAATAGTCATTCAATCTAAAAATTATTCTTCAATTGTTTTTATCTAAATCTAAATTAATTGATGATGTTTATATATTTTTCTCCTTAGAAAAATAAGAATAATTAATAAAAATTTATTTATCTAATTTTTCCTTTTGGAAAATATTCTGATAAAAAATGTTTTGATGAATCACACCATCTAACAGACTATCTACAATAAATAATGTCTTTGATAATCTCCATTTATTTTTGCCACACCAGCTTAATAGAATTCTTAAACAAAATTATTGGAGAGGTTTTTTTTTTTTAATCTCTATCAATATTTTTAATATGGCAATACAAATATAGCAATTCATAAATTTATTGGACCCAATTTTTCTTGCATATATATACTATCATAAATAATATAATAAAATTAAAGATTGAATTTTGTATCTCCAATTTTAATCAAGTGAAATCAAACCCTCATTATTGATGAAAACAAATGAAATTAGCTTTATACTATATTGATAAAAAACTGTATTTTCAGCTTGTTACAAAGGTGACTCTCATAGCATTATTTATACAACATTGTTGGGCATTATAGATACAAGTTAGTTACAAGAAGATACAATAAGTATTACTGATGACTGATGACTACAACAACCTTTCTCAAAGCTTTATCACCTGATAACGTTTATCCCTCACCGTTTTTAATAACTTGAAGATAACTTTTATCATTTGGAGTTGTCTTATCTAAAACAAACTCTTGCTAGTCTTTGTTATATGATGACATGGATATACTTTGACATGGCTTTAGGACATGCACATCTAGCTTATCATGCCCCTCAAACTGGCAAGTGGAAGGTTGTGAACTGCCAATTTGCTTTGAAGATGAACAATTCGAAAACAACTGAGGGGTTTTGTGAATAGATCTGCAACTTGGTGAGTAGATGGTAAGTACTATGTGTTTGTATCTCCAGATGTAACTTTCTCCCAAATAAAATGATAGTCTAGCTGTATATGTTTGGTTCTATTATGAAAGACTGGATTAATGGTGAGATAAAGAGCACTAGTGTTGTCACAATATAGTTTGATTGGTTTAGCATATGAGATTCCTATCTCTTGTAGCAAGTATGATATCTAAGCGAGTTCAGCTGCAGCTGAAGCCATTGCATCCCAGAGGTGCTTATACTAACAACCTACCATCCTACAACTAAGGAAAGGGTGACTAATGCTCACCTCATGCTTACCTTGTAAAATACCTGTCTACTATCTCTCACCTTTGCTCTAATAGGATGGTTAATTAGTATTTGCGAGCTAATTAATGATAACATTAATACATAACACTAGTATTATATGGTGCATCTTAAAATCACATAAATCTAATAATAATCATAAAACATTACTTCCAACCAAACTACCAAGAGCCTCATAGGGTTATCTATCAAAACTTTAGGATGGCATTGACTAAAAGAAACCCCACCAAAAATTTTATAGAAAATCCAGCAGCATCTCTCTTGTAAATTAGACTCTACTAAATGTTTCCTCCCTGCCTCGCTACAAATTTTCACAAATTTGTAGGACTTCGATAACAACAGCATAGGAATACAAATATGAAAAATAAATAATAAACCAAAAATACCTTTACATGTGTCAGGATCCTTTCTAGAACTTACTACCTAAACCCTAAGATGGCCTCATCTTTTCCTAAGTTTTCACTTACAACAATATCACATTTTCTTACAGCATTTCATGAATATACCAATCACTTATATGTAAATAGAAATATAATAATAATAATAATAATAATAATGAGAGATAAAGATAACTTGGATCCCAGACCCTAAATCATATAGTCTACCGAAATATATACATATAAATTCTACAGTTAGTACCCGATAAATTTTGAGACAACTTGTAATAAACTAAATTACATTTAAGATGCATATATGGAAACACTACTTTAGATTGAACAATGAGGTATTACGCTAACTCTGATAACATCATGACTAACCATAACCTACATAAATATTTATATACATTTTCTTTATATATATATATATATATAAATATGCACACAGTCCCTCGAAGAATTTGTATAAACCCATCTTATCTGGCATCCAAAATTGGAGTTTTTCTTGCATTTGGTATTCTAATGAAATTAGACCTTCAACTAGTTTTCCATGACGATTAGAAGCTTATATGCATCACAAAATACAAACTAATTTTGCATTCAGGGTCAAATTTTATGAGGTATTATCCTAAAGTTTCCCCGTTTTGGTTTATACTCAATACTCCACCAAAATTTAAAATTTTTACACCAAATTGATGCTAAAGGAATTGGTATTTCATTTGTGAATTTACCTAGCCCATAGATGGTTGGTGGTGAATGGATTCCTCGCTTAATAGTCACCGCCAAAGTAGGTTTCACTCTACCAGTCATACATGCTTGATTCGAGCTAAAAGGAGTTTAGAATCATGTTCAAGAAGTTTGAAAATTGTAGAAGAGATTATCCCCTCGACCTGGAAATGGTCTGAATTCAGCAATTGGATCAAGACATGGTTGTTGAAGTTGGACGTTGATTTTGATGCATCGATGAGCCTCCCGGCATGAGATTTAGTGGAGAGCTTAGGTTTCATGAAGGCAACAAGGTGGTGCAAGCAATGAGGTGGTAAATGTGGCTGACAACAGGTTATTTCCTTGGTTAAAGAAATGGGTCTTATTTGACACCATTCTTTCTCCATTTCTTTTCTCAGGCCAAACTGGGATTTAACTCGATCAATAAGGAGTTGATCAAACAACATTTGGTGTTATTTGAGCAACACTAGTTATAGCAAACCCAAATGTGACACCTGTTAAGGTGTAGTTTAGACAACCTGGCTGGTCAATCACTGAAATTTTGACACATGGCATGGTTAGAAGACATTTTTAATTTATCTTTTTGTCTTTTTTGAATAAAACGCTACCTGTGGGACCAATACGGCTAAAACAAATCATGAAACTTTACAGACATGTAACTTCTTATCCATAACTCCAAATAAGGCGTGTTTCTTGTCTATGAATGCTAGAACCCTTTCCATAATTCCTTACTAGAACACTAGGGTGGCCTCGACTTGGGAAAACATCATAAAAAATTCTGCAGAAAATTCAGCAGCATCTTCCCTGAGATATGGATTTTCCTAAAAACTTTTCTACACAAAAAACACACTTCTAAGTATACATTCACCTTATTCTTTCCATTTACTACAATTTTCCATAAATTTTAGTACTCCAATAAATGGTAAGCAACAAAATAAATAAATAAATAAATATATACAGTACCCTTGGTCTCTAATTGCCATCAGAGTATTCTAAGAATCTTTGAAATATAAATATGACAAATAAAAGGAAACTAATACTAATAAAATAATAACAGTATGAGAGATAGGAAAGACTGCATGATACAACCAAAAGAGCATCGCAGTCAAATGGGTTGCGCAGCTGGTACGATCGATCTGCTATCTACCTAAACCTCAGAGAACATGTTTCTAAAATAAAGAAACAAATGAGATGCTAATTATCCAAGTAAATGGAATCATTCTAATATTAACAATGTAAATAATAATAATAATAAATAATAGGAATATATAAGGACTTAACTTTTATGCATTTGAATTGATACATTTCCGGTGGATGCTTAAATACTTAAGGTGTCTCAAAATATGGTCGACCTTATTGCTTGATGATGATCTATCATCATCATTATATGGGAGGGCGTGTTGATCAAACGGGTCTATAAATCTACATCAAAAGAATAAGGACAAAAAATAAATTAAAACAATAATAAAAATAACAAATTCATAAATTAAATAAGCACAACTAAATTTTGCACAAATTAAAAAATTAATTAAGCAAATTAAGTATTTGTGAATGTAAACATAATTAACAAAAAGATATAATAACAATGGAAAACATATAATGACAATGGAACAAAAAATCAAATAAAATAATAATAACAAATATAATTATTTAAACGTAAGTTAATGAATCTAATTACAAATTTGTTTAGCAGATGGTATGTTTTTTATCCATACCCCCTCGCAATCATTATGAACATAGTCATTATCACATTCTTCCTCATTATCACTTTCAACCACACTTGCCAACTGAAAGACAAATGGTTGTGAACCATCGTAGAATCTCTAAGAACATCTTCTTCAACTAATTCATTATCAACAAAATTACCATGTTGTAGTAGAGTTAAAACTACAAACCATCTAGAATCAAGTTGATTCTTAACGTAAACTACTTGTTGAACTTGTGAAGTCATAATGAATGGGTCAGATTTATATCAAATTTTATTTAAGTTAATACATGTAAAACCCATCTCATCAACTTTCACACCACTACTGTCAACCAAATCACACTTGAATACGAGAATTCGAAACACAGTGTAATTGACATCCTAGATTTCTCTTATAGCCCCATAGTATGCCATCTCAGCTAAAATAAGGTTATTGTCCTTAGCACTAGAAAAATGCTCACTTTTAGCAACTACCTTTACCCCACAATTCTAGGTAAGCTACTTATTATCCCTATCCAAAGTGTTGAATCGAACTCCTTTAATCTCATATCCATCATGTTTCGTTACCAACCATTGGGAACCATGTACATTCTATCTTAATGTTTTGTAAACTATATGATTTGGTTGACTTTGCATTTGTTCAATCTAGTAAATGGAAATACAATTATACATTATTTAATCACTAAACCTAAAGTTAAAACCTTGATATTAACAGTTTATTTTGAACATACCTTATCATGTAACCAATACATAAATGTACGTTTGTGTTCATCTTGAAACCATTTTGCTTTTTTTCCTCGATTTTTTTTTTCTTAATGTCAAGGCTTCCAAATGAATTCTGAAACAAAGAAAAGTTTTCTTATTTAATAAATATATTCAAAATAATTACTAATTTATACTTTAACATGGATATATATATCTCGTGTACGGTTCCACCTCCTGTACATTCGATAGTGCGCATATATGGACTTACTCCTATGGATATATATATCTCGTGTACGGTTCCACCTCCTGTACATTCGATAGTGCGCATATATGGACTTACTCCTAAAGTTGTTGATCAATTGATTGGGTCTTTCCACACTTAACAGGGGCACCGACATCATCCTCATCATTTAGTTTTTGGTACCTACCAATGAGGTTTCCAATTACATCTAACCATCTTTGATATTCATTACAAAATTCAATCACTTCTTCATAAATATAGCTCTCAGCAATATAAATTTCTAGCCCATTTTTGTTCATAACCTTCAATACATTCATATACCTCTCAAATGGGTACATTCGCCTGATTAGTATTGGTCCATACAATCTAATCTCTCGTACTAAATGAAAGTTAGATGAAACATTATATCAAAAAATGATGGTGGGAAGAATTTCTCTAGCCGGCACAAAGCTGTACCAATATCATTTTGGATTATGTCCAATTCAGCAAGAATGGTAGACTTCTTGCAAATGGCATTAAAGCAAAAACAAAGTCTTGCAATTGTATGGCTCACATTTTTAGGAAGGATTGAGCAAATTGCAAGAGTCAAGAGTTGTCGCATCAATGTATGACAATCATGAGATTTCAATCCTACCAATTTTACCTCCTCCATGGAAACCATTACAACTCAAATTTCCCACGCACATTATAACAACTATAGCTTTAATTTAAAATTGTAAACATATAATAAAAATATACAAAATGAATATTTTTATCTAATTCATACTCATATAATAATTCAATTTCATATTAGCAACCAATAATATAAAATTAAGGATACATTTTTCAACGACGCCAAATTCGACACAATCCCAGTAACCAAATCCAAACACAACTTGAGGCCAAGTCGATCACCCAATGGAGCAAACTTCAGTCGCTATGCTAATCCAAACCACGGCACAAAGAGGGACCAAAATCAAAATGAAAACCCAACCCGATTGCAAAATCAAGAACAATACCCTAATTCTACGCAAAATAGCGACAAAAACTGAATCCCAAGCAAAATCATAAACAAAATATCAACCCAAACAAGATTGAGAAAAATCTCCACTTAAATTTGAAAAAAAAAAACCCACGACCTAAGTTTTTTCCACCTTCAACCTGTGCAACACAGCAATATAGCAAGCAGTAACGTAGCAATCCATCAAAAATAACAACCCAGCAAACCAACAACAAACACACCAACAAATCCAGCAGTGACAGTAACTCACCAACCCAGTAACCCAACAACAAAACCCTGCAGTGACAGTTCACCAGTTGATATGAATCTAGGTCAACTTGCTCTTAAACCCGTATTATATTAGCCCGGATCAAAATTAAGTTCAGATTCTAATGACCAGCTTGATCCCCAATCAATCGGTGATTAAAAACCTTGATATATGTCGAAGATGCCACAATAGGTTTTGAATTGTTCTCTTGATAAGTCAAACTAAAACACTCGCTTTCTATTCCATGTTTTAGGTGTTCTGAAGAGAGCAAAGAGAAATCTTTTTCACAGTAATATTTCTGAATGAATAATGTAGTGTTATTTATTGAGAAATAAGCCTTTAAATAGGCTAAAGTGACAAAATCAAAACCCTAAAACAATAGGTAAAAACAGGCCAATAAAACTAAACAAAAGGTGTGGCTGAATTTTATATGTCTTTTCTAATCTAATTTGTATTAATTAATTTCTTAACTTTTAAAGAGGAATTAATTAATTTACAATCACAAATATTAAAATTCAGGTTTCCTAAATTAATTTTTCTAGCAAATAATTAAATAAAAAAAAATAAAAGAGTATTTTCTAAAAGAAAAGTGAAATTTCATATTTGGAAAATAGTTGATTAATTTTCCAAATAAGCTGTACTTGTCCAATCTCCTGCTAATTTAGGCTCCAAATATGATTTGACTAGTTTTCCAAATAAGCTGTACTTGTCCAATCTCCAACTAATTTAGGCTCCAAATCTGATTCAACATGCCATGTAGGATGCCTAGTACGATTAGAACTAGTCCCTACATGTTGCCATTGATTGAAATTATCAAAGCTTGCTTGGAATGCAAGTAAACTCCTTCCCAATGCCAAACTAGCTAAATCCAGACAATGTGGAAGCTTGGACGGTAATTAATACTCTCAACAATACAGACAAAGTTCTATTCACTACTTCATTTTATCCATCAGTCTGTGGATGACAAGTAGTGAAAATAAAAATTTTAGTACCTAACTTAACCCACAATATTTTCCAAAAATAACTTAAGAACTTAGCATCCCTATCTGAAACAATAGTCCTAGGCATGCCATGAAATCTCACCACTTCCTTAAAGAACAAATTAGCTACATGAAATACATCATCAATCCTATTACATGCTATGAAATGTGCTATCTTAGAAAATCATCAACAACCACAAAAATAGAGTCCTTACCCGTCCTTAACCTAAGTAACCCCAATACAAAATCCATGGATAAATCTACCCAAGGATAAGAAGGAATAGGTAATGGCATATACAAACCATGTGGTTTTAGCTTAGATTTTGACTTTCTACACGTGATATACCTCTCACAAATCCTCTATACATCTCTCCTCATGTTCGCCCAATAAAAATATTATTGTAATATGGACAAAGTTTTTGCTACATCAAAGTGTCCTCTTAAACCCCCACCGTGACCTTCCTTAACAAGTAATTCCCTAATGCTACAACAAGGCACACAAAGTTGACTTTCCCAAAACAAGTACCCATCAAAGATATAGAATTTACTATAACCATGTTTGGCACAATTTCTATATATTTCACCAAAGTCAATATCATGCTCATAAATTTCCTTACTTATTCAAAACCCAAAAATTTAGCATCTAAGGTTGAAAATAAAACATACCTTTGGGATAAAGCATCGACTACCACATTTTCTTTAACTTTCTTGTAGCGTATGACATAAGGAAAAGTCTCAATGAATTCAATCCACCTTCCATGCCATCGGTTAAGATTCTTTTGGCCTTTGATATGATTCAAAGATTCATGATCTGTGTTAATCTTAAATTTCTTTGGAATCAAGTAATGTTGCCGTGTCTCCAAAGCTCAAACTAAAGCATACATCTCTTTGTCATAAGTTGGATAATTCAATGCCACCCCATTCAACTTGTCACTAAAGTATGCTATAGGTCTTCCTTCCTGCATCGATACGTACACCTGAAGTATACATACAATCTCAAAAGTCTTAGAAAAATTAGGTAAAACCAATAGAGGAGCATTAGTTAATTTTTCTTTCAACAAGTTAAAAGACTTTTCTTATGCCTCTCCCTATTGGAATCCCACACTCTTCTTGATTATTTTGGTCAATGGTGCTGTAATCGTACTAATGTCCTTGACAAATCTCATGTAAAAACTAGCAAAACCATGAAAACTTCTTGGGCCAATCTTGGATTGCTTTGACCTTGGATTGGTCAACCTTGATTCCTGCAGCACTCACAATAAATCTTAGAAAACACAAGCTCATCTTGACAAAAATCACACTTTTTGGGATTAGCAAACAATCCTTCTTTCCTAAGTACTTCTAAAATTAATCTAAGGTGTTTTACATATTATCTAAATTCCTACTATATACAAGAATATCATCAAAAATAAACAACCATAAATTTTCCAATGACTTGGTGCATAACATGGTTCATGAATCTCATGAAAGTACTAGGTGCATTAGTTAATCCAAAAGGCATTGCTAACCACTCATACAGACCATGTTTTATTTTAAATGCAATCTTCCACTCATCTCCCTTTTTCATTCTTATTTGATGATACCCATTCCTAAAGTCAATATTTGAAAACATGTATGCACCATATAATTCATCAAGCATATCATCTAATCTAGGAATAGGATGCCTATACTTGACAGTTATGTTTTTAATGGCCCTACAATCTATAAACATTCTCCAAGATCCATCTTTCTTAGGCACTAACAATCAAGGTATAGCACATTGACTCATGCTTTATCTAATGTAATCTTTGTTTAGCAATTCACTTACCTGGCATTGAAGCTCCTTTGTCTCCTTAGGATTACTTTTGTATACAGGCCTATCAGGAATTGTGGCTGCAGGATGAAATCTATTTGGTGTTCAATTCCTTGAATAGGTAGTAAACCACTAGGAATCTTCTCTAGAAAAATGTCATCAAACTCCTGCAAAAGAGAAGAAATAGAGCTTGGCAATGTAGGCTCTTCAGGATTAGCTAGATGATTTAAAAATGCATCTTTATATATCATGACCAGCATAGGTTTCTTATTTAAAAATTCCTTTTAACCTTACCTTGACTAAGATAAAAGTTTATCTTTTTCTTCTCTTCCTTTTTCTTTTCACTCTCGGGTTTAGAAAGCTTACCTAAGTGATGCGGCTCGGCTTTGCCCTCTTATTTGCTTGTTGAAGCTGTGGGTGGCATGATGGTCTTGTCCCTTTGCCATTCGGCCTCCTTTCTTTATTGCATTTGCATTTGATTTCTAAACACCTTCCTTTGTGTCAACGGCTTAAGCTTAAATTTCTTACTTTTCAATCGGAGCACAATGGAATTTTCTCGACTATAGTGTATGGTATTCTTGTCAAATTGCTATGATCTTCCCAATAAAATATGTCCTACATACATAGGTACAACATCACACAAAACCACATCCACGTATTTATCAATACTAAACTTTATCTTGGATGTTTATTTACCATCTCTCCACTATCATTAAGCCATTGAAGTCTATATAGTTCTGGATGTTTGATTGTTGTTAACCCTAATTTTTTCACCACAACAGTGCTAATAACATTGGCACTACTCCCATTGTCTATAATCATACTACAAATATTACCTTGGATGTCACATCGAGTGTAGAAAATATTTTCCCTTTGCACTTGCTTTTCATCCTTATACACGATCAAGACTCTACGTGCCAACAAACTTAACTCAACCCTTGAAGCCTTCTGAGTCACGGGTTCGTCATGGTCTTCTTCTTTAGATTCTTCCTCATCATGCTCAATCTTAGCTTTTGACTCCTCACTGTCTGATTTTAGCTCTCCATTATCCTTCAGCACCATAATTCTTCTATTTGCACATTGGTTGGCAATATATCCACGATCCTGACATTTAAAACACACAATATCACGAGCTCTAGATGGTTTAGGATCATCCTTACCCTTTGGTTATGATCAAACAGAACATTCATCCTCTGCAATTGCTCCAACACCGCCTGCATGTCAGTAGGTTCTGTGTAACTCCCTGATGCTCTAGACTTTCCCTTGAATGCCACAGAATCCTCTCCAAGTTCTCTTAAAGAATCACCTGCTTTTCGTAATCATGAATATGTCATGTTAGTGAAATAATGCAAGAAATCTCACCAAGTTCACTCCTTCACGTGTATCACTCAAATAAGGTCTCGTTCACTCGTGTTTCACACTAGTTTTGGCTTTTAACCCTATTATAAGCTCACACTCTCTTGCCTTTTTTCACTTCAAAGATGATCTCAAAGTTCTAATACACACTTAAAACCAGCAACTAGATCATAAGTATGTCCTAATTAAACCTATCAATAAACAAAAGCAAGAAGCAAGCAAATTCTGAGTGAATTAGAAAACCTAAGTCTCGATTTACTATCCAAAAACAAGGAAAAATAATAAAGCAATTTTCGTATTCAATAAGGAATCAGACCAGAATATTAAAAGACCATAATTCAAGGATAAAATTTGGAAAAAGGGTTCAAACAATTAACAAGAACAGAATTCAAACAAAATATGAGATAGATGTTGGTTGTAGTTCTCATAATTTAGGTCGTTGTCTCAAATCCTTAAACCAAATTTAATCCAATCAAGTAGCACCAATATTCCAATATCCAGCAACCAATATTGAATAAACAGCAACTCCAACTATCATAATTGAATTTTACCCAAATCCGAACAAACTCAAATTTGCAATTCTCAAAATCAGCCTTTTCAATTTTTTTTTTAACTTCGGCTTTTTTTTTTCTTTATCACAAACCGAATAATATCACACAACTTCTAGCAGCACAATCACCATAAAAATGCAACTCCAATGCCTAACAATTTCTCAAATTCGAATTACACCTTCCAAACAAAACAAAGGGAAAAAATTTAGGGTTTTGTAATATGTTTTCCGAAATTCCTTTTTTTTTTTGAATATATAAGTGAAAATAATTACAATTAAAAACATCAAAGGAAAATCAATAGTATACCAAATTACTAAGAACTAACATGCAAAACCAACCAACAAACTAGGAAGCAAACAAAAATTCGACTAAACAAAAAGAAACCCTAATTAGGCTATGAAGATTTTTTTTTTTTTAAATATGCAACACATGTATGGGTAGAAACAATCTTAACGTAATGTTAAAATTGTATAATAACACAAAAATAAAACAAAGAAAATATGATAGATCAAACCTAAACAGAATTCGGCTCCGATACCAAATGAAACGAACTTGGGTCGACTTGCTCCTAAACCCGTATTATATTAGCCCAGATAAAAATTAAGTTCAGATTCTAATGGTCACCTTGATCCCTAATCATCCTGTGATTAGAAAGTTTGATGTATGTCGAATATGCCACAATAGGTTATGGATTGTCCTATTGATAAGTGAAACTAAAACACTCGCTCTCTATTCGGTGTTTTAGTTGTTCTAAGAAAACAAAGAGAAATCTTTTTCATTGTAATTTTTATGAATGAATAATGTAGTGCCATTTATTGAGAAATAAGCCTTTAAATAGGCTAAAGTGACAAAATCAAAACCCTAAAACAATAGGTAAATATCGGCCAATAAAACTAAACAAAAAGTGTGGCTGAATGTTATATGTCTTTCCTAATATAATTTGTATTGATTGATTCCTTAACTGTTAAAGAGGAATTAATTAATTAATTTACAATCACAAATATTAAAATTCAGCATTCCTAAATTAATTTGTCCAGTAAATAATTAAACAAAAAAAAAATAAAAGACTATTTCCTAAAACAAAAGTCAAATTTTATATTTGGAAAATAGTTTATTAATTTTCCTAATAAGCTGTACTTGTCCAATCTCTAGCTAATTTAGGCTCCAAATCTGATTTAACATGCAATGTAAGATGCCTAGTAGGATTAGAATTGGTTCCCACACGTTTCCATTAATTGAAATTATCAAACGTTTCCATTGATTGAAATTATCAAAGCTTGCTTGAAATGCAGCCAATGTAGAAGTTTGGACGCTAATGACATATTTGGGTGCCTTTGCTTCTACCCAAGCATGATTTCATGGTCTCTTGATGAGCTCAAACACATTCATAGGCTAACAAACTCACCCCTTACTACTAGGAGTCCTCAAATGCACCAAACAGATTTCTGGGTCCATTTCTGCCTTCACAACTTGGATGCTCAGCACGGGCTTAGAATCTTCTGATATTAATATGCCCTCTTGAGATTTAATTCCATTTTGTATGAAGCTAACAACATTTTCCTTAAATCTCTTAGCATGAGCCCTAGTAATTGGCTCGGTCTTCAATTCACAGGATTAGCACCCCAACGAGTAGTTGATTGTATGGTTACGGGCTGGTTCTCATTACTAGTGAACCCAGTACGATTGATGATAAAAAATGGAAGAAAAATCAATGATATGTGCTCGCTGACGGTGACAAAGTTGAAAGAACGTAGAAACCCATAAACACAGCTAACCCAACCATTCAACTCTTTTTATTTTACTTCATATTGCTAATTAATATATTTAATATATATATATATACATATGAATAAAACATAAAATTAAATTAAATTTCAAATATTAAGAGAATAAGCGATGCTTTTGATGTTAAAAGCATCACCTAGCTCTTTTAAATTAAAAATTAATTAATTTTGCCAAAATTTTATTTGTTCAAAAAATAACTAATTAAAAAATGAAACACAAAAAAATTAAATAAATATATTAATTATTTTGCTTCATATTGCTAATTAATATATTTAATATTTATATATATATAATAAAAAATTAAATTAATTAAAACACCAAAAAATAACTTAACAGCGAAACTTTTGATGCTGAAAGCGATGTGTGATTATTTTCAATTTTAAAATAACTAAATTTATCAAACATTTTGTTAAATTAAAAATTCATTAATTTAAAATTGACACACAAATAAATTAAATGCATAGATTAATTATTTTGCATCATATTGCTAATTAATATGTTTAATATTTATATGCATATGAATAAAAGTTAAAATTAAATAAAATTCCAAGAATTAAGACAATAGAAAATGATATTGATGTTAAAAGCGTCGTCTAATGATTTGAAATAATAAAATATTTAATTTTGTCAAACTCTTATTAATTTTAAAAAATTAATTTAAAATTGAAGCACGAACAAATTAGACGAATATATTAATTATTGAACTTTATATTACTAATTAATATATTTAATATTTATATACATATGAATAAAACAAAAAATTAAATAGAATTCCAAAAATTAAGACAATAGGCGATATTTTTTATATTAAAAGCATTGGTTAATCCTTTGAAATTAAATTTTATGAAAATTTTTATAATTTAAAAAATAATTAATTTAAAATTGAAATACAAATAAATTAATTGAATAGATTAATTATTTTACTTCATGTTGCTATTTAATATACGTAATATTTATATACATAATATTCAAAGAAAAAACTAATTAAAATACTAAAAGTTAACACAACAGGTTACCCTTTTAATGCTAAAAGCTTTGCTTGATACTTTTCAATTTTAAAATAATTAAATTTATCAAACTTTTTATTAATTTAAAAAATCATTAATTAAAAATGGAAACACAAATTAATTAAAAGCATAGATTAATTATTTTTCTTCATATTGCTAATTATTATAATTAATATATATATATATACACATATGAATAAAACATAAAATTAAATAAAATTTCAAAAAATTAAGAGAATAGGCGATGCTTTTGATGTTAAACGCATTACCTAGCGCTTTTAAATTATAAAATAATTAATTTTGCCAAATTTTTATTAGTTTAAAACTAATTAATTTAAAAATGAAACACAAAAAAAAGTTAAATAAATATATAATTATTTTACTTCATTTTGCTAACTAATATATTTAATATTTATATACGTAAAATAAAAAATAAAATTAATTAAAATAAAAAAATTAACTTAACAGCAAAACTTTTGATGCAGAAAGCGATACCTGATTATTTTCAATTTTAAAATAAATAAATTTATCAAAAATTTTATTAATTAAAAAAATCATTAATTTAAAATTGAACACAAATAAATTAAATGCGTTGATTAATTTGTTTGCTTCCAATTGCTGATTCATTTATCTTATATTTATATCCACATGTATAAAACATAAAATTAAATACAATTCTCAAAATCAAGAAAATAGGCAATGTTTTTTTATGCTAAAAGCATCGCCTAATGCTTTTAAATTATAAAATATTTAATTATATCAAACTCTTACTAATTTAAAAATAATTAATTTAAAATTGAAGCATAAATAAATTACATGAATAGATTAATTATTTTGCATGATATTACTAATTAATATACATATGAATAAAATAAAAAATTAAATAGAATTCCAAAAATTAAGACAATCGGCGATGTTTTTTTATGTTAAAAGCATCGAATAATCCTTTTAAATTATAAAATAATTAATTCTGTTAAAATTTTTATTAATTTTAAAAATAATTAACTTAAAATCGAAATACAAATAAATTAAATAAATAGATTAATTTTTTTTTCATGTGACTATTTAATATACTTAATATTTATATACATAATATTAAAACAGAAAATTAGTTAAAATATCAAAAGTTAACACAACAGGTTACGCCTTTGATGCTAAAAGCGTCGCCTAATGCTTTTCAATTTTAAAATAATTAAATTTATTAAACGTTTAATTAATTTAAAAAATCATTAATTAAAAATTGAAACACGAATTAATTGAAAGTATAGATTATTTATTTTGCTTCATATTGTTAATTAATATATTTAATATATACATACATATGAATAAACTCAAAATTAAATAAAATTTAAAAAATTAAGAGAATAGGCGATGCTTTTGATGTTAAAAGCTTCACCTAGTGCTCTTAAATTATAGAATAATTAAATTTGCCACAATGTTATTAGTTTAAAAAATAATTAATTAAAAAATGAAGCACAAAAAAATTAAAAAAATATATTAATTATTTTGCTTCATATTACTAATTAATATATTGAATATTTTTATATATATGAATAAAACAAAAAATTAAATTTAATCCAAAAATTAAGACAATAGGCGACGTTTATGATTGTTTTCAATTTTAAAATAGTTAAATTTATCAAACATTTTATTAATTTAAAAAATCGTTAATTTAAAATTGAACACAAATAAATTTAATGTATAGATTAATTATTTTGCATCATATTGCTAATTAATATATTTAATATTTATATGCATATAACTAAAACTTAAAATTAAATAAAATTTCAAGAATTAAGAAAATTGCCAATGCTTTTGATGTTAAAAGCATTGCTTAATAATTTTAAATTATAAAATATTTAATTTTGTCAAACTCTAATTAATTTAAAAAATAAATAATTTGAAAACGAAGCACAAACAAATTGGACAAATAGATTAATTGTTTCGCTTCATATTACTTATTAATATATTTAATATTTATATACATATGAATAATACAAAAAATTAAATAGAATTTCAAAAATTAAGATAATAGTGATGTTTTTAATGTTAAAAACGTCGACTGATCCTTTTAAATTATAAAATAATTAATTTTGTGAAATTTTTTATTAATTTAAAAAATAATTCATTTAAAATCAAAATACAACTAAATTAAGTGAATAGATTAATTACTTTGCTTCATATTGCTATTTAATATACTTAATATTTATATACATATGAATAATACAAAAAATTAAATAGAATTTCAAAAATTAAGATAATAGTGATGTTTTTAATGTTAAAAACGTCGACTGATCCTTTTAAATTATAAAATAATTAATTTTGTGAAATTTTTTATTAATTTAAAAAATAATTCATTTAAAATCAAAATACAACTAAATTAAGTGAATAGATTAATTACTTTGCTTCATATTGCTATTTAATATACTTAATATTTATATACATATGAATAATACAAAAAATTAAATAGAATTTCAAAAATTAAGATAATAGTGATGTTTTTAATGTTAAAAACGTCGACTGATCCTTTTAAATTATAAAATAATTAATTTTGTGAAATTTTTTATTAATTTAAAAAATAATTCATTTAAAATCAAAATACAACTAAATTAAGTGAATAGATTAATTACTTTGCTTCATATTGCTATTTAATATACTTAATATTTATATACATACTATTAAAACAAAAAATTAATTAAAATACCAAAAGTTAAGATAACAGGTTACGATTTTGATGCTAAAAGCGTGGTTGATCCCTTTCAATTCTAAAATAATTAAATTTATTAAACTTTTTATTAGTTTAAAAATTATTAATTAATTGAAAGCATAGATTAATTATTTTGTTTCATATTGCTAATTAATATATTTAATATATATATATATATATATATATACATATGAATAAAACATAAAATTAAATAAAATTTCAAAAATTAAGAGAATAGGGGATACTTTTGATGTTAAAGTGTCGCCTAGTGCTCTTATATTATAAAATAATTAGTTTGTCCAAAATTTTATTAGTTTAAAAAATAATTAATTTAAAAATAAAACATAAAAAATAAATTAATTATTTTGCTTCATATTACTAGTTAATATGTTTAATATTTATATACATAAAATAAAAAAATTAACTCAACAAACGGCAATTTTGATGCTAAAAGCGACGCCTGATTGTTTTTAATTTTATAATACTTAAATTTATTAAACTTTTTATTAATTTTAAAAAATTATTAATTTAAAATTGAAACAAAAATAAATTAAATACATAGATAAAGTATTTTGATTTATATTGCTAATTAATATATTTAATATTTATATGCATATGAATAAAATTTAAAATTAAATAAAATTTCAAGAATTAAGACAATAGGAATTGCTTTTGATGTTAAAAGCATCGTCTAATAATTTTTAATTATAAAATATCTAATTTTGTCAAGCTCTTATTAATGTAAAAAAATATTTTATTTAAAATTTAAAAACAAATAAATTATACGAGAAATTAATTATTGTTTTTCATATTGCTAATTAATATATTTAATATTTATATGCATATGAATAAAACTTAAAATTAAGTAAAATTTAAATGAATTAAATCAATAGGCAATGCTTTTGATGTTAGAAGTGTTGCCTAATCCTTTTAAATTAAAAATAATTAATTTTATCAAAATTCATTAATTTCAAAAATAATTATTTTAAAATTGAAACACAAATAAATTAATTGAATAGATCAATTATTTTTTTTCACATTACTATTTAATATACTTAATATTTATATACACAATATTAAAGCATAGAATTAATTGATATACTAAAAGTTAACACAACAAGTTATGCTCTTGATGTTAAAAGCATCGTTTCATGCTTTTAAAATTTAAAATAATTAAATTTATTGAACTTTTTATTAATTTAAAATTGAAACACAAATTAACTGAAAGGCATAGATTAATTATTTTTCTTCATACAGTTAATTAATATATCTAATATATATATAAATATACATATGAATAAAACATAAAATTAAATAAAATTGAGAAAATTGAGAAAATAGGCGATGCTTTTATGCTCAAAGCGTTGCCTAATACTTTTAAATTTTAAAATAATTAATTTTGTCCAAATTTTCTTAGTCTAAAAAATAATTAATTTACAAATGAAACACAAAAAAATTAAATGAATATATAATTATTTTGTTTCATATTACTATTTAATATATTAAATATTTATATACGTAATAATAAAAAATTAAATTAATACAACAAGCGACACAATTGATGCTTAAAGCGTCACTGATAGATTTCAATTTTAAAATAATTAAATTTATCAAATTTTTTTATTAATTTAATAAATTATTGATTTAAAATTGAAACACAAATAAATTCGATGCATAAATTAATTATTTTTCTTCATATTGGTAATTAATATATTTAATATACCTATACATATGAATAAAATATAAAATTATATAAAATTTCAATATTTAAAACAATAGGCAATGCTTTTGATTTTAAAAGCATTGTATAATACTTATAAATTATAAAATATTTAATTTTGTCAAGCTCTTATTAATTAAAACAATATTTATTTAAAATTAGAAAACAAATAAATTACACGAATAGATTAATTGTTTTACTTCATATTGCTATATAATGTATTTAACATTTATATACATATGAATAGGTTATAATTAATTAAAATTTCAAAAATTAAGACAGTAGGAAACGCTTTTAATGTTAAAAGTATCGCCTAATCTTTTTAAATTATAAAATAATTAATTTTGTCAAAATTTTATTATTTTAAAAAATAATTAATTTAAAATTATATCAAAAATAAATTAAATGGATTGATTAATTTCTTTGCTTCAGATTGCTATTTAATATGCTTAATCTTTATATACATAATACTAAAACATGAAATTAATTAAAATACTAAAACTTAATAGGATGGGCTATGCTTTTGAAACAGTTAAATTTATAAACCTTTATAATAATTTAAAAAATCATTAATTTAAAATTTAAAAACAAATAAATTAAATGCATAGATTAATTATTGTACTTCTTATTGCTAATTAATTTATTTAATATTTATATGCATATAAATAAAACATAAAATTAAATAAAATTTAAAAAATTAAGACAATAAATGATGTATTTGATGTTAAAAGCGTCACTTAATGCTTTTCAATTTTAAAGTAATCAAACTTCTCAAACTTTATTTTAATTTAAAAAATCATTAATTTAAAATTAAAACACAAATAAATTAAATGAATCAATTAATTATTTTGCTAGCTTATGTATGTAAATAATTTAAGGCATTAAAATGCAAAATATATTTATCTACATCTAGATCATGTGTGTACCATTTTATGGCAATGTTAAAAATTTTAGTAATGATAAAAATATCGGGGGCTCAAAATATAGAAATATCTATAAAAATTATTAAATATCAAGAAAAATTCATAAAAAAATTATGAAAATTGACGGAAATTTAAATTTCGCTTATTTAATTAATTAATTATCAAATTGACTATTAAAATTATAAAAATATTGAATGGATATTATATTACTTTTAATCAATTAATTAATAATAAGAGTTAATAGTTAAAAATATACTATTATTAATAAAAAAAATACAAAAGTGCATATTTAAAAAATTATTTACAATTACTACAATTACATTATATTTTATATATGTCAATTCAATACTATAATAACTCCTGAGTGGTTGAGAATTATTTCTATCTTTTTATTCTCATTTTAAAATGTAAAACGTATGGAATAATAATTAAAAGATGTACCTTCTTAATAATTTTGCATGTAGTTACTAATATAACATTGATATGAATATTTGAGAGCTAAGTTTGTATGTATCAAATACCATCAATATCAAAATTTTGAATCTTGATTTACAGAAAACATATTTCCTGCATATCTTTGAATTTTTGTCTATGTTATAATTTTATCTACTTTGTAATATTTATCTACTATGTAATATTTATACAAATATTAAATTTATTATTGTAAAAATAATAATAATAAATAGGAAAACTTGTAACTTGTTATACTAATTTTCCTTAAGCATATGATAGGTAGAATTGTCTAATGTAATTTTTGGATATTGTTTGTCAAATTTGAATTTTTTTTTTATTTTTATTTGCCTAATTATTAGAAGACAATTAAAAGTTAAAAAAGAACTATCAATAATATTAATGTTGCAAAAAGTTTGACTAACTATCAATAATATTTATAAAAATTTTTGAAAAAAAAATTAATGAAAAATCATAGATATTTTCAAAATTTCAAGGAAATTTTGAAAATATCCTTGGAAATTATGGATTTTTGCCAAATTATGAAAGGTTTGATATGAATATTATAATAAAAGTTCCTATAAAAATTATGAAGAAATATCATAAATTTCGGTGGATATTGTGAAAATTATATCTGTTTTTACTTGGAAGCTAAATTTTCTTTCAATGTTCTTAAAAAATGGAAATTTCACAGAAATTTCAAGAAAAATTTCAATATTTTAAACTATGATGTATGGTAAGTGTGGAAATTTTCACGGAAATTTTTATTTGTGAGCATACACATTAAGCTATTTTCTTGGTACGTACTTAAAAATATGGTAACTAAGCTAGCACATCCAAGACATGGCCACTCGTGGTCTGTTCACATCTGGCCAAATTTTCAATGTGATACGAACCTAGGACGACCTGCTCCTAAACCCATATTATATTAGCCCGGATCTTAATTAAGTTCAAGTTCTAATGGATTGAACCTCAACCCCTAACCAACCTGTGGTTAGAAATCTTGGTATAATGTAGACGCCACAATAGGGGATGGAAAACCTATTGATAAGTCAAGCTAAAACAACCAATTCTCTAATGGTGTTTTAGGTGTTCTCAAAGAACAAAGAGATAATTAATCTCACAAATATTTTCTTAATCAAATCAAAGTTTTTAAAGTTTTTTTATTAATGAAAAATAAGCCTTTAAATAGGCTTTGAAAGAAACAAAATAAACCCTAAAAACCCTAGGAAAAACCGGCCACACAATGAAGAAGTCTACCTTGGCCGAAACTTTCCTTTTCGTAATCTAATTTGGATTAATTAATTCCTTTATTTTGAATTAGGAATTAATTAATTTACAATGAAAATAATAAAATAATAACTTTCCTAATCTTATTTGTCCAGAAAATAAATAAATAGAAACTAAAAATAATGGTAGTTTCCTAAAACAAAAAGTAGAATAAAATTAGGAAACTAAAATACTAGCTTTTTGACTAAATTGACTTTGACCAATCTTTGACCAAAGTGAGCTCCAAATCAGCTTCAATATGCTTTGTAGGATGTCAAATAAGCTTATTGTGAAGTTCCTCACGTTGCCCTTGCTTGGAAGTATGAGAAAAGGCTAATACAGTAAAATACAGTAAAGCCAGCAAGGAATACAGCAAATCCGGCCTTTCCTTCTCCTTGTGCGCAAACCACCTTGTTGGTCGGCTTTGAAGCTGCTTTGGCTGGTTTCTATGACTCATCCTCCATATGAATTGAACCCATAAAGATGGGGTTCCAATTCATACAACCCGGCCTCCTTATTATCACCAAAAACGTCACCCGACCCTGTTTTGGCTTCTATTGCTTGTATGAGTAAAACAGGCCTTTGTTCTTTAGATGTGGCCAACCCCTCTTGACTATGACTTATTCCTTGTATGAAGACAGTAAGATTGTCCTTGAACTTCTTAGCTTGGGCCCTAGTGATCGGTCCCACCTTCATTTGTAATGGATCGGCACCCGAGCGGGTTGTCGGTTGTATGGGTTCGGGCGGATTCGCATCACAATGGCACTAGAAAACTTATAATGTATAATGGGCAATACCATGATTGCTCCGATGGCACTGAAGATGTTCCATACCCACCAAATGTTAGCACTGCAAAGCAGCATTCATTTCTTCATCTCAGCATTGATTAATCATTTGCTCATTCATCAGGGAGCTTCGTCTATGATGGCGTGAATGATAATAGAAGACCGATTCAATGGATTGTGGCATGCGATAATACAGTCAATGTCCCAAAAAATCGAATAACTATATAATTAAGCTAGCTAGCTAGTATATATTATATTTAAGTTAATATTGTATTGATTTACTTCTCTGTCTATTTGTCTATATATATATATATATATAATCATGCATGCATGCAATTAGCATTTAGATTTATGGTCACATGATATGAACATATGCTATTAGTTTTATGGTCTTTCAAATGAAATATTATTAAATTGTGTTATCCTTTGGTTTGCGAATATTTAGAAAACCAATTTTTCTTACGTATGTTACCAGGGGTGGAACCTTGTGGGCAAAGATTTTTAAAAAAAAAAAAAACATTTACAATAAAAAATTGTAATATACAACATTTGATCATAATGAAAAATCAAAATAAAAGCCCTATATTTTAAATTTAACAAAACCATATAAAAAATACATGTAATAAATATAATAAATTATTTAAAATAATTTTCCAATATTTCTTTTCAATTTTATAAATAACTTATCATTTTATTTTTTTATAGATTATTTTTATTTTATTTTATTTTTGTTGAATAACAAAGAATTCATAGTTGCTGAATCGCAGTACATATGTACATAATTGATATTTTAGTAAGAGATATATTATTTTAGTATATTTTTATTCACAATATATATTTTTTTATTTAAAAATAATATAAAATATTATATGAGATTGAATCAGTTAATAAACTACTTACATCTATAACTTAGAAGTTCTAAATTTAAAATAGTGAACTAAGAAGAAATATTATTTTAAATTGTTAAAAGAAACACAATGTAAGACCGAAGAAAATTTCAACATAATTTCTTGGACACCTCACATGCATGCACTCCACTGCTCCTCTGGCACTTTATAATTTAATGCCATGTGTATTAATTTTTTTTCCATGTTGTTGATGTCATGCACTGTGACGTCACATACCAATTGAAAACTAAGTTGCTCATGGTAAACATAAAAGAAGTACTAAAGAGTTTGCAGTCCTCTATAGCAAACAAAAATTTTTCAATTTAATTAATCTTAGTATAATATTTTATTAGCTAATTTGTCGATGCAACTATCTCGAAAAATTATATAGAGTAATTAAATTAGTTAATCATGCAATCGTCAATTGAAAAAGTAATGTATCTAATTTTAGATATGAAAAAAAAAATCAAAAAATAAAATATATCTTTTGTACGTTTTTTCTTTGTTAACAAAGATGTATAGATTATTATTATTTTTTTTTTGTTGAATAATAAAGATGCATAATTTTTAGTTCTTGAACCACGGTATGTATGTAATTGATATTTCATTAAATAAAATAAATATTATTTTAATATAATTTTATTCATAATATATATATATATATATTTATATAAATTTTTATTTAAAATAGTATAAAATGTTAAACAAAATTGATTCGATAAATCATTTATATTTATAATTTAAAAATCATAAATTTGAAATATGAGAATGAAAGAGAAATATTATAAATAGTTAGAAGGAACACAGTGTGAGATGGGAGAAAATTATAAAATATTTTTTTGGACACTACTCACCACACCTCATATGTATGCACTCCAATGCTCTTCTGAAACTCCATAACATATTTTCTTGGATGCTACTCACAACACCTCACATGCATGCAAGCCACATCTCCTCTAACACTAATTTTAACATAATTTAAAAATAATTTTTCAATTTAATTAATTTTAGTATCATATTTTATTAGCTAGTTTGTCGATGCAACCATCTCGAAAACTCATACAAAGTAATTACATTGTTTTACCATGAAACCGTCACCACAAAAAGTATTGCATCTAATTTTAGATATGAAAACAAAAAAAAATTATCCAAAATGAAATATATCTTCTGTACATTTTTTATAGCTGGTTCTTTGTTAAGAAAGATGCATAGATCATTTTCTTTTTTGTTGAATAATAAAGATGTATAATTTATACTTGCTGAAACAACATATGTATGTATATAATTGATATTTTAGTAAGAAAAATATTATTTTTAGTATATCTTTATTTATAGTATGTGTAATCTTTGTTTAAAAAGAATATAAAATACCACGATATGCATATTATCATGGCCTTTTATGTCAACTTTATCTTATACTGAGGCGAGGCTGCCTAGTTAATGCAGTAATAATTAATATATATGTATGTATGTTACTATCACAATTTATGATATGTCAACTCTTTTATTATATGCTATAGTCTTTTAAATGAAATATTAGTAAATTGGATTATCATTTGGTCTGCAAATATTTAGAGAACCAATTCTTACTATATATGTAGCCAGGTGAAAAGCCTTATAGGCCAAGATTTTTTTTTTTTTTTTAAATTTACAACAAAAAATTGTAGAATACAACATTTGATCGAAAGAAAAAATAAAAATAAAAACCATATATTTTAAATTTAACAAAACAATATAAAAAATACATGTAATAAATATAATAACCTATTTAAAATAATGGAAATTTTTTTTATTGTAAATTTAAACTATGATGTATGGTAGGTGTGGAAATTTTGCTAGAATGAATTAATTACCCCATCTGGCTACTGGGCTAGATCCAGAGTTTTCTATTTTAAGCATATATAGTAGTGTATATATATATATATATAGAAGATATTGATATAGTAATTAATGCTCAATTACTTGTGCTTCCACTTATTTATAGCTATATGTCACGTGCCTAACTCATGCTCAATACGCGACACTAGCACAAATTATATATATATATATATGTAGATATGTAGTTTTGACAAAAAATGAACAATATAGATATTTTTGTGGTATGTACTTAAAAATATAGTAACTAAGTTAGCAGATCCAAGGCATGCCCACTCGCAGTCTGTTCACGTCTGGCCAAATTTTAAATGATATTAAACAGCTTATAAAGTATAATGGGCAGCACTATGATTGGTTTGGTGGCATTGGAAATGTTCCATACCCACCAAATGTTAGCATTGGAGAGCCGCATTTGTTTCTTCATCTCAGGGTTGATGAAACACTTGCACATTCATCAGGAGCTTTGTCTATGATGGCGTGAATGAAAATGGAAAACCGATTCAATGGATTGTGGCATGGGACAATACAACCAATGTCCCAAAAAATTAAGTAACTATATAATTGAGCTAGCTAGCGAGTATATTTTATATTGAAGTTAATATTGTACTGGTTTACTTCTCTATCTCTCTCTCTCTCTATATAATCATATGTGCATGCATTTAGCATTTTAGATTTTAGACAAATGATTATATGAATATATGCTATTACTTTTATCAAATTCATTATTAGTCATTTTAACCCAAAAAAAATAATAATAATTGTGAGACATATATAATTGTATTTATACGTACTTATGATATTGAAATGTAGGTATACACTGAAGTTCGTGCACCAGCTAGCGTTGAATGGAATGTGATAAAACAAAATCTGCATTTCAATCGAAACTTTAATAGCTATGATAGATACTTGGCCCATGTAACAATTACTCATGGCAATTTCCCTGAAATTTGTAATAAAGAAGAAGAGAAGTCAAATACAAACATATCCACTGCATTCATTGCATCAACGTCATTCACTACTACAATTGCTCAATCATCAAAGAAGCAATGTTAACTTTCTAAGTTAAGAGATTTCTCATATGGCAAGACTTGCAAGATTCCCATTGACAGAAAATGCCTTTAAGACATAAGTTGACCTCTTTTAATGTTTTTGAATTTTGTTTAATATAGGAAGATGTTAATTGGCTTCCTTCTTGATCATATCTTCCTTCGTTGATTAAAACCGCACCTTTATGAATTCTCTCCATTCCATAAAGCATACATACAAGAAATAATACACACGGTTGGTAACCTTCTTCATGGTATTAGAGCATTATTTTGCACATATCACTATTATGGAATCTTAAAATGAATTTTCTTCACAAACAAATACCAGCACCAGAGCTTTCGTTCCACAAGAACCCATCATAAACGCTCAATCTTTTCACCAGTGTACCAATTTGATTTTACTCAAATTGAATGCTTCAAACTTTCTTCTTTGGCATTCACAAATCATTCCATTAGCGAGAAGTCTTGGAATATATCATCATGTCACTAACGGTGAACCACCATATGAATTTTTACATAATGAAAAGGAAGTCCTTGTAACAAATCCAAACCACAATGCATGGATTAATAATGATGGGTTGTTGACAACCTGGCTTCTTTGTATTATGTCTAATGAAATTCTAAGTTTGAATGTAGGTATTGATAGTGCATTTCTGCTATAGAAATCCATAGAAGAACATATGTTGCCATCAACAAAAAAACAAGAACATATTCTTAAGGATAGACTTGCTTCACTTAAGAAAGGAGGTCTCTCAATGGATGAATACTTGAGAAAATTCAAACAAGTGTGTGACAATCTTACTATCAATAATGCTTCAGTTTCAAACATAGATAAGGTGTTTTCATTTGCCTGAGGGTTTGTCATAATTATAAGGATTTTAGAGTTGCCATGCTAGCATAACCACCTTGTACGTTGTTCAATTAGTTCATTTTTACGTTACAAAGTCATAGCCACATGTTGGAAATTGAAGATGAAGAACATGACAATAATCAAACTTATTTTGGACTACGTGGCCATGGAAGAAGTCATAGAGCTCGTGGTGGTGGCTATTTCAATTCAAAAGGAAAAGGCTTTACTCTAGTAGGGAATTTCACTAAAACCAAGAAACCAGAAATCAAAACCAATGCTGAAGGCAATTGTAGACAAAATAGTGAAGGTAAAATTATTTGTCAAATATCACTACAAAAAATCTGGGCAATGACTACAAAAATCCTAGTGACAAAAGAAATTTATCACTTTATATAGGCAATTAGTGGCAAATTTTCTTTGTCATGTTTAGTGATTGGGTCATTTAATTAGTAATAAATTGTTATTTTGTCACCTACTTTTGTAACTAATTGCCCTTTAAAGTATGGAGGCAAAAATTTTTTGACAAAAATTTTCTTTGTAATGTTTAGTGGTTGAGTCATTTAATTAGTGATAAATTCTTACTTTGTCACCTACTTTTGTAACTAATTGCCCTTTAAAGTATGGAGGCAAAACTTTTTTGACAAAAATTTTCTTTGTCATGTTTAGTGATTGAGTCATTTAATTAGTGATAAATTCTTACTTTGTCACCTACTTTTGTAACTAATTACCCTTTAAAGTTTGGAGGCAATATTTTTTTGAATATATTTGATGTTAGTGGTGACAAAATTTTATGTTTGTAACTAATTTAAAATATTAGGTGTCACTGATAACTTTAGATACCACTGTGACAAATAAAAACTAGTTAGTTTATATAGGCGATTAGTGACAAAAATTTTCTTTCTCACATTTAATGATTGGATCATTTAATTAGTGATAAATTCTTATTTTGTCATCTACATTTATAACTAATTGCCCTTTGAAGGCAATATTTTTTGAATTTATTTGATGTCAATGGTGACAAATATTTTACATTTGTAACTAATTTTACTAAATAGATAACGCTGACAAAGATATTGGATGTCACAGATAACTTTAGATAATACTATGACAAATGAAAACTTGTCAAAGTACATAGGCGATTAGTGGGAAAAATTTCTGTTATTACATATAAATTTTGTCACCTATATTTGTAACTAATTGCTCTTTGGAGGGAAATTTTTTTTAATTTATTTGATGGCAATGGTGACAAATATTTTTTGTAACTAATTTAAATATAAATATAAAGTAAAGGATACCTTCCTCGAGGAAGCTATCTTCTTCTCTAGCTAGCAGCCTCGATGCTTTACAAAACCCATGCAGGCTGGACTTCCACTGGAAAATTGCTCCAATCTTGATGCCGATCCACCATACCACCACCTCGGTCACTAAGCCCAGTCTACCAATGACCGAACCATGGTGAGAATACTCTAAATGACTACCCGATGCACTGGGGAAGAGCTAAACACAGGCGATCACTATTTCAGTTTGATTGCTGGAAATCAGTGGTTCTAAGATCTTAGGGCCTACATTTTCCACCATTATTGGACTATTGAGCTCGAATCGAAGCTTAGATTGGCTCGAAATTTGCTCATTTGCAAAGTATGAAGGAATCCACTTTCACAGCAAACTTCAAGCAAAGTCTACGGTCACTGGCAGCCACCGTTGAGCAAATAAAGCTCATAAACTTGTTACTCCCTTCACAAGCTTCACTTTGTTATATAGTTTGTCCATTATTGTTGGTTATTTAAGATTTTGCCTTTTTTGAACAATGATTTTTCTTGGAATTAGAATGGAATTTTCATTCAAGGATACTGTCAACTATATATGATAGTATTCGATGCATGATATTGTATGCTTTTGTTATTGGTTTTCTCCAAGCTCAGTTTATTTCTTCACCATGACTATATATGTATATATGTTGTTAGTTCTAGATGTAATTGACCAGATGTAATTGAGTATGTTTAGCTCAATGATTCTAAGGAACATGGTGAAAAACATCATTAATGAAGAAGGTCAATTATATATGCTCAATATATTTCATTCATTTTTTTTTTATTTAGGATCTTTGGAGATGATTGCTACTTTGAAAGATGGAGATGGACATTAGTTAGACAGTATAGGCAACAATCATATTCCCCCCCAAGAAACAGAGAATGTTTTTCTTTATTTTTTCTTTTTTAGTGTAAGCTTATTGTATTTGGTACACCTTGCATAGTATATTATATATATATATATATATAAATATTCAAGCGTATATATAGTAATATGAGCTATAACTTTCACACTTTGTCTGTAATAGCTAAATATGATTATTCCTTTGGAAAAGGTAAATGACCAATGGAATGGGGTCAGATTGACCCACATCGAAAAAGAGGTGGGAATGCTTGGCAGGTAAAGGATTGCCAACTTATACGAACTTAAGAAGTCTTGAGCTTGTTCTTTTCTCCTTGCTAATTAAATTAGATTTCTATTAAATGATTCTTTCTTTTTTTTTTTTCCAATAATATAGGATCCTTGAAGAATATATCGATGAACTGCATTGGAAGATGGAGATTGTAAAGATTTAGTGGGTATAGACAACATCTTATATATATATATATATGTATATATTCTTTTTCCCTAGAATTACAAACTATTTTTGTTTATATTTTTCTTTTAATGTAATCTTATTGTATTTGGTACACATTATATTAGTATTATTTGGTGTTTAATGAATTTTGTAGTACAAGATAAACATTTAATAAAGTATTATTCTTTTATGTGAATTGTATTTCAGAAGTGTTATTCTATATCTATTAATGATAATTAATGGTATTATAATTAATTAGTAAGATCTAATAAAAAACAATTTTTTAAAAATAAAATTGGTAATTGATATATTATTTTTAGTTACAAACTATTGGCACCAAATAAAAAAGGTAGTTTCGGAGACATTGAATAACTTAACCATGGTTTATGTCATATCATAACAAGTCGGTGACAAAAAGTTGTTTACTTATCATTGGAAAGGCTTAATGACAAATCAAATGTGTCACTGACATTTTAAGTGACAAATCATATGATTTTTTCTTACAACTGTATTGGTAATAAAATGTGTACATACAATGACAAAAAAAGGAGGGTTAAATGACAAAAACCGATGTGATGGTAAAGCTCCAATCTATGACAAAGATATTTTTTCTCACAATTACATGCTCTTTCGATGACAAATTACATACTTTTTCATTAAACTGCTTTGTCATTGGTCTATCACAGCAAACACAAGACGATCTAATTTTGCCACGTAAATGTGATAAGGTGACAAAAATAGCCCTTATATGACAAATTAGTTGTGTAGTTGTTGCCAAAATTTTTTGTAGTATATGTGATCAACTTAATCATAGTGCCATAGATTGCTAGCATAGGTTTTGATGCGAATCCACCCGAGACTGCTAGACCGACAACCCGCTGGGGTGCTGACCCATTACAAATGAAGGTGGGACCTATCACTAGGGCCCAAGCCAAGAAGTTCAAGGACAATCTTGCTGTCTTCATACAAGGAATAAGTCATAGTCAAGAGGGGTTGGCCACATCTAAAGAATCAAGGCCTGTTTTATTCATACAAGCAATAGAAGCCAAAACAGGGTCGGGTGACGGTTTTGGTGATAATAAAGAGGCTGGGTTGTATGAATTGGAACCCCATCCTTATGGGTTCAATTCATATGGAGGATGAGTCATAGAAACCAGCCAAACCAGCTTCAAAGCCGACCAACAAGGTGGTTTTCGCACAAGGAGAAGGAAAGGCCGAATTTGCTGTATTCCTTGCTGGCTTTACTGTATTTTACTGTATTAGCCTTTTCTCATACTTCCAAGCAAGGGCAACGTGAGGAACTTCACAATAAGCTTATTTGGCATCCTACAAAACATATTGAAGCTGATTTGGAGCCCAATTTGGTCAAAGATTGGTCAAAGTCAATTTGGTCAAAAAGCTAGTATTTTAGTTTCCTAATTTTATTTTACTTTTTGTTTTTAGGAAACTACCATTATTTTTAGTTTTTATTTGTTTATTTTCTGGACAAATAAGTTTAGGAAAGTTTTTATTTTATTATTTTCATTGTAAATTAATTAATTCCTAATTCAAAAATAAAGGAATTAATTAATCCAAATTAGTTTAGGAAAAGGAAAGTTTCGGCCAAGGTAGACTTCTTCATTGTGTGGCCGGTTTTTCCTAGGGTTTTTAGGGTTTATTTTTGTTTCTTTCAAAGCCTATTTAAAGGCTTATTTTTCATTAATAATATAACTTTGAAAACTTTGATTTGACTAAGAAAATACTTGTGAGATTAATTATCTCTTTGTTCTTTGAGAACACCTAAAACACCATTAGAGAATTGGTTGTTTTAACTTGACTTATCAATAGGTTTTCCATCCCCTATTGTGGCGTCTACATTATACCAAGGTTTCTAACCACAGGTTGGTTAGGGGTTGAGGTCCATTCCATTAGAACTTGAACTTAATTAAAGATCCGGGCTAATATAATACGGGTTTAGGAGCAGGTCGTCCTAGGTTCGTATCATTTGGTATCAGAGCTAAATTTTGTTCAGGTTTGATCTATCTTTATTTGCTTTATTTGTTTTTGTGTTATTCTGCAATTTTAGCATTAGGTTAAGGTTGCATCCATCCTATACACGTTCAGCATCTTAAAAAAAAAAAAAAAATTCATTCCTAGTTGAATTAGGTTTCCTAGTTTTATCGTATTTTTGTTTCCTAGTTTGTTGGTTGCCTTTTATCATTGTTCTTGTTAATTTTGTTTTTGTTGATTTTTCTTTGCTGTTTTAGTCTTAGAAATTTGCATTCATATATTCAAAAAAAAAAAAAAAAAAAAAAGAAGAAGAAGTTTGCGGCATCATTTAAAAAAAAACAACTGCACATTTTGTTTATTTGGAGGTCACGGGTTTGGTGTTTGTTTTGGAGTTGGAATTGCAATTTTGGTAATTATTCTTGCTACTGCAGTTGTTTGTGTTCTGTGAGTGAAAAAAAAAAAAAAAGAAAGAAGAGGTAAAGTCGAATAAAAAAAAAAAAATTTCAGTTTGTTGGAGTTTGATTTGTTTGCTGGAAATTTGTTGGAGCTGCTGGTTTTTGATTATTTATTCAATATTTGAATTGCTGGGAAATTATTCTTGCTGCTGGATATTTGGATTTTGGGTGATTAAATTTTTTTTGGATTAAAATTAGTTAAAGGAATTGATACAAAACTTGAATTACAAGAACAACAACCAACACTTTTCTATATTTTTGTTCTCTTTGATTCTTGATCGTATTTGAATTTCTTTTCCTGGAATTTTATTCTTGAACTCATAATCTACTACCATCTGGTGCAGTTTTCAAAAATTCCAACGTTTTACCATTATTTTGTGTTTTCTTGTCTAGAAAGCCGAAAAATTAGGATTTGTTGGATTCTTTCGGTATTGCCTACTTTTGCTACTGTCTTGTTGATAAGTTTAATTAAAACATACTAGTGATCTAATTGCTGTTTTGTGGGTGTTTTAATTAGAATTTTGAGATAATTCATTGAGTGGAAAAAGGCAAGAGTGTGTGAGCTTAAAAGAGGGTAAAAGCCGAAACTAGTGAGCAAACACGAGTGTCGAGACCTTGTTTGAGTGAAACACGTGAGGGAGTAAATATTGTGAGGATTTATTTTATTTTTGCAGTATTTTACTAACATGGCAGATTCTAGAATAAGAAGAGGGGATCCACCCTTAAGGATCAATGAGGAAGAGTCCGTAGCATTCCATGGCCGAGCTACCGGGAGTGGAGACCAAGTGGACATGAGAGCTATTTTGGAATCAATACAGCGGGTTAGTGCTCAATTTGAGCATGTAAATCAAAGAGTGGGAAGACTAGAAGCCTCACAAGGAAGGCCGAATACAAGAAATAGGCAAGAATTCCATGGAGGACGAGGCCGAGGACGAGGAGGTCACGAGAGGCCGAGAGAGGAATTTGATGAGGATCCATTCGACGGTGACTTTGAGGAAGGTATGGATGAAACCTTTGCTGTCCAAGATAGAGCTGGCTATGGGAGATATAGGAGGGAAGATATAGATGAAGATTTGGGAAATATCAAGGTTAATATTCCACCTTTTATGGGTAAAAGTGATCCCGAAGCTTATTTGGAGTGGGAAGAGAAAATGGAGATGATTTTTGACTGCCACAACTATTCGGAAGGTAAGAAGGTGAAGTTGGCAGCAATGGAGTTTGGCCATTATGCACTCCAATGGTGGATAAATGAGCAAAGCACCCGAAGGAGGGTTGGTGATGACTTGATTACAACATGGCGTCAAATGAAAGGAGCCATGAGAAAGCGGTTTGTACCATCTCATTACCAAAGGTTGCTGCATCAAAGGCTTCAATCTTTGTCTCAAGGAAGTAGGTCCGTGGAGGATTATTACAAAGAGATGGAGATGTTAATGATGAGGTTAAACATGAGGGAGGATAGGGAGGCAACAATGGCAAGATTTCTTGGAGGGTTAAACCGTGACATTGCCAACCAACTTGAATTACAACAATACTTGGAATTGGAGGAGATGTTGCATGTAGCCATTAAGCTTGAGAACCAATTCAAGAGGAGGGGTGTTAGTACACGGTTTGGAGGAGTTTCTAGCAGTGGAAAGACAAGTTCAAGTGGCTGGAAAAACAATTCCACTTATGAAAACAAGTTGAGGCCGAAATTAGGAGAAGAATCTACCAACAGGCCAAGAAGGGAGGTCAAGACCGAATCTGTCCAAGCACTTAGAGGTGAGATAAAATCTGATCCTAAACCTCAAAAATCTAGAGAAATAATTTGTTTTAAGTGCCAAGGAAGAGGACACATATCCAGCCAATGCCCAAATAGAAGAATCATGGTATTAAAGGGTGATGGTGAGCTGGAATCCGCAAGTGAAGAAAGTGGAGCTGAAACCGAGCGAGAGGAGGATTGCAATGAAGATGAAGCCGAACCTGTAGATACATCTAATGCTGAGTTGAGCTTGGTTTCAAGGAGAGTACTTGCTGTCTATAAAGATGAAGAGCAGATAAAAAGAGAAAACATCTTCCATACTCGCTGCGAAATACAAGGTAAAATTTGTAGCATGATTATAGATAGTGGGAGTTGTACTAATGTGATAAGTAATCTTGTAGTTGATAAATTAGGCTTGAAAACAATTAAACATCCAGAACCTTATAGATTACAATGGCTTAATGATAGTGGTGAGATGAAAGTAAACAAACAAGCCAAAGTAAAATTTAACATAGGTAGATATGAGGATGTAGTTTTATGTGATATTGTACCCATGATTGCTGGACATATACTATTAGGTAGACCATGGCAATTTGATAAAGATACTACTCATTTTGGTCGAGAAAATAGTATTGTTTTCAGGTTTAAAGGGAAGAAGGTCAAGCTGGAACCATTATCTCCTAAAGAGGTTTACAAAGACCAATTACAAATGCAACAAAGGAGAGAAGCCGAAAAGCTTAAAGAAAAAGCAAGTATGGCACCAACGGCTTCACCATCCTTCCAAGAAGGTAAGATTGAGGTTGCTAACCAAGGTAAGGTTTCTAAGGTTCATATTGAGTGGAAAGACCAAGAAAAAGCTGAGAGAGGGGTGAGAAAAGAGAGCAAACCCGAGAGCACAAAAAAACTGGAAATTTCCGCCAATGAGAGCCAAACCGAGGAAAGAAAAAGAAAAGAAAGAAAAGAGAGGAAAACCAGAATTTTTATTTGAGTTTAGGGGATATTAATAAGGTTATTGAGTGTAAGAAACCTTTGCTGGTCATGCTTTACAAAGAAAATTATTTTAATGATCAAACTAACTTTGAAGAACTTGAATTGCCAAGTTCAATGATTTCTCTTTTGAAGGAATTTGGAGATGTCTTCCCAAATGAGATTCCAAGTGGACTACCACCTATTCAAGGGATAGAACATCAAATTGACTTTGTTCCAGGGGCTTCCATACCAAATAGACCAGCTTATAGGAGCAATCCCAAAGAAACAAAGGAGCTGCAAAAACAGGTAAGTGATTTGCTTGATAAAGGATATATTCGTGAGAGTTTAAGTCCATGTGCTGTTCCTGTTTTGTTGGTACCTAAAAAGGATGGTTCTTGGAGAATGTGTGTTGATTGTAGGGCTATAAATAATATTACCATCAAATATAGACATCCCATTCCTAGGTTAGATGATATGCTTGATGAGTTGCATGGTGCTTGCATGTTTACAAAAATTGATCTTAGGAGTGGTTATCACCAAATTAGGATGAAAGAAGGTGATGAATGGAAAACCGCATTCAAAACTAAATATGGGCTGTATGAATGGTTAGTTATGCCTTTTGGATTATCCAATGCACCTAGTATTTTCATGAGGCTTATGAATCATGTAATGCATCCATTTATTGGTAAATTTGTGGTTGTTTATTTTGATGACATTATAATATATAGCCGAAATTTGGATGACCATGTGGATCAACTTAGGCAAGTTTTGCAAGTTCTTAGAAAGGAAAGATTGTTTGCTAACATTGAAAAATGTGATTTTTGCAAAGATGATCATGTATTTCTAGATTTTTTTGTAATAGTGTTTGACCCAGGAGAATTGATTTGGTTGCACTTACGAAAGGAAAGATTTCCCGAACAAAGGAAATCAAAACTCATGACGAGGGGTGATGGACCTTTTCAAGTTTTGGAGAGGATAAACGACAATGCTTACAAGCTTGATCTACCGGGTGAGTATAATGTTAGTGCCTCCTTTAATGTTGCTGATTTATCTCCTTTTGCTGCAGGTGATGACTTTGATTTGAGGACAAATCCTTTTCAAGAGGAGGGGAATGATGCGAATCCACCCGAGATTGCTCGACCGACAACCCGCTGGGGTGCTGACCCATTACAAATGAAGGTGGGACCTATCACTAGGGCCCAAGCCAAGAAGTTCAAGGACAATCTTGCTGTCTTCATACAAGGAATAAGTCATAGTCAAGAGGGGTTGGCCACATCTAAAGAATCAAGGCCTGTTTTATTCATACAAGCAATAGAAGCCAAAACAGGGTCGGGTGACGGTTTTGGTGATAATAAAGAGGCCGGGTTGTATGAATTGGAACCCCATCCTTATGGGTTCAATTCATATGGAGGATGAGTCATAGAAACCAGCCAAAGTAGCTTCAAAGCCGACCAACAAGGTGGTTTACGCACAAGGAGGAGGAAAGGCCAGATTTGCTGTATTCCTTGCTGGCTTTACTGTATTTTACTGTATTAGCCTTTTCTCATACTTCCAAGCAAGGGCAACGTGAGGAACTTCACAATAAGCTTATTTGGAATCCTACAAAACATATTGAAGCTGATTTGGAGCCCAATTTGGTCAAAGATTGGTCAAAGTCAATTTGGTCAAAAAGCTAGTATTTTAGTTTCCTAATTTTATTTTACTTTTTGTTTTTAGGAAACTACCATTATTTTTAGTTTTTATTTGTTTATTTTCTGGACAAATAAGTTTAGGAAAGTTTTTATTTTATTATTTTCATTGTAAATTAATTAATTCCTAATTCAAAAATAAAGGAATTAATTAATCCAAATTAGTTTAGGAAAAGGAAAGTTTCGGCCAAGGTAGACTTCTTCATTGTGTGGCCGGTTTTTCCTAGGGTTTTTAGGGTTTATTTTTGTTTCTTTCAAAGCCTATTTAAAGGCTTATTTTTCATTAATAATATAACTTTGAAAACTTTGATTTGACTAAGAAAATACTTGTGAGATTAATTATCTCTTTGTTCTTTGAGAACACCTAAAACACCATTAGAGAATTGGTTGTTTTAGCTTGACTTATCAATAGGTTTTCCATCCCCTATTGTGGCGTCTACATTATACCAAGGTTTCTAACCACAGGTTGGTTAGGGGTTGAGGTCCATTCCATTAGAACTTGAACTTAATTAAAGATCCGGGCTAATATAATACGGGTTTAGGAGCAGGTCGTCCTAGGTTCGTATCAGGTTTGATCATTCATATATCAAGGATAACATCCCAAAAGCACTAGCAACACTCAACATTGCAAACAACTCCGATCCACTTCTATGTAGATTCGGGTGCCACTGCACACATGACAAATGATAATGGTAAAATAAGTAATTCTTATCCTAATAAAGGTAGTGATAGTATATATGTCGGTAAAGGGAATAGCCTTGCAATATCTCACATTGGTAATGCTAAACTGAACACTGAAAATGGATTGTTAGATCTTCAAAATGTTCTTGTAGTTCCAGAATTGAAAAAGAACCTCTTATCAATTAGTCAACTAATAACAGATAATGATTGTATTTTGGAATTCTCATCCAATGGTTTTATGACGAAGGACTACAATAAAAGAATCATAGCAATAGGGTATAAGAAGGGAAAGCTACACGTTCTGAATGAAGGAAAGCATCATGCTTTAAGTGCAACAAAGCCCTCGACAGATCTTTGGCAACAATGCTTAGGACATCCCAGTTTAAGGGCTTTAAAAAGTTTACATTCCAATAATGTTATTAATGTTTTTAGCTGGATAAATAAGTTCAATGTTCGTGCTAGTTGTCAATTAGGGAAGAGCTGCAAACTTCCTTTTTCTTTATCTAATAAAATTTCATTGTTTTCTTTAGAAAAGATCCATTGTGATATTTAAGAGCCCCAACATTTTCCACATAAAAAATACCATTTCTATGTTGCTTTCATTGATGATTATTTCAGGTAAACTTGGTTATTTCCTTTGTGTAAAGAATTAGAATGTTTTAACTGTGTCCTTAAATTTCAAAGAATAGTAGAGAACCAATTTGACAGATGAATTAAAATTCTTTAGAGTGATGGAGGAGGTAAGTTTATAGCTTCAGCTTTCAAGGAACACTTAGGTAAGCATGGAATTGTTCATCAAATGTCATGTCCAGGAACCTCGGAACAAAATGGGGTTGCTGAAAGGAAACATAGGCATGTGGTGGAAACGGGTTTAACTATGATGCTTCATGCCAATGAACCCATGAAATTATGGGTGGAAGCTTTCTTAACTACAACTTTTCTCATTAACAGCTTACATTCATCTGTTTTAAAAATTGAAACCCCATATTTTCCTCTACTTAAAAGGCATCAAGATTATCAAAGTTTGAGAGTCTTTGGTTCCAAGTGTTACCCTTATCTTTAGAATTAGGTAGTAAATAAATTTTCAAAGAAAACTCTTCTTTGTATCTTCATTGGATACAGCTCTTAACATAAAGGATTCTGCTCTTTTCATCCAAAAACCAATCGGGTCTACATCAACGGGCATGTTGTTTTTGATGAACAATATTTTCCATACTTATCTACCAATATTAACTCACAAAAATATCTTGACACTAGTAGAATCGCATTGATAAATGACACAATTAATACGTCGCATAAAATAAAGACCGACATATTACGTGGCGTCGCCTAACGTCCTGTCGCTAAATCAATAAGATAACACGAGACGCATTAATAGTGTCGTCTTAGCTTTAAAAAAGGCCGATCACATAAAACAATGTGTCTCTAAACGTCCAAAGAAAACGCGACGCTACCGAAATGAGTTGCCTATTTTTTGCGTTTTTAGCAATGCATTTAAAACAATGTCAGATTTAGTAGATGACTTTTAGCGATACACTTAAAAAATGCATTAGATTTTATATTCGCCTTTTAGTGAAGCTTTTAAAATATGCGTCAAATTTGATGTTCCACTTGTAACGATGCATTTCTGTAAAGTGTCACCCTTTATCTTGAACATGTAGTGACGCTGTACGAAACAGTTGCTAAAAAATCTTTTAGCGACTATTTTTTAAAGTGTCGCTAAATATATTTCGTTAAGGTGTTGCGAAAAAAGCCAATGAAAGGAGACTTTTCGGAAAACGTCACTAAAGGTGGAAAAACAACGTCATCCAATATGTTAGGTGACGTTGTTTGTTTTAATGCGTCGCCCTTTATTTTTTTTTAATTTGCTTATTTTAATTTTCTTGAAAATTGATTAAAACAGTAAAAATATTAAAATAATTAAAATACAAAAAAACTAAAACTAGCTTCATCCAAAATAATTAGAATACAAAAATTTTAAATAAATATTTTCGTAACAAAATAATTATCAAATAAATTAAATATTATCTTTAACATATTTTTACATAATTTGGTAAACTATTGGATGTACGAAAGCAAATTCAATATCAATTAAACTTCCATGAACGTATACTCATTTAGATGGAAGTTAACGTCCTCTTGTTGACGATATTATACCCTCATACTGCATATGGAAAAATTAAAAATGTTATTAACACTTATGCAAAATAAATAAATATTAATTATTATTCAATTATGTAATTTAGTAAATGAAAATTTAAAGAATATTACCATTGCTCTCAAGATTTGGTGAGCCACATTTCTTCTAATTAAAAGTGGAAAACTCATAACGAAGCGAATCAGAAAATTAATTAAACAAATAATAATAAATGTCATAAATATTACTTAAAACATAAGTAATAAATCTACGTACCAATTTATTTAGAAGATACTTTTTTTTATCCATATCACCTCACAGTTATTACGAACATAGCCACTCTCACATTCATCCTCATTATCATTTTCATAGACACGTGGCAACTGTATGACAAATGGATTGTGAGCCATCGCAGTATATCTAAGAACATCTTCTTCAACAAAAGTACGATGTTGTGGTAAAGTTAAAACAACAAACCACCTTGAATCAAGTTGATCTTCAACATAAAATGCTTGTTGAACTTAGTAAAACAATGTCAAGCAATATCACAAACAAAATATCTACAAAAGCAAGATTAAAAAAACCCAACGAACCTAACCTGCGGTTAAAATGAAAAAAAAAAAAAAAAAAAAACAACCCACCACATGTCTTCGCCAACCACAAAGAAAAAAGAAACTCACCTAAATGATGGAGACAAAGAAAGTAAAAACCCAGCTTCCAACGGCAACGTAGGGAAATGAAAAATGAAACTCGAAATATCCTACTCTTCAAATCTCTCTTAGATTGCTTCCAAATCTAATATTTATTAGGTAGTGTACTTGATGTAGTTTTAGAAAAGAAAATGGATTCAAAGGCACGCATAAAAATTTGAAAAGGGGCAAAAAATTTTCAGAAAATAGCAAAAAGGCGACCATTTTGAGGATTCTTTTTTTGTTTTTTTTTAATTAAGAGAACAGGCGACGCATTTACATCTTAAAGCATCGCCTATTCCCTCAATATCTTTATTTTTTTTAATTAGTTTTTTATTCTCCATTTAAAAATAAATACTGAAAATATTTCTTATATATGTGAAACAAAATTACCAAAGTGGGAGTTTAATTATTTTGTTTTCCAAGTAAAGTTTATTGTAAAATCTTGTAAATTTTAATTTTTTTTAAAAAGAAAATGGAATAAGCGACACATTTATAACAGACAACATTGCCTATTTTAAGTTTTTTTTTTTTTTTTAGTTCCTTAATTTGATGGAACAGGGGACGCATAAAAAGCAAAAAACGTTACCAGATACTTTTCATTTTTCCTTTTCAATAGCTATTAATTTGTTTTTGAAGTACAGTTTATTTGCTTTTAAAAGTTGCAAGTATTAAAATATTTTTTTTTTAAATTAAGAGAACAGGCGACACATTTACAATTAAAAGTGTTGCCTTTTCTCTCAATTTCATTTTTTTTCTTTGATTAATTTTTTATTTTTCATCTATAATTAAACACTAAAAATATTTCTTAAAAATGCGAAGCAAAATATCGAAGATTACTATTTATTTTTCTTTTTTTCAAGTACACCTTTATTCTTTATAAAATTTGCATGTCTTCTAGAATTTTTATTTTTTTAATTGAGAGAATGGGCGATGCATTTTCTTTAAGAAAGGTCACCCGTTCTTGAATTGTAGAATCAAGCGATACATTATGGTCGAAAAGTGTCGGTTGTTCCATTTTTTTATTTTTTTAATAATCTTTAAATAGTTTTTTAATTGTTCATCTACAAATATATTCTTGTAGCAATCCAATGAACATAAATTCCATTGATCTAAAAACAGAAAATAGTTTTGTCAATACTCTTCTCAATTATTCACATATATGAGTATAGACGAGACATAAAATATCTCAAGACCTAATTTGAGATATGGTACCGAATATAGAATTATAATTCAACAAGCATTTATTGACCAATTTATCTATATAAGTATATTAAATTAGCTTAACTTTCATGTGTTTGTGTTCAATGATAGCTTACTAGTTTTTAAAAATTTAAAGTCTATTAAATTACTTTTTATAAAAATAAAAAATAAAAAATTGAAGGAACAGGCGATGCAATCCCATCTAAAAGCGTCCCCTATTCCATGTTTTATTTTATTTTTTTTTTATCTTCAATTAGTTTTTTTGATTGCTCATCTACAAATTAAAAAAAATTACTAAAAACAACTTTCAAATTAAAAAAAAAGATAAAAATTGGTTGGGTGAAAAGGCGACACATTTGTTAAAAAAGAGGTCACCTATTCCTATATTTGGCGACCCTTTTCTAAAAAAGCGTCACCTATTTTATATTAAACATCCTTCAAAATTTGCAATTCTCTTAAATTGTATTTTTGTAATTTAAAAAAACACGTCGCCTAAAACTATATTAGATATTTCTTATTGCACTATTACATTCAAGTCATTTGGTCTAGTGGTGTGGTGATTCCATGAGAATGTAAGAGGTTTTGGGTTCAATTCTTGGATGGCCTTCTCTGATTTTTTTTTTTATGGGTTTGTACACATATAAATAAAAAAATTGAAAAAAAAAAAGGCAATGCATTTGTTGAAAAATGCATCATCTATTTCTTTATTTTGCGTCTCTTTTTTTTTAAAAAAATGCATCACCTAAAACTATATTTTCTATTTCTTGTTGTATTTTTACCTCCTCGTCATTTGGTTTGGTGGTGTGGTGATTCCTTAAGAGTGTAAGAGTTTCTGAGTTCAATTCTTGGCAAGGCCCTATTTTATTTTATTTTTTTATGGGTTTGTACACGTGTAAATAAAAAAATTGAAAAAAAAAAAAAAGAAAAGGCGATGCATTTGTTGAAAAATGTGTCGCCCTTTTCTCTATTTGGCGACTCTTTTTTAAAAAAATGCATTGCCTAAAACTATATTAGCTATTTCTTGTTGCATTATTACATCTAAGACATTTGGTCTCATGGTGTGGTGATTCTTTGAAAGTGTAAGAGATTCTGGGTTCAATTCTTGGCATGGCCATATCTGATTTTTTTTTTATGGGTTTGTACACGTGTAAAAAAAGATAATTAAAAAAGAAGAAGCAAATGCGTCATCTTTTCCTCTGTTTGATGACTTTTTTTTTAAACAATGCATCGCCTAAAACTATATTAGCTATTTCTTGTTGTATTATTACATCTAAGTCATTTGGTATGCGTCGCCTTTTGCTCTATTTGACGACACTTTTTAAAACAATGCATCGCCTAAAACTATATTATTTATTTCTTGTTATATTATTACATCTAAGTCATCTGGTCTGGTGGTGTGGTGATTTCTTGAGAGTGTAAGAGGTTCAATTCTTGGCATGGCCCTATCTGATTTTATTTTTTTAATGGATTTGTGCATGTGTAAGTAAAAAAATTGAAAAAAAAAATGAAAGAAAAGGTGATGCATTTGTTGAGAAATGCATCACCTTTTCCTCTATTTAGCGATTCTTTTTTAAAAAAATGCAGCGCCTAAAACTATATTAGATATTTCTTGTTGTATTATTACATCCAAGTTATTTGGTCTGGTGCTGTGGTGATTCCTTGAGAGTGTAAGAGATTCTGGGTTCAATTCTTGGTATGGTCCTATCTAATTTTTTTTTTTATAGGTTTGTACACATGTAAATAAAAAAATTAATAAAAAAAAGAAAAGAAAAGGTGATGCTTTTATTGAAAAATGCATCATCGTTTCCTCTATTTGGCGACTATTTTTTTAAAAAATGCATCGTCTAAAACTATATTAGCTATTTCTTGTTGTATTATTACACCTAAGTCGTTTGGTTTGGTGGTGTGGTGATTCCTTGAAAGTGTAAGAGGTTCTGGGTTCAATTCTTGGCATGACTCTATCTGATTTTATTTCATTTGGGCTGGTGGTGTGGTGATTCCTTTAGAGTGTAAGAAATAAAAAAATTGGAAACAAATGAAAAAATTGGAAATAAAAAAAGAAAAGGCGACGCTGTTGGAAAATGCGTCACCTATTTCTTTATTTGGCGACCCTTTTTTTAAAAAAAGTGTCACCTATTTGTATATTAAACATTCTCTAAAACTTGCAAGTCTCTTAAATTATATTTTTGTATTTAAAAAAAGAAAACAGGTGCTGCAATTACTTCATTTGGCATCGCCTGTTTTTGCTTTTAAGGAAATAGGCGACGCAATAACTTGTTTAAGAGTCGCATGTTTTTTTCTTTTTTCTTTAAATAATTTTTTTTCCAAGTACAATTTATTTTCTATTTAAAATTGCAAACCTCTTAAATTGTAATTTTATTTATTTATAGTTAAAAAGGAACTGGCGATGCAATTACTTCGTTTAGCATCGTCTGTTCTTTGTTTTTTATGGGAACAGGCGACGCAATAACATTTTTGAGTGTTGCCTATTCTTTATTCTTTTTTCTTTAAATAAATTTTTTTCCAAGTATAGTTTATTTTCTGTTTAAACTTGCTAATCTTATAAATTGTTTTTTTTTTTTTTGGTCGACTGTTCTTTGTTTTTAAAGGAATAGGCGACGCAATAACTTCTTTTAGCATCACCTTTTTTTTTTTTTTCTTTTTTCTTTAAATAATTTTTTTCCAATAACAATTTATTTTTTGTTTACACTTGCAAATCTTTTAAATTGTATTTGTTTTTAAAAAAAAAAGGAACAGGCGATGTAGTTACTTGGCTTAGCGTCGTCTATTCTTTTTTTTTTTTTAGGGATACAGGTGATGCAATAACTTCTTTTAGCGTCGCCTTCTTATTTTCTTTTTTGTTTAAATATTTTTTTCCAAATACAGTTTATTTTCTGTTTAAACTTGCAAATCTCTTAAATTGTATTTTCATTTTTTTTTTAAAAAAGGAACAGGCAAAGCAATTACTTTTGTTAGCATCGCTTGTTCTTTGTTTTTTTTTTTTTCCTTTAAATAGTTTTTTTTTCAACTTCAAATAATCTGTGAAAATATTTAAGCAATATAACTTAGATGGTTGTTCAATTATTTTGTTTTTCGTGTATAGTTTATTTTCTGTTTAAACTTGCAAATTTCTTAAATTGTATTTTTATTTTTTATTTTTTAAAAAGGGAATAGGTAATGCAATTACTTCGTTTTAGCGTCGCCTATTCTTTGTGTTTTTTAAAGGAACAGGTGACGCAACAACTTCTTTTCATGTCACCTGTTCGTTTTTTTTTTCTTTAAATAAATTTTTTTCCAAGTACAGTTTATTTTCTGTTTAAACTTACCAATCTCTTAAATTATATTTTCATTTTTTTTTTTAAATGAACAGTTGATGCAATTACTTCTTTTAGCGTCGCGTGTTCTTTTTTTTTTTTTTCTTTAAAAAAGATTATTTTTCAACTTCAAATATGCAGTGAAAATATTTAAGCAATATAACTGAGGTGGTTGTTCGATTATTTTATTTTTCATGTACAATTTTTTTTCTGTTTAAACTTGCAAATCTCTTAAATTATATTTTTATTTAAAAAGGAACAGGTGATGGAATTACTTCATTTAGTGTCGCCTGTTCTTTTTTCTTTTTTCTTTTTTCTTTAAATAATTTTTTATGAAGTACAACTGATTTTCTGTTTAAACTTGCAGATCTCTTAAATTGTATTTTTGTTTTTTTTTTTTTTTAAGGAATAGGCGACGCAATTACTTCTTTTAGCATCACCTGTTCTTTGTTTTTTTTTTTTATTTAAAAAGGATTTTTTTTCAACTTCAAATAATCAGTGAAAATATTTAGGCAATATAACCAGCTTATTAATTTTTCTTAACATTTTAAGTGTTTATTTGAAGATGAACAATAAAAAAAAAATTAACACATAAAACAGCCGATGCATTTTTAAGGTAATGCGTCGTCTGTTTTCTTTTGTGAAAAGAAAATAAAAAAATTAAGAGATTTACAAATTTATAAGCAAATAAACTTGACTTGAAAAACAAAAATATTAAACAACCACCTTAGAATTTATCCTTCACATTTTTAATAAATATTTTCAGTATTTATTTGCTGATGAATAATAAAAGAACTAATTAAAAAACCAAAAAAAAAAATTATGATTGGAGGTACAGGCGACGCGGTTATATGTGAATGTGTTGCCTATTACCTTAATTTGAAAAAATTATTTTTAACAGACTTGTAAATTTTAATAGCAAATATGTTGTACTTGAAACAAAAAATCAAAAATAAATTTCGGGGCAATGTTTACAATTTTTTTGTTTGCAATTTCCACTTAATTTATTTTTGTAATAATAAATAATTTGTTTGTTAAATTAAGGAGTTTCAATTTTTTTTTTATCATATCAAATATTAAGCGACGCATTTTCTATTATAAACGTCCCTTATTTTCATCTATTTTTTAGTATTCATATAATTAAAGTTTGTGATTATGTAAACATAGATAAGTGGTTGGTTAATCATTTTGCATGAATCTAGCATTTAAACAATATAATTCAGATAAAATATAAGCATAGTATTAAAGGCGATGCTTTTCAAACACATATTCAGCGACGTCGAAAAGCAGCGTCCCATATTTTTCTTTTTAGTGACCTTTTCACTTCGACAGTTTTTGAATGCGTCGTATATTTATGGAATTTTAACTGACTCTTTTGCCTCAGCGTCGCGGTTTCATTTATTTAGGTGCTTTTGTTTTGTACCATCACTAAGTTAGTGTCACTAGATCTCAATTTTCGTGTAGTGTGAGCTTGTTAATTTTCCAAAAAACAACTTAGAAGACACACGACATAATGTTGCCTTTATCCACTTATCACACCATGGAACCCCATATCAGATTCTTCTCCAAGAAATTCAACTCCCATATGTATAATACACATAGTGAACCAAGAGACAAACCTGAAAACTCATACCATGTAACACATGCAAACCAAGAAGACCAAACCTTCTAAACAACTCTAGCACTTGTAAACAATGAATTTGCACCAACTACGTCTCATAATATCTCTCAAATAACAGCTGAAACATTACAAATCAGTTGAATACAGCAGTAATTGATCTAGCTTCCAACCACTCTAATTGTCCTGTTGCTACAGTGGACATGACAATAGATGAACAAACTGTTGAACCATACACAAACACACATAAGATGATAACAACACAAAAATTAAAGGCCAACTTGTAGCTAGCAACTCAAATGGCATTGCTGTTATAATGGTAGAACCAAAAACATTAAAATCAACCCTTCAAAGTCTTGAATGGTTTCGAGCTATGCAAGAAGAATTCACAGCCTTGCATGATAATAAACCGATGTTGTTGGTTCGAAATAAGTGTACAAAACCAAGTATAAAGAAGATGGTTCCATAGATAGATTCAAAGCTTGTCTCATAGCCAAAGGCTTTACCCAGAATGAAGGACAAGATTTTGAGGGAACATGCAGTCCTATAATCAAACATACCACTATAAGAATGATTATATCTATAGCTATTACATATAGGCAGACAATTCGGCAGCTAGAAATCAAGAATGCTTTTCTTCATGGCCAACTTAAAGAAACTATCTGTGTGTAACAACCTCTAGGTTTCAGCTCTTCATCTCATCCTTAACATGTGTGTCTTCTAAGGAAATCATTGTATGGCCTTAAAAAGGCCCCGTGAGCATGGTTTGATAGACTTTCTCAATTTTTAATTTCTTTATTCTTCATATGTTTCAAGGCTGATTCTTCAATCTTTATGTTTCAAAATTCTAATATTGTTGTGTTATTATTAATTTATGTAGATGATCTTTTAATACAGAAAATAACCGTAACATTATCAATGATCTGGTTAGTAAAATGGGTGTAGAATTTGCCATTAAAGACCTAGGTAAACTACATTATTTTCTTAGACTAGAAGCAAAGTATTTTCAAGGGGGCTTTTTTTACATGTATAAAGTATAGGCATGATCTTCTATCTCTTGCAAAAATGCTTGAAGTAGCTCCCATGAAAACACCTTTAACTGTCAAAACAACAACTCAAACAAATGATAATGATTTTGTTGACGCAACTGAATATCGCAAGCTTGTTGGTAGCCTGCAATACATTACCTTCACTATATTAGACATATCTCATAATATTAGCCATGCTTGCCAAAGCTTTCAAGAACCCACCATGTTGAATCTTGGAGAAGTTAAAAGAATACTAAGATATCTCAAGGGTACCATCACTTATGGTTTACATTTTCTATCTCAAAGTTCCTTGAACTTGATAAGATACTGCGATGCTGATTGGATAGGCTGTCCAACCACAAGATGAAGCACGAGTGGCTACTGTATCTTCCGTAGCATAAATTTCATCTCCTGGTCCTCCAAGAAGCAACCAACAGTAGCTTGTTCCAGCACTGAGGCTAAATAATGAGTTATGGCAACAGTAACGACAGAAATAAGGTGGCTTACCTACCTGCTAAGAGACATTGGCATAACTCCATACAGACGACCTCACCTACTGTGTGACAATATAAGTACCCTACACACAACCATTAATCCTATTTTACATGGACAAACGAAGCACATTCAGATCGACTACCACTTTATCAAAGAAAAAGTAGCAATTGGGCAGCTCATTAGTCACTATATCCTTTCATGCTTACAAGTTACAAATTTACAAATGAATCCACTTTCAGGAGCAGTATTTTAGCTATTCAGGAATAAGCTTGGAGTTCATATAGCACCTTCTCCAAGCTTTAAGGGGCATGATAAAGAAGAAGAGAAGTCAAACACAAACATATCCACTGCATCAACTTCATCCATAGCTACGATTGCTCAATCATCAAAACAGCAATGTTCACTTTCTAAGTCAAGAGATTTCTGATATGATAAGACTTGCAAGATTTCCATTGACAGAAAATGCCTTTAAGACATTAGTTCACCTCTTTTAGTATTTTTGAATTTTGTCTAACATAGGAAGATGTTAACTAGCTTCCTTGTTTGTTCAAAACCACACCTCTATAAATTCTATCAATTTTGTAAAGCTTAAATACATGAAATAATACACATAATTGATTACCTTCTTCAATTTAGGCAGTACTCTTGCTAAAGTTCAAAAGCAACAACTAGGTTGCCAGCTGGCACTAGTCATATATATATATATATAAGTAATAAGCATACATGCATGCATGTATTGTGTGTGGAATAATGTCATGATATCCATATTATCATGGCCTTTTATGTTATCATATGTTGAGGCTGCCTAGCTAATGCAGTCATAATTAATATGTATGTATGTATGTATGATGCCATTACAATTTATGATATGGCAACTTTATGATATGCTATGGTCTTTCAAATGAAATATTATTAAATTGTGTTATCCTATGGTCTGCAAATATTTAGAGAACCAATTTTTCTTATGCGTGTAACTAGGGGTGGAGCCTTGAGGGCAAAGGTTTTTTTCCCAAAAAAAAAAAAAATTACAATAAAAAATTGTAATATACAACATTTGATCGTAAGGAAAAATAAAAATAAAAACCATATATTTCAAATTTAACAAACAAAGCCATATAGAAATACATGCAATAATTTAAAATAATTTCCAATTTTTCTTTTAATAAAAATAAAAACCATATATTTTAAATTTATCAAAGCCATATAGAAATACATGCAATAATTTAAAATAATTTCCAATTTTTCTTTTAAATTTTATAAACAACTTATCATTTTATTTTTTTATAGATACTTTTTTTTTTTGTTGAATAACAAAGATGTATAATTTATAGTTGCTAAACCGAGATATGTACATATATAATTGATATTTTAGTAAGAAATATATTAGTTTAGTATATTTTTATTTTTGGGACATTGGTTGGTCTTCCATTATCTTTCACGCCATCATAGACGAAGCCCCTGACAAATGAGCAAGTGATTCATCAACACTGAGATGAAGAAACGAACACCGCTCACCAATGCTAACATTTGGTGTGTATGGAACATTTCCAATGCCACCAAACTAATCATGATGCTGCCCATTATACCTTATAAGCTCTCTAGGCCCATTGAAAATTTGGCCAGACGTGAATAGACCGCGAGTGGCCATGCCTTGGATTTGCTAGCTTAGTTACCATAGTTTTTAAGTACGTACTAAAGAAAATATCTCAATTGTTTGTTGTCTGTCAAAACTACATATTTACATCTATATATATATAGAAAATTTGTGCTAGTGTCGCATATTGTACATGAGTTAGGCACATGACATATAGCTATAAATAAGTGGAAGCGAAAGTGATTGACCATTAATTACTATATTAATATCTTATATATATATATATATATATTAATGTATATGCTTACAAATAAAAAAAACTATGGATCCAGCCCAGTAGCCAGGTGGGGTAATTAAATCATTTCAGCAAAATTTCCACACCTACCATACATCATAGTTTAAATTTACAATTTAAAAAAAATTCCATTATTTTAAATAGGTTATTATATTTTTTACATGTATTTTTTATTCGATTTTGGTAAATTTAAAATATATGGGTTTTATTTTATTTTTTTTTTCCTTACATTCAAATGTTGTATTCTACAATTTTTTATTGTAATTTTTTTTTTGAAAAAAAAAATCTTGGCCAACAAGGCTCCGCACCTAGCTACATACATAGAAAGAATTAATTCTCTAGATATTTGCAAACCAAATGATAATATAATTTAATAATATTTCATTTGAAAGACTATAGCAAATCATAAAAGAGTTGACATATCATAAATTGTAATAGTAACATACATATATATTAATTATTGCTGAATCAGCTAGGCAACCTCAATATATGATAAAGTTGACATAAAAGGCCATGATAATATGCATATCATGGCACTTCATATTATTTTTAAACAATGAGTATACATACTATGAATAAAGATATACTAAAATGATATCTTTCTTACTAAACTATCAATTATGTACATACATACATTGTTTCAGCAACCATAAATTATACATCTTTATTATTCAAAAAAAACAAAATGATCTATATGTCTTTCTTAACAAAGAACCAACTATAAAGAACGTACAAAAGATACATTTCATTTTTTGATAATTTTTTTTTTTGTTTCTATATATAAAATTAGATACAATACTTTTTGAGGTGACAGTTGCATGGTAAAATAATTTAATTACTTTGTATAACTTTTCAAGATGGTTGCATCAACAAACTAGCTAATAAAATATGATACTAAGATTAATTAAATTGAAAAATTATGTTAAAATTAGTGCCAGAGGAGCTATGGCGTACAAGCATGTGAGGTGTCGTGAGTATTGTCCAAGAAAATATGTTAAAATTATGAAGTTCCAAAGGGGCAATGGAGTGCATACATGTGAGGTGTGGTGAGTAGCGTCCAAGAAAATACGTTAAAATTTTCTTCCGTCTCACATTGAATTCCTTTTAATTATTTATAATATTTTCTCCTTCATTTTCATATTTCAATTTTATAATTTTTAAATTATAAATATAAATAAGAAAATATGTTAGAATTTTCTTCCCTCTCACATTGTATTCCTTTTAATTATTTATAATATTTTCTCCTTCATTCTCATATTTCAAATTTATAATTTTTAAATTATAAATATAAATAATTTATCAAATCAATTTTATTTAACATTTTATACTATTTTAAATAATATATAGATATATATTATGAATAAAAATATATTAAAATGATATTTTTTTATTTAATGAAATATCAATTACATACATACATACCGTGGTTAAGGAACTAAACATTATGCATCTCTATTATTCAATAAAAAAAAATAATGATCTATACATATCTTTGTTAAAAAAGAAAAAACGTAAAAAAGATATATATTTTTTTTGATAATTTCTTTTTGTTTTCATATCTAAAATTAGATACAACACTTTTTCAATTGACGATTGTATGATTACATGTATTTATAAAATGATTACATGTAAATAAAATAAAAATAATCTATAAAAAAATAAAATGATATGTTACTTATAAAATTTAAAAGAAAAATTGGATAATTATTTTAAATAAGTTATTATATTACGTGCATTTTTTATATGGTTTTGTTAAATTTAAAATATATGGCTTTTATTTTTATTTTTCATTACGATCAAATGTTGTATATTACAATTTCTTATTATAAATTTAATTTTTTTAAAAAAAATCTTTGCCCGTAAGGTTCCACCCCTGGTAACATACATAAGAAAAATTGGTTCTCTAAATATTTGCAAACGAAAGGATAACACAATCTAATAATATTCCATTTGAAAGATCATAAAACTAATAGCATATATTCATATGATCATGTGACCATAAATCTAAATGCTAATTGCATGCATGCATGATTTTATATATATATATATACAGACAGAAAAGTAAACTGATACAATATTAACTTAAATATAATATATACAAGCTAGCTAGCTTAATTATATAGTTATTCGATTTTTTGGAACATTGACTGTGTTGTTGCATGCCACAATCTATTGAATCGATTTTCTATTATCATTCATGCCATTATAGATGAAGCCCCCTGATGCATGAGTAAATGATTAATCAGCATTGAGATGAAGAAATGACCGCCGCTCTCCAATGCTAACATTTGGTGGGTATGGAACATCTTCAGTACTACTAGATCAATCATGGTGCTGCCCATTATATGTTATAAGCTGTCTAGTGCCATTGAAAATTCGGCCAGATGTGAACAGACCGCAAGTGGCCATGCCTTGGATGTGCTAGCTTAGTTACTATATTTTTAAGTATGTACCAAGAAAATAGCTTAGTGTATATGCTTACAAATAAAAAACTCTGGATTCGGCCCAATAGCTAGGTTCGGTAATTAATTCATTTCAGCAAAATTTTCACACCTACCATACATTATAGTTTAAACTATTGAAATTTTTCATGAAATTTTCGTGAAATTATGATTTTTTAAGCAAGTTAAAAAAATTTAGTTCTTAAGTAGAAACAGATATAATTTCCACAATATTTATCGAAATTTTTGATATTTCTCCATAATTTGCATAGAAATTTTTATCATAATATCCATATCAAATAGTTCACAATTTGGTTAAAAAAATCCATAATTTCCAAGGATATTTTCAAAATTTCCATGAAATTTTCATAATTTTTCATAGAAATTTTGGAAATATCTATGATTTTTTCATTAATGTTTTTTTAAAAAACTTTTATAAATATTAGTGATAGTTAGTAAAACTTTTTGCAACATTAATATTATTGATAGTTCTTTTTTAACTTTTAATTGTCTTCTAATAATTAGGCAAATAAAAATTTAAAAAAAAATCACATTTAACAAACAATATCAAAAAATTACATTAGACAATTCTACCAATCATATTCTTAAGGAAAATTAGTATTACAAGTTACAAATTTACCTATTTATTAATATTGTTTTACAATAATAAATTCAATATTTGTATAAATATTACAAATTAGATAAAAATTATAACATAGACAAAAATTGAAAGATATGCAGGAAATATATTTTCTATTAATCAAGGTTCAAAATTTTGATATTGATGGTATTCGATACATGCAAACCTAACCCTTAAATGTTTCTATCGTTGATATATTAATAATTACATGCAAAATTATCAAGAAGCTATATATTTTAATTATTACTTCATACATTTTATATTTTAAAATGAGAATAAGAAAGATGAAAACAATTCTCAACCATTGAAGAGTTTTTTATGGTATTGAAATGATATTGATAAAATATAATGTAATTGTAATAATTGTTCTTTGTATCTTAATTAATAAATAATTTTATTAAATATGTATTTTTGTTGTATTTTTTATTAATAATAGTATATTTTTAACTATTAACACTTATTATTAATTAATTGATTAAAAGCAATATAATATACATTGAATATTTTTACAATTTTAATAGTCAATTTAATAATTAATTAATTAAACAAGTTAAATTTAAAATTTCAATAAATTTTTTTATTTTTTTAAATAAATTTCTATCAATTTCCATAATTTTTTTATGAGTTCTTATTGATATTCGATAATTTTCATAGATATTTCTATATTTTGAACCCTCGATATTTCTATCATTGCTAAAATTTTGAACATTGCCACACAATGGTTTTCACATGATATAGATGCAGATTAATATATATTTTGCATTTTAATGCCTTAACTTATTTACATACATAAGCGTAGCAAAATAATTAATTTATGTATTTAATTTATTTGTTTTTTTAAATTTTAAATTAATGATTTTTAAATTAAAATAAAGTATGAGAAGTTTAATTGCTTTAAAATTGAAAAGCATTAGGCGACGCTTTTAAAATAAAACGCGTCGCCTATTGTTTTAATCTTCTTAATTTTATTTAATTTTATGTTTTATTCATACGCATATGAATATTAAATAAATTAATTAGTAATAAGAAGCAACATAATTAATCCATGCATTTAATTTATTTGTGTTTAAACTTTAAATTGATGATTTTTTAAATTACTATAAAGTTTGATAAATTTAATTATTTCAAAATTGAAAAGCATCAAACTACACTTTTAGCATCAAAAGCATAGCCCGTTCTGTTAAATTTTAGTATTTTGATTAATTTTATGTTTTAATATTATGTATATAAAGATTAAGCATATTAAATAGCAATAAGAAGCAAAGTAATTAATCTATTCATTTAATTTATTTTTATTTCAATTTTAAATTAATTCTTTTGTAAAATAATAAAATCTTAACAGGATTAAATGTTTTATAATTTAAAAGGATTAGGCGACATTTTTAATATCAAAAGCACAGCTTATTGTCTTAATTTTTGAAATTTTAATTAATTATATGTTTTATTCATATGTATTTAAATATTCAATATATTAATTAGCAATATGAAGCAAAACAATTAATCTATTCGTGTAATTTATTTGCTTTTCAATTTTAAATTAATAAGAGTTTGACAAAATTGAATATTTTATAATTTACAAGCATTAGACGACGCTTTTAACATCAAAACCATTGTTTATTGTCTTAAGTCTTGGAATTTTATATAATTTTATGTTTTATTCATATGTATATGAATATTAAATATATTAATTAGCAATATGGAGCAAAATAATTAATCTATATATCTAATTTATTTGTGTTTCAATTTTAAATCAATGATTTTTAAAATCAATAAAAAGTTTGATAAATTTAATGATTTTAAAATTGAAAACCATTAGGTGATGTTTTTAACATCAAAAGTGTCGCTTGTTCTGTTAATTTGTGATATTTTAATTAATTTTAGTTTTTATTGTTATGTATATAAATATTAAATATATTAACAAGTAATATGAAGCAAAACAATTAATCTATGCATTTAATTTAATAAAAGTTTAATAAATTTAATTATTTTAAAATTCAAAACCATTAGGCATTGCTTGTAGCATCAAAAGTATCGCCTGTTGAGTTAATGTTTTGTATTTTAAATAATATTATTTTTTATTCTATGTATATGAATATTACATATATTAATTAGCAATATGAAGCAAAATAACTAATATATTTATCTAATTTTTGTGTATTTCATTTTTAAATTAATAAAATTTTTGCAAAATTAGTTATTTTATAATTTAAAAGCACTAGGCGATGCTTTTAACATCAAAAGCATTGCCTATTCTCTTAATTTTTGAAAATTTATATTATATTCACATGTATATATATATTAAATATATTAATTAGCAATAGGAAGCAAAATAATTAATATATTTATCTAATTTTTGTGTATTTCATTTTTAAATTAGTTATTTTTAAATTAATAAAATTTTTGCAAAATTAGTTATTTTATAATTTAAAAGCACTAAGCGATGCTTTTAACATCAAAAGCATGGCCTATTCTCTTAATTTTTGAAATTTTATTTAATTTTATATTATATTCATATGTATATATATATATATATTAAATATATTAATTAGAAATACGAAGCAAAATAATTAATCTATGCTTTCAATTAATTTATGTTTCAATTTTAAATTAATGATTTTTTAAATTAATAAAAATTTTGATAAATTTAATTATTTTAAAATTGAAAAGCACCAGACGATGCTTTTAAAATCAAAAGCGTAACCTATTGTATTAACTTTTGGTATTTTAATTAATTTTTTGTTTTAATATTATGTATATAAATATTAAGTATATTAAATAGCAATATGAAGCAAAATAATTAATCTATTCATTTCATTTATTTGTATTTCGGTTTTAAATTAATTATTTTTTAAACTAATAAAAAATTCATAAAATTAATTATTTTATAATTTAAAAGGATTAGCAGATGCTTTTAACATGGAAAGCGTTGCCTATTGTCTTAATTTTTTGAATTCTATTTAATTTTTTTTTGTTTTATTCGTATGTATATAAATATTAAATATATTAATTAGTAGTATAAAGCAAAGCAATTGATATATTCGTGTAATTTATTTGTCTTTCAATTTTAAATTAATTATTTTTTAAATTCATAAGAGTTTGACAAAATTAAATATTTTATAACTTAAAAGTATTAAGGGACTCTTTTAACATCAAAAGTATTGTCTATTGTCTTAATTTTTGAAATTGTATTTAATTTTATGTTTTATTCATATATATATATAAATATTAAATATATTAGTTAGTAATTTGAAGCAAAAAAAAAAATTAATAATATATGCATTTAATTATTTGTGTTTCAATTTTTAATGAATGATTTTTTTAAATAATAAAAAGTTTCGATAAATTTAATTATTTTCAAATTGAAAACCATCAGGCGATGCTTTGAATGCTAAAGGCGTCACCTATTGTGTTAATTTTTGATATCTTAATTAATATTACGTTTCATTATTATGTATATAAATATTAAATATATTAATTAGTAATATAAAGTAAAATAATAAATTTATTTATTTAATTTATTTGTGTTTTATTTTTATATTAATCATTTTTTAAATAAATAAAATTTTTGTAAAATTGATTATTTTATATTTTAAAAGCGTTAGGTGATACTTTTAACATTAGACGACGCTTTTAACATTAAAGGCATCATATATTCTCTTAATTTTTGAAATTTTATTTAATTTTATGTTTTATTCATCTGTAAATGTATATATATATATATTAAATATATTAATTAGCAATATGAAGCAGAAAAATTAATTCATGCATTGAATTAATTTGTATTTCAAATTTAAATTAATGATTTTTTAAATTAAAAAAAGAGTTTGAAAATTTTAATTGTTTTAAAATTGAAATGTATCAAGCGATTCTTTTAGCATAAAAAACGTTGCCTATTGTGTTAATTTTTGGCATTTTAATTATTTTATGTTTTATTATTATGTATATAAATATTAAATGTATTAATTTGCAATCTGAAACAAAATGATTAATCAACACATTTAATTTATTTATGTTTGTACTTAAAATTCATGATTTTTTAAATTAATAAAATTGTTTGATAAATTTAATTGTTTTAAAATTGAAAAGCACCACGTGATGGTTTTAGCATCCAAAACGTCGCCTATTGTGTTAATTTTTGGTATTTTAATTAATTTTACTTTCTTATTATGTATATAAATACTAAATATATTAATTGGCAACAGGAAGTAAAATAATTAATTTATTGATTGAATTTATTTGTGTTTCAATTTTAAATTAATTATTTTTTAAATTAATGAAAAATTTGAGAAATTTAATTAGTTTACAATTGAAAAGCATGAGGTGACGTTTTTAATATCAAAAGCGTCGTTTGCTGTGTTAATTTTTGGTATTTTAACTAATTTTATATATTATTCTTATGTGTGTATATATATTAAATATATTACTTAACAATATGAAGTAAGAGAGTTAATCTCATTTAATTTATTTGTATATCAATTTTAAATTAATGACATTTTAAACTAATAAAAAGATTGGGAGGTTGAATTGTTTTAAAATTGAAAAACGTACGTGAATATTTTAGCAAAAAATAAGAAAAAAGGTGCCTATTATGTTAATTTTTGATATTTTAACTAATTTTATATTTTATTATTATTTATATAAATATATAATTAGCAATATGAAGTAAAATAATTAATCTATTGATTTAATGTATTTGTCTTTCAATTTTAAACTAATTATTTTTTAAATTAATAAAAAGTTTATGAAATTTAATTGTTTTAAATTGAAAAGCTTCATGCAACACTTTTAATATCAAAAGCATTACCTATTATCTTAATTCTCGAAATTTATTTAATTTTGTGTTTTAATATCTCTATAAATAATAAATATATTAATTAGCAATTTGAGGCAAAATAATTAATTTATCATTTAATTGATTCTTGCTTCAATTTTAAATTAATGATTTTTTAAATTAATAAAATGTTTGACAAATTTAATTATTTTAAAATTGAAAAACTACAAGTGAAGCTTTTAGTGTGAAAAACGTCACCTATAGTGTTGTCTTCTAGCATTTTAATTAATTTTATGTTCCAATATTATGTATATAAATATTAAGCATAGTAAATAGCAATATATAGCAAAATAATTAATCTATTGATTTAATTTATTTATGTTTCATTTTTAAATTAATAAAAAGTTTGAGAAATTTAATTATTTTCAAATTGAAAAGCATCAGGTAGCGTTTTAATGTCCAAAGTGTTGCCTGTTGCGTTAATTTTTGGTATTTTAACTAATTATATATTTTATTCATATATTTATAAATATTAAATATATTAATTAGCAATATAAAACAAAATATTTAATCTATTCATTTAATTTATTTATGTTTCAATTTTAAATTAACAAAAATTCGATAAAACTAATTATTTTATAATTTAAAAGGATTGAGGGATGCTTTTAACATAAAACAAATGTCACCTATTGCCTTAAATTTTGAAATTTTAATTAATTTTATATTTTATTCATATGTATGTAAATATTAAATAAATTAATTAGAAATATGAAGCAAAATTAATTACTCTATCCATTTAATTTATTTGTGATTCAATTTTAAATTAATGATTTCTTAAATAAAAAAAAATTTGAAAACTTTAATTGTTTTAAAATTTAAAAGCATCAGGTGACGCTTTTAGCATCAAAAGCATTTCCTTTTGTGTTATTAAAAGGATTAAGGGATGCTTTTAACATAAAAAAGGGTTGCATGTTATGTTAACTTTTTATATTTTAATTATTTTTATGTTTTAATGTTATATATATTAATATTAAGTATATTAAATTGAAGCAAAATAATTAACATATTCATTTAATTTATTTGTGTTTCAAATTTAAATTTATTATTTTCTAAGTTATTTTGATAAAATAATTATTTCAAAATTGAAAATTATGAGTTGACGCTTTTAGCATTAAAAGCATCGCCTGTTGCGTTAATTTTTGTTATCTTAAATAATTTTATGTTTTACTAATTACGTATATTAAAATTAGCAATATGAAGTAAAATAATTAATCTATTGATTTAATTTATATGTCTTTAAATTTTAAACTAATTATTTTTTAAATTAAGTATCAGGGAACGCTTTTAACATCGAAAGCATTGGTTATTATCTTAATTCTTGAAATTTTATTTAATTTTCTGTTTCATTCATATGTATATAAATATTAAATATATTAATTAGCAATTTGAAGCAAAACAATTAATTTATGCATTTAATTAATTTGTGTTTCAATTTTAAATTAATAATAAGTTTGACAAATTTAATTATTTTAAACTTGAAAAGCAATAGGTGAAGCTTTTAGTGTCAAAAGCGTCGCTTATTGTGTTATCTTCAAGCATTTTAATTAATTTTATGTTTTAATATTATGTATAAAAATATTAAGCATATTAAATAAAAATATAAAGCAAAATAATTAATCTATTGATTTAAATTATTTGTGTTTCATTTTTAAATTAATTAAAAGTTTGAGAAATTTAATTATTTTAAAATTGAAGAGCATCAGTGCCAGGTGGCACTTTTAACGTCAAAAGCATCGCTTGTTGCATTAATTTTTTAAGACAATGGCTGTATTGTCCCATGCCACCATCCACCAAATCTGTCTCCCATTATCATTCATGCGATCATAGACGAAACCCCCTGATGAGTGAGCAAGTGATTCATTAGCTCTGAGATGAAGAAACGAATGCTGCTCTCCAATGCCAACATTTGGTGGGTAGGGAACATTTCCAGTGCCACCAGATCAATCATGGTGCTGTCCTTTATACTATATAATTTGTCTAGTGCCATTGAAAATTTGGCCAGACGTGAACAGACCACCAGTGGCCATGCCTTGGATATATTAGCTTGGTTACTATATTTTCAAGTACGTATCAAAGAAAATAACTCAATTGTTCATTGTGTGTCAAAACTACATATCTACATATATATATATATATATATAGAAAATTTATGCTAGTGCCGCGCATTAGGCATGAGCTAAGCACATGACAAATAGCTATAAATATGTGGAAGCACAAGTAATTGGGCGTTAGTTACTACATCAATATCTTACACACACACACACACACACACACATATATATATATTATTGTATATGCTTACCAATAAAAAACTCTTGATCCGCCCAGTAGCTAGGTTGGGTAATTAATCATGTCAGCAAAATTTCCACACCTTCCATACATCATAGTTTAAATTTGCAATTAAAAAAATTTCCATTATCTTAAATAGGTTATTATATTTATTACGTGGATTTTTAATATGGTTTTCATGAATTTAAATATATGGTTTTTGTTTTTTTTTGTTTTTTTGTTTTTTTTTTTGGTTACGATCAAATGTTGTATTTTACAAATTTTTATCGTAAATTTGTTTTTTAAAAAAAAAATCTTGGCCAGCACAGCTCCACCCCTTATTACATACATAAAAGGAAATGGTTCTTTAAATATTTGCAGACCAAAGGATAATACAATTTAACAATATTTCATTTCAAAAACCATAGTATATCATAAAAGTAACATAAACTCGCCATATCATAAACTATAATGGTACCAACCATACCTACATAAATACATAATCATTAGTACTGCATAAGTTAGGCATCCTCAACATACGATTAAGTTGACATAAAAGGCCATGATAATATGCATATCATGGTATTTTATATCATTTTTAAACAAATATTATACATACTGTGAATAAAAATATACTAAAATAATATATTTTTTTACTAAAATATCAATTATATTAAAATTAGTACCAGAGGAGTAGTGGAGTGCATGCATGTGAGATGTCGTGAGTAGTGCCCAAGAAAATATGTTAAAATTATGGCGTGCCAGAGGAGCAGTGGAGTGCATGCATGTGAGGTGTGGTGATTGTCTAAGAAAATATGTTATAATAATTTCTTCATGCTCATAATTCAAATTTATAATTTTTAAATTATAAATATAAATAATTTATCAATTGAATCAATTTTATTTAACATTTCATACTATTTTAAACAAACAATATATATATATATATATATTATAAATAAAAATATATTAAAATAATATCCTTTTTAATGAAATATCAATTTCATACATATATACCGTGGACCAGGAACTAAAAATAATGCACTTCTATTATTCAAAAAATATATATATATAAATAAAGATCTATACATCTTTGTTAACAAAAAAAAAAGTGCATAAGATATATTTTAGTTTTTGATAAATTTTTTTTTTTCTGTTTTCATATATAAAATTAGATACAGTACCTTTTTAATTGATGATTGCATGATTAAATAAATTTAATTTCTTTGTATAAGTTTTTGAGGTAGTTGCATCCACAAATTAGCTAATAAAATATGATACTAAGATTAATGAGATAAAAAAAAATTTGTTCGCTCTAGAGCACTACAGACTCTTTAGTACTTCTTTTATTCTTATAGTGAGCAACTTAATTTCCAATTGGTATGTAATGTCACGGTACATGGCGCCAGCAATGTGGAAGAAAAATTTAATACATGTGGCATTAAATTATGGAGTGCCAGAGGAACAGTGGAGTACATGCATGTGTGGTGTCCAAGAAAATAAGTTAGAATTTTCTTCCGTCTTACATTGTGTTTCTTTTAATTATTTAAAATAAATTTTCTTTTTAGTTCACTATTTTAAATTTATAATTTTTAAATTAAAACACCAGCTAGCGTTGAATGGAATGTAATAAAACAAAACTTGCCTCTCAATTGAAACTCTAGCAGCTATGATGGATACTTGGCCCATGTATCGATTACTGATGGCAATTTCCCTAAAACTCATGATAAAGAAGAAGAGATGTCAAACACAGACATATCCACTGCATCCATTGCATTAACGTCGTTCACTGCCATGATTGTTCAATCATCAAAAAAGCAACGTTCACTTTCTAAGTCAAGAGATTTCTTATATTGCAAGACTTGCAAGATTTCCATTGACAAAAAATGCCTTTAAGACAATAGTTGACCTCATTTAATATTTTTGAATTTCGTCTAATATAGTAAGATGTAATTAGCTTTCTTCTTGATCATAGCTTCCTTTTTTGCTCAAAACCGTACCTCTATAAATTCTCTCCATTCTATAAAATTTGCATACAAGAAATAATACACATAGTTGGTTACCTTCTTCATGGTACTAGAGCATCATTCCACACATACCACTATTATGGATTCTCAAAACGAATTTTCTTCATGGCCAAGTACTAGCAGCAGAGCTTTTGTTCCATAAGAACCCATCATAACCGTCCAATCTTTTCACCAGTGTACCAGTTTGATTGAAATCAAACTGAATGCCTCAAACTTTCTCTTTTGTCATTCAGTTTGTATTGTCACTGATGGATAAGTTTATTTTGGACAAGATGAAGATGAATAACAAGACAATAATCAAGCTTACTTTGGACAACGTAGCCGTGGAAGAAGTTGTAGAAATCGTGGTGGTGGCCATTTCAATTCAAAAGGAAAAGGCTTTACTCCAGTAGGGAACTTCTCTGAAACCAAGAAACCAGAAATCAAAACCAATATTGAAGGCAATTCAGGATGAAATAGTAAAGGTAAAATTATTTGTCAAATATCACTACAAAAAATTTGGGCAATGACTACAAGAAATTCTAGTGACAGATGAAAATTTATCACTTTATCTAGGCAATTAGTGACAAAAAATTTCTTTGTCACATTTAGTGACTGGGTCACTTAATTAGTGACAAATTTTTACTTTATCATCTACTTTTGTAACTAGTTGCCCTTTAAAGTTTGGAGGCAATTTTTCTTTTTTGAATTTATTTGATGCTAATAGCGACAAAAATTTATGTTTGTAACTAATTCTAAGATATTCGATATAACAGATAACTTTAGACACTACTGTGACAAATAAAAAGTTGTCAGTTTATATAGGTGATTGGTGACAAAAATTTTCTTTGTCACATTTAATGATTGGATCATTTAATTAGTGATAAAGTTTTATTTTGTCACCTATATTTGTAACTAATTTCCCTTTGAAGGCAGATTTTTTATTTATTTATTTGATATCAATGGTGACAAATATTTTACATTTGTAACTAATCCTACCAAATAGATAACGTTGACAAAGATATTGAACAGATAACTTTAGATACTACTATGACAAATGAAAACTTGTCAGTTTATATAGGCAATTGGTGGCCAAAATTTTTGTTATTACATTTAATGATTAGGTCATTTAATTAGTGATAAATTCTTAATTTGTGACCTATATTTGTAACTAATTGCTCTTTGGAAGGAAATATTTCTTAATTTTTTTGATGACAATGGTGACAAATATTTTTTGTAACTAATTTATATATACATATAAAAAGAAAAGAGGACAATGCCCTTGATGAAGCTTTTTTCTTCTCCAGCCAGCAGCCCCAATGTTTTACAAAACCCACACAGGCCACTTCCATTGGAAAATCGCTCTAATCTCGACACTGATCCACCACATTGCCACCTCAGCCACCAAGCCCAATCTGCCAATGATCAAACCATGGTGACCCGATGTGCAGGGGAAGAGCTGAACTCGAGCGATCACTATTTCATTCAGATCGCCGAAAGTTAGTGGTTCTCAGATCTTAGGGCCGACCATTTCCACCACTATTGGACTTCTTGAGCTCGAATAAAAGCTCAGATTGGCTTGAAATTTACTCGTTGGAATTAGAATGGAAGTTTCATTCTAGGATACTGCCAATTATATATGATAGTATTCGATGCATGATATTGTATGCTTTTGTTACTGGTTTTCTCCAAGCTCAATTCGTTTCTTTACCATGACTATATATATATGTTGTTAATTTAAGATGTAATTGACCATGGTGAACTGAGAGATAGAAAAGAGCTAGCTAGCTTGTTATCCATTTTTTGACCCCAATGAGTTGAGTTATTAACGATTGAAAGTTATAAGCATGCAATTTTCTTGTCTTGGCTAAACACACTGGGTCCTTGATTCTTACTGCAGTTTTTATGTGGAGATATAGCATAAATGACATACTTTGGTTTGAAGTGATCCACAGTTTCTAGGTAGTTGGAGGATATGTAATAGGATTTATGAGTTGTGAGTTGGGACTATTATTTTCCATCTAAATCCATGAATGTTTTCTTACCAAGGTTTGTGGACCATCAGTAAAGCCTTTGCAGTGCTCAACTATTAGTAAGGTCCAGAAGCTTCTTGCTTTAAGCAGAGATTTTTTCTAAAATTACACCACTGCATAAGTGATGCCAGTGGTAAACAAGATTGAGAGTTTTTAAAGTTAATATATATTATAAGCAATTTTGAGAGTTTTTAATTAAGTGATAATAACATACAGGATATGAAGGTTACGATGCTATAGTAGGCAGCAACTTGTCAAGAGAAATGGTTCATTTGCAAAACTCTATTATATGTGTAGCTGCGGTTAATATGAGTGAATATCAAATCTCAAGTTGATTATTTCATTAATTTTTTTGCTTGGGTGTATCTAGAAGCTTTTTATATAGGAGTCTGACATTACACTGTGTCACTTTGATTTGGTGTGGTGTCACACTAGCATGCGATTTTGTGTAAAATTCAACTCTTTATTTTGGTGCTGCTGGTATTAATTTTGGGTGGTTACCTCTTTTGGCTTTACCTCTGTAAACATGCATGAGTTTGGCAGATTTTTGTCCACTCTTTTGGTCCTTAGCTCGCATTTCAGGTCATGGTAGCACCTGCCTTGAATACAATTAGTGTCAAATATTTCTAATTAAATTAGATTTCTACTAAATGATTCTTTTTCTTTTTTGTTTATAATATAGGATCCTTGGAGAATATATTGATGAACTGCAGTAGAAGATGGAGATTGTAAAGATTTAGCGAGTATAGGCAACCATCTTGTATATATATATATATATATATTTTTTTTTTTTCCCCCCCCTAGAATTACAAATTGTTTTTGTTTATATTTTCCTTTTGATGTAATCTTATTGTGTCTGGTACACATTATATTTAGTTGGTGTTTAATGAATTTTGTAGTACAAGATAAATGTTTAATAAAGTATATACTTTTATTTTAATTGCATTTCAGAAGTGTCATTTTATATTTTTAAATGACAATTAATGATATTATAATTAATTAGTAAGATCTAATAAAAACAATTTTTATCAAATAATATTGCTAGTTGATATATTATTTTTAGTTACAAAACTATTGTCACCAAATAAAAAATTAGTTTCAATGACAGGTTGAATAACTTAACCATGGTTTATGTTATATCGTAACAAGTCGGTGACAAAAAGTTGTTTACTTGTCACTGGAAAGGCTCAATGACAAATCATATGTGTCATCAACATTTTAAATGACAAATCAGATGTGCCACTGATGGTTTAAGTGATAAATAATATTTTGTCACCTATTGTATTTATTGTCACTGATGGATAAGTTTGACCAATTTCTACAACTATATTGGTAACAAAATGTGTACATACAATGACAAAAAGAGGAGGGTTAAGTGACAAAAACGAATGTTACGGTAAAACTCCAATCTATGTCAAAGATATTTTTTGTCACAATTACATGCTCTTTCCATGACAAATTACACAGTTCATCACTAAACTACTTTGTGATGGGTCTATCACGGCAAACACAAGACGATCTAATTTTGTCACCTAAATGAGATAAGGCAACAAAATGACCGTTACAAGACAAATTAGCTGTATAGTAGTTACCCAAATTTTTGTAGTGTATGTTATGAACTTAATCATAGTGCCATAGATTGCTGGCATAGGTTTGATCATTCATATATCAAGGATAACATCCCAGAAGCACTAGCAGCACTTAACATTGCAGACAACTCTGATCCAAACTTCTATGTAGATTCGAGTGCCACTGCACACATGACAAATGACAGTGGTAAAATAATTAATTCTCATCCTTATAAAGGTAGTGATAGTATATATGTCGGCAATGGGAATAGCCTTGCAATATCTCGCATTGGCAATGCTAAACTTAAAACTGAAAATGGATGTTTAGATCATCAAAATGCTCTTGTAGTTCCAAAATTGAAAAGAACCCCTTCAACTAACAACAGATAATGATTGTATTTTTGAATTCTCATCCAATGGTTTTATGATAAAGGATTGTAATCAAAAAATCATTGCAAAAGCGTACATGAAGGGAAAGTTGTACGTTCTGAATGAAGTGAAGCATCATGCTTTAAGTGCAGCAAAGGCCTTGGCAGATCTTTGGCACTAATGCTTGGGACATTAATTCCAATAATGTTATTAATGTTTCCTGTTGTACAAATAAGTTTAGTGTTTGTGCTAGTTGTTAATTAGGGAAGAGCTGCAAACTTCCTTGCTCTTTATCTAATAAAACTTCATTGTTTCCTTTGGAAAAGATCCATTGTGATATTTGGGGACCAGCCTCAACATTTTAAACACAAAAATACCATTTGTATGTTACTGTCATTGATGATTATTCGAGGTACACTAGGCTATTTATTTTGTGTAAAAATCAAAATGTTTTAAATGTTTCCGTAAATTTCAAAGAATGGTAGAGAACCAATTCGACAGATGAATTGAAATTCTTCAAAGTGATGGAGGAGGTAAGTTTATATCTTCAGCTTTCAAGGAACACTTAGCTAAGCATGCAATTTTTCATCAAACGTCCTGTCCAAAAACCTCATAACAAAATGGGGTTGCTCAAAGGAAACATAGGCATGTGGTGGAAATGGGTTTAACTATGATGTTCCATGCAATGTACCCATGAAATTATGGGTGCAAGCTTTCTTAACTTCATATTTTCACATTCACAGATTACCTTCATCTGTTTCAAAAATTGAAACCCCATATTTTCGTCTACTTAAAAGGCATCCAGATTATCAAAGTTTGAGACTCTTTTATTGTAGGTGCTACCCTTATCTTCGGAGTTATGCAGTAAATAAATTTTCAAAGAAAACTCTTCCTTGTATCTTCATTGGATACCGCTCCCAACATAAAGGATTTCACTGTTTCTGATGCGAATCCACCCGAGACAGCTCGACCAACAACCCGCTGGGGTGCTGACCCATTACAAATGAAGGTGGGGCCGATCACTAGGGCCCAAGCCAAGAAGTTCAAGGACAATCTTGCTGTCTTCATACAAGGAATAAGTCATAGTCAAGAGGGGTTGGCCATATCTAAAGAACAAAGGCCTGTTTTACTCATACAAGCAATAGAAGCCAAAACGGGGTCGGGTGACGTTTTTGGTAACAATAAAGAGGCCGGGTTGTATGAAGTGGAACCCCATCTTTATGGTTTCAATTCATATGGAGGATGAGTCATAGAAACCAGCCAAAGAAGCTTCAAAGCCGACCAACAAGGTGGTTTGCGCACAAGGAGAAGGAAAGGCCGGATTTGCTGTATTCTTCGCGGGTTTTACTGTATTTTACTGTATTAACCTTTTCTCATACTTCCAAGCAAGGGAAACGTGGGGAACTTCACAATAAGCTTATTTGGCATCCTACAAAGCATATTGAAGCTGATTTGGAGCTCAATTTGGTCAAAGAATAGTCAAAGTCAAATTAGTCAAAAAGCTAGTATTATAGTTTCCTAATTTTATTCTACTTTTTGTTTTAGGAAACTACCTTTACTTTTTAGTTTTATTTATTTATTTTCTGGATAAATAAGTTTAGGAAAGTTTTTATTTTATTATTTTCATTGTAAATTAATTAATTTCTAAACTCAAAATAAAGGAATTAATTAATCCAAATTAGTTTAGGAATAGGAAAGTTTCGGCCAAGGTAGAATTCTTCTTTGTGTGGCCGGTTTTTCCTAGGGTTTTTAGGGTTTATTTTGTTTCTTTCAAAGCCTATTTAAAGGCTTATTTTTCATTAATAACATAACTTTAAAACTTTGATTTGATTAAGAAAATACTTGTGAGATTAATTATCTCTTTGTTCTTTGAGAACACCTAAAATACCATTAGAGAATTGGTTGTTTTAGCTTGACTTATCAATAGGTTTTCCATTCCCTATTGTGGCGTCTTCATTATACCAAGGTTTCTAACCACAGGTTGGTTAGGGGTTGAGGTCCATTCCATTAGAACTTGAACTTAATTAAAGATCCGAGCTAATATAATACGGGTTTAGGAGCAGGTCGTCCTAGGTTCGTATCATTTGGTATCAGAGCTAAATTTTGTTCAGGTTTGATCTATCTTTATTTGCTTTATTTGTTTTTGTGTTATTCTGCAATTTTAGCATTAGGTTAAGGTTGCATCTATCCCATCCATGTTCAGCATCTCTTTAAAAAAACAAAAAAAAAAAAAAAAAAACAAAAAAACAAAAACTCATTCCTAGTTGAATTAGGTTTCCTTGTTTTACCATATCTTTGTTTCCTAGTTTGTTGGTTGTTTTTCATCATTGTTCTTGTTAATTTTGTTTTTTTTGATTTTCCTTTGCTGTTTTAGTCTTAAATATTTGCATTCATATATTCAAAAAAAAAAAAAAAAAAAAAAGAAGTTTGCGGCAACATTTAAAAAAAAAAAAAAAAAACTGCACATTTTGTTTATTTGGAGGTCACGGGTTTGGTGAATTTTTGGAGTTGGAATTGCAAATTTGTTGTTTATTCTTGCTACTGCAGTTGTGTATGATATTTAGTGAGTGAAAAAAAAAAAAGAAAAGAGAAAAAAAAAAAAAGAAAGCCGAATATAAAAAAAAAAAAAATTATATATATCGGTTTGTTGAAAATTGGTATTGAAGTTTGTTGCTGGAAATTTTTTTTTGTAACTGCTGCTTTGCTAATTATTTATTCCATATTTGGAGTTTCTGCAGAGTTATTTTTGCTGCTGGATATTTGAGTTTGAGTGTTAAATTATTTGGATTAAAATTAGTGAAAGGAATTGATACAAAACTTGAATTACAAGAACAACAACCAACACTTTTCTATATTTTTGTTCTCTTTGATTCTTGTTCGTATTTGAATTTTTTTTTCTGGAATTTTATTCTTGAACTCATAATCTACTACCATCTGGTGCAGTTTTCAAAAATTCCAACGTTTTCCCAATATTTTGTGTTTTCTTGTCTAGAAAGCCGAAAAATTAGGATTTGTTGGATTCTTTCGGTATTGCCTACTTTTTGCTACTGCTTTGTTGATAAGTTTAATTAAAACATACTAGTGATCTAATTGCTGTTTTGTGGGTGTTTTAATTAGAACTTTGAGATAATTCATTGAGTGGAAAAAGGCAAGAGTGTGAGAGCTTAAAAGAGGGTAAAAGCCGAAACTAGTGTGCAATCACGAGTGTCGAGACCTTGTTTGAGTGAAACACGTGAGGGAGTGAATATTGTGAGGATTTATTTTATTTTTGCAATATTTTACTAACATGGCAGATTCTAGAATAATAAGAGGAGATCCACCCTTGAGGATCAATGAGGAAGAGTCCGTAGCATTTCATGGCGATGACCGAGCTACCGGAAGTGGAGACCAAGTGGACTTGAGAACTATTTTGGAATCAATACAGCGGATGAGTGCTCAATTTGAGCATGTAAATCAAAGAGTGGGAAGATTAGAAGCCTCACAAGGAAGGCCAAATACAAGAAATAGGCAAGAATTCCATGGAGGACGAGGCCGAGGACGAGGAGGTCGCGAGAGGCCGAGAGAGGAATTTGATGAGGAGCCATTGGACGGTGACTTTGAGGAAGGTATGGACGAAACCTTTGCTGTCCAAGATAGAGCTGGCCGTGGGAGATATAGGAGGGAGGATACAGATGAAGATTTGGGGAATATCAAGGTTAATATCCCACCTTTTATGGGTAAAAGTGATCCTGAAGCTTATTTGGAGTGGGAAGAGAAAATGGAGATGATTTTTGACTGCCACAACTATTCGGAAGGTAAGAAGGTGAAGATGGCAGCAATGGAGTTTGGCCATTATGCACTCCAATGGTGGATAAATGAGCAAAGCACCCGAAGGAGGGTTGGTGAAGACTTAATTACAACATGGCGACAAATGAAAGGAGTCATGAGGAAGCAGTTTGTGCCATCCCATTACCAAAGGTTGCTGCATCAAAGGCTTCAATCTTTGTCTCAAGGAAGTAAGTCTGTGGAGGATTATTACAAAGAGATGGAGATGTTAATGATGAGGTTAAACATGAGGGAGGATAGAGAGGCAACAATGGCAAGATTTCTTGGAGGGTTAAACCGTGACATTGCCAACCAACTTGAATTACAACAATACTTGGAATTGGAGGAGATGTTGCATGTAGCCATTAAACTTGAGAACCAATTCAAGAGGAGGAGTGTTAGTACACGGTTTGGAGGAGTTTCTAGCAGTGGAAGGACAAGTTCAAGTGGCTGGAAAAACAATTCAACTTATGAAAACAAGTTGAGGCCGAAATTAGGAGAGGAATCTACCAACCGGCCAAGAAGGGAGGTCAAGACCGAATCTGTCCAAGCACTTAGAGGTGAGATAAAATCTGATCCTAAACCTCAAAAATCTAGAGAAATAATTTGTTTTAAGTGCCAAGGAAGAGGACACATATCCAGCCAATGCCCAAATAGAAGAATCATGGTATTAAAGGGCGATGGTGAGCTGGAATCCGCAAGTGAAGAAAGTGGGGCTGAAACCGAGCAAGAGGAGGCTTGTAATGAAGATGAAACCGAACCTGTAGATACATCTAATTCCGAGTTAAGCTTGGTTTCAAGGAGAGTACTTGCTGTCTACAAAGATGAGGAGCAGATACAAAGGGAAAACATCTTCCACACTCGCTGCGAAATACAAGGTAAAATTTGTAACATGATTATAGATAGTGGGAGTTGTACTAATGTGATAAGTAATCTTGTAGTTGATAAATTAGGCTTGAAAACAATTAAACATCCAGAACCTTATAGATTACAATGGCTTAATGATAGTGGTGAGATGAAAGTAAACAAACAAGCCAAAGTAAAATTTAATATAGGTAGATATGAGGATGTAGTTTTATGTGATATTGTGCCTATGATTGCCGGACATATACTATTAGGTAGACCATGGCAATTTGATAAAGATGCTACTCATTTTGGTCGAGAAAATAGTATTGTTTTCAGGTTTAAAGGGAAGAAGATCAAGCTGGAACCATTATCTCCTAAAGAGGTTTACAAAGACCAATTACAAATGCAACAAAGGAGAGAAGCCGAGAAGCTCAAGGAAAAAGCAAGTATGGCACCAATGGCCTCACCATCCTTTCAAGAAGGTAAGATTGAGGTTGCTGACCAAGGTAAGGGTTCTAAGGTTCATGTTGAGTGGAAAGACCAAGAAAAAGCCGAGAGAGAGGAGAGAAAAGAGAGCAAACCCGAAAGCATAAAAAAACCGGAAATTTTCGCCAATGAGAGCCAAACCGAAGGAAGAAAAAGAAAAGAAAGAAAAGAGAGGAAAAACCAGAATTTTTATTTGAGTTTAGGGGATATTAATAAGGTTATTGAGTGTAAGAAACCCTTGCTGGTCATGCTTTACAAAGAAAATTATTTAAATGATCAAACTAACTTTTAAGAACTTGAATTGCCAAGTTCAATGATTTCTCTTTTGAAGGAATTTGGAGATGTCTTCCCAAATGAGATTCCAAGTGGTTTACCACCTATTCGAGGGATAGAACATCAAATTGACTTTGTTTCAGGGGCTTCCATACCAAATAGACCAGCTTATAGGAGCAATCCCGAAGAAACAAAGGAGCTGCAAAAATAGGTAAGTGATTTGCTTGATAAAGGATATATTCGTGAGAGTTTAAGTCCTTGTGCTGTTCCTGTTTTGTTGGTACCTAAAAAGGATGGTTCTTGGAGAATGTGTGTTGATTGTAGGGCTATAAATAATATTACCATCAAATATAGACATCCCATTCCTAGATTAGATGATATGCTTGATGAGTTGCATGGTGCTTGCATGTTTACAAAAATTGATCTTAGGAGTGGTTATCACCAAATTAGGATGAGAGAAGGTGATGAATGGAAAACCGAATTCAAAACTAAATATGGACTGTATGAATGGTTAGTTATGCCTTTTGGATTATCCAATGCACCTAGTACTTTCATGAGGCTTATGAATCATGTAATGCGTCCATTTATTGGTAAATTTGTGGTTGTATATTTTGATGACATTTTAATATATAGCCGAAATTTGGATGACCATGTGGATCAACTTAGGCAAGTTTTGCAAGTTCTTAGAAAGGATAGATTATTTGCTAACATTAAAAAATGTGACTTTTGAAAAGAAGAACTTGTATTTCTAGGTTTTGTAGTAAGTGCTGCAGGAATCAAAGTTGACCAAGCTAAAGTGAAGGCAATCCAAGAGTGGCCGGTTCCTACATCCATTACCCAAGTGAGGAGCTTTCATGGCTTGGCAAGCTTTTACCGAAGATTTGTCAAGGATTTTAGTACCATAGCAGCACCATTGAATGAAGTTGTCAAGAAGAATGTTGGCTTCAAATGGGGGGAAGTACAAGAAAAATCTTTTAATTTGTTGAAAGAAAAATTATGTAATGCACCTTTGTTAGTTTTGCCAAAATTTTCTAAGACTTTTGAAATTGAGTGTGATGCTTCGGGTGTAGGTATTGGAGCTGTTTTAATGCAAGAAGGAAGGCCCATAGCCTACTTTAGTGAAAAATTGAATGGAGCTGCCCTAAACTACCCGACTTATGACAAGGAGATGTATGCTTTGGTGAGGGCTTTGGAGACGTGGCAGCATTATCTCATGCCAAAGGAGTTTGTGATTCATACGGATCATGAGTCTTTGAAGCATATCAAGGGTCAAGGAAAGCTCAACCGAAGGCATGCTAAGTGGATTGAATTTATTGAAACATTTCCATATGTGATCCGCTACAAAAAAGGTAAGGAAAATGTGGTTGCCGATGCATTATCCCGAAGGTATGTGCTCTTTTCTACCTTAGATGCTAGATTGCTTAGATTTGAACAATTGAATGAACTTTATGAGCATGATAGTGACTTTGGACAAATTTTTAGAACCTGTTTGAAACATGGATTTAATAAATTTTACATATTTGAGGGATATTTGTTTAAGGAAAACAAACTTTGTGTGCCTAATTGTAGTATTAGGGAATTATTGGTTCGGGAAGGACATGGGGGTGGTTTAATGGGTCATTTTGGTATTTTAAAGACTTTATCCTTGCTGCAAGAACATTTTTATTGGCCTAACATGAGGAGAGATGTTGAGAGAATTTGTGAAAGATGTGTGAAGTGCCGAAAAACAAAATCAACATTGAAACCGCATGGATTGTATAAGCCTTTGCCGATTCCTACCTATCCTTGGATAGATTTGTCTATGGATTTTTTCTTGGGTTGCCTAGGTCAAGGATAGGTAAGGATTCAATATTTGTTGTAGTAGATAGGTTTTCTAAGATGGCACATTTTATTGCATGTAATAAAACTGATGATGCATCCAACATTGCTAATTTATTTTTCAAGGAAATTGTGAGATTGCATGGAATGCCAAAAACTATTGTGTCGGATAGGGATGCTAAGTTCTTAAGCTATTTTTGGAAAACATTGTGGGCTAAATTAGGTACTAAGCTTTTATTTTCAACTACTTGTCATCCACAAACTGATGGACAAACCGAAGTAGTAAATAGAACCTTGTCTGCATTGTTGAGAGCATTAATTAGTAGAAACTTAAGGACTTGGGAAGAATGTTTGCCACATGTTGAATTTGCATATAATAGGTCTTTACATTCAGCAACCAAATTTACTCCATTTGAAATTGTTTATGGTTTTAATCCTTTGACTCCATTAGATTTAACACCTTTGCCTTTAAGTGAGCGTGCTAATCTAGATGGAAAACAAAAAGCTGATTTTGTAAAGCAGATTCATGAGAAGACTCGAGCAAACATTGAGAGAAGGACCGAGCAATATGCAAGGGTGGCTAATCAAGGCTGAAAATCAATGGTGTTTGAACCTGGAGATTGGGTGTGGCTGCACTTAAGGAAAGAAAGATTCCCCGAACAAATGAAATCAAAACTCATGCCGAGGGGTGATGGACCTTTTCAAGTTTTGGAGAGGATAAACGACAATGCTTACAAGCTTGATCTACCGGGTGAGTATAATGTTAGTGCCTCCATTAATGTTGCTGATTTATCTCCTTTTGCTGCAGGTGATGATTTTGATTTGAGGACAAATCCTTTTCAAGAGGAGGGGAATGATGCGAATCCACCCGAGACAGCTCGACCAACAACCCGCTGGGGTGCTGACCCATTACAAATGAAGGTGGGGCCGATCACTAGGGCCCAAGCCAAGAAGTTCAAGGACAATCTTGCTATCTTCATACAAGGAATAAGTCATAGTCAAGAGGGGTTGGCCATATCTAAAGAACAAAGGCCTGTTTTACTCATACAAGCAATAGAAGCCAAAACGGGGTCGGGTGACATTTTTGGTAACAATAAAGAGGCCGGGTTGTATGAAGTGGAACCCCATCTTTATGGTTTCAATTCATATGGAGGATGAGTCATAGAAACCAGCCAAAGTAGCTTCAAAGCCGACCAACAAGGTGGTTTGCGCACAAGGAGAAGGAAAGGCCGAATTTGCTGTATTCTTCGCGGGTTTTACTGTATTTTACTGTATTAACCTTTTCTCATACTTCCAAGCAAGGGCAACGTGGGGAACTTCACAATAAGCTTATTTGGCATCCTACAAAGCATATTGAAGCTGATTTGGAGCTCAATTTGGTCAAAGAATAGTCAAAGTCAAATTAGTCAAAAAGCTAGTATTATAGTTTCCTAATTTTATTATACTTTTTGTTTTAGGAAACTACCTTTACTTTTTAGTTTTATTTATTTATTTTCTGGATAAATAAGTTTAGGAAAGTTTTTATTTTATTATTTTCATTGTAAATTAATTAATTCCTAAACTCAAAATAAAGGAATTAATTAATCCAAATTAGTTTAGGAATAGGAAAGTTTCGGCCAAGGTAGAATTCTTCTTTGTGTGGCCGGTTTTTCCTAGGGTTTTTAGGGTTTATTTTGTTTCTTTCAAAGCCTATTTAAAGGCTTATTTTTCATTAATAACATAACTTTAAAACTTTGATTTGATTAAGAAAATACTTGTGAGATTAATTATCTCTTTGTTCTTTGAGAACACCTAAAACACCATTAGAGAATTGGTTGTTTTAGCTTGACTTATCAATAGGTTTTCCATCCCCTATTGTGGCGTCTTCATTATACCAAGGTTTCTAACCACAGGTTGGTTAGGGGTTGAGGTCCATTCCATTAGAACTTGAACTTAATTAAAGATCCGGGCTAATATAATACGGGTTTAGGAGCAGGTCGTCCTAGGTTCGTATCAGTTTCCATCCAACAACCAATCGGGTCTACATCAACAGGCATGTTGTTTTTGATGAACAATATTTTCCATACTTATCTACCAATATTAACCCATAAAAACATCTTGATCTTGTTAATTTTCTAGAAAACATCTGAGAAGACACACGACATAATGTTCTTGATTGCCTTTATCCACATACCACACCGTGGAACCCCATATCAGATAATTCTCCTAGAAATTCAACTCACATATGTACAACCAATACACACAGTGAACCAAGAGACAAACCTGAAAACTCGTACCATGTAACACATGCAAACCAAGAAGACCAAACCTTCTAAAAACAGTGAATTAGCACCAACTACATCTTATAATATCTATCAAATAACAGCTGAAACATTACCAAATCAATTGAACACAGCAGCAATTGATCCAGCTTCCAACCATCTAATTGTCCTGTTGCTTATTAGGACATGACAACAGATGAACAAACTGTTGACCAAAACACAAATACACATCAAACAATAAAAAGACAAAAATTAAAGGCCAACTTATAACTAGCATCTCAAATGGCATTGATGTCATAACGGCAAAACCAAAAACATTGAAATCATCCCTTCAAAGTCTTGAATGATTTTAAGCTATGCATGATAATAAGACATGGTAATTAGTTCCACGACTGACATACACCAATGTTGTTGGTACGAAATAGGTATACAAAACCAAGAATAAAGAAGATGGTTCCATAGACAGGTTCAAAGCTCGTCTCATAGCCAAAGGCTTTACACAAATTGAAGGACAAGATTTTGATGAAACATAAAGTCTTGTAATCAAATATACCACTGTAAGAATGATGATATCTATAGCTGTTACATGCAGGTAGACAATTCAACGGCTAGACATCAAGAATGCTTTTTTTCATGGCCAACTTAAAGAAATTGTCTATATGGAACAACCTCCAGGTTTCACCACTTCATCTCATCCTCAACTTGTGTATCTTCTAAGGAAATCATTGTATGGCCTTAAAAAGGCCCCCCAAGCATGGTTTGATAGACTTTCTTAATTTTTAATTTCTTTAGGCTTCATATGTAACAGGGCCAATTCTTCACTCTTTGTGTTTGAAAATTCTAATATTGTTGTGTTATTATTAATTTATGTCAACGATCTTTTAATAACAGGAAACAACTTTAACAGCCTACAATACCTTACCTTCACTGGATCAGACATGTCTCATACTGTCAGGCATGCTTGCCATAGCTTTTAAGAACCCACCATGTTGAATCTTTGAGAAGTTAAAAGAATACTAAGATATCTCAAGGGTACCATCACATATGGGTTACATTTTCTATCTCAAAGTTCCTTTAACTTGATAGGATACTACGATGCTGACTGTATAGACTGTCCAACCATAAGACCAAGCACGAGTGGCTACTACATCTTTCTTGGCATGAATTGCATCTCCTGGTCCTCCAAGAAGCAACCAGCAGTAGCTTGTTCCAGCATTGAGGCTGAATATCGAGCTATGGCAACAACAATGACAAAAATAATGTGGCTTACCTACCTACTAGGAGACATTGGCATAACTCTATACAGATATTCTCACCTATTGTGTTACAACATAAGTACCTTACGCATGACCATTAATCCTACTTTACATGGACAAATGAAGCACATTCAAATTGATTACCACTTTTTCAGAGAAAAAGTAGCAGTTCGACAGCTCATTAGTCATTATATCCTTTCATATTTACAAGTTACAAATACACAAATGAAGCCACTTTCGGGAGCAGTGTTTCAACTATTTAGGAATAAGCTTGGAATTCATACAACACCTTCTCCATGCTTTCGGGGCATGATAAAGAAGAAGAGAAGTCAAACATAAACATATCCACTGCATTAATGTCATCCACAGTTACAATTGCTCAATCATCCAAAAAGCAACGTTCACTAAGAGATTTCTCATATGGCAAGACTTGTAAGATTTCCATTGACAGAAAATGCCTTTAAGACATTAGCTGACCTCTTTTAATATTTTTGAATTTATGTTCATTAACTTCCTTCTTGATCATCGCTTCTGTTTTTGCTCAAAAGTACATCTCTATAAACTCTATCCATTCTGTAAAGCTTAAAGACACGAAATAATACACACAGTTCATTATCTTCTTCAACTCGGGCAATACTATCTTCATAGTTCAAAAGCAACAACTAGGTTGCCTGCTGGCACTAGTCAAATATATATAAGTAATAAGCATGCATGTACGCGTGTATTGTGTGTGGAATAATGCCATGATATGCATATTATCATGGCCTTTTATGTTATCGTATGTTGAAGCTGGCTAGTTGATGCAGCCATAATTAACATGTATGTATGTATGTATGTGCCATTATAGTTTATGATATGCTATGGTCTTTCAAATTAAATATTATTAAATTGTGTTATCCTAGGTCTGCAAATATTTAGAGAGTCAATTTTTCTTATGTATATAACTAGGGGTGAAGCCTTGAGGGCAATGTTTTTTTTTTCAAAAGAAGTTACAATAAAAAATTGTAATATACAACATTTGATTGTAAGGAAAAGTAAAAATAAAAACCATAGATTTGAAATTTAACAAAGCCATATAAAAATACATGCAATAAATATAATAGCTAATTTAAAATAATTTTCCAATTTTCTTTTAAATTTTATAAACAACTTATGATTTGATGTTTTTATAGATCATTTTTTTTTTGTTGAATAACAAAGATGTATAATTTATGGTTGCTGAACCGAGATACATACGTATATAATTGATATTTTAGTATGAAATATATTATTTTAGTATATTTTTATTTACAACATGTATTTTCTTTGTTTAAAAATAGTACAAAAGGTTATATGAGATAAACTACTTATGTTTATAACTTAAAATTTATAAATTTAGAATAGTGAACTAATAAGAAAATTATTTTAAATAATTAAAAGAAGCACAATGTAAGACAGAATAAAATTCTAACCTATTTTCTTGGGCACCTCACAATCATGCACTCCACTGCTCCTCGGGCACTCCATAATTAAATGTCACGTGTATTAAATTTTTCTTCCACATTGCTGATGTCATGTACCATGACATCACATACCAATTGGAAATTGAGTTGCTCACGATAAGCATAAAAGAAGTACTAAAGAGTCAGCAGTGCTCTAGAGTGAATAATTTTTTTTTATTTAATTACTCTTAGTATCATATTTTATTAGCTAATTTGCAATTCAATTATCTGGAAAACTTACACAAAGTAATTAAATTTATTTAATCAACGCAATTGTCAATTGAAAAAGTATTGTATCTAATTTTAGATATGAAGACAAAAAAAAAAGTATCAAAAAATAAAATATATCTTCTGCACATTTTTTTTCTTTGTTAAAAAAGATGTATAGATCATTATTATTTTTTTTTTAATAATAGAAGTGCATAATTTTTTCTTGAACTGCAAATATATATGTATGAAATTGATATTTCATTAAAAAGGATATTATTTTAACATATTTTTATTTATAATATATATATATATATATGTTGTTTAAAATAGTAGAAATTGTTAAATAAAAATGATGCAATTGATAAATTATTTTGGTTTATAATTTAAAAATTATAAATTTGGAAAATGAGCATGAAGGAAAAATTACTATGAAAATTAAAAGGGACACAGTGTGAGATGGAAGAAAAATTCTGATATATTTTCTTGGGCACTAATCACCACACCTCACATGCATGCGCTCCACTACTTCTTTGGCACACCATAATTTTAACATATTTTCTTGGGCACTACTCACAATACCTCACATGCATGCACTGCACTGCTTCTCTGGCACTAATTTTAACATAATTTTTCAATTTAATTAATCTTAGCATCATACTTTATTAGCCAATTTGTTGATGCAACCATCTAAAAAACTTATACAAAGTAATTAAATTATTTTACCATGCAACCGTCACCTCAAAAAGTATTGTATCTAATTTTTAGATATGAAAAAAATAGAAAGATCACAAAATGAAATATATCTTCTGTACGTTTTTTTATAGTTGGTACTTTGTTAAGAAAGACATAGATTTTTTTTTTTTTAATAACAAAGATGTATAATTTGTAGTTGCTGAAACAGCATATGTATGTATATAATTGATATTTTAGTAAAAAATGTATTATTTTAGTATATTTTTAATTCACAGTATGTATAATCTTTGTTTAAAAATAATATAAAATACCATGATATGCATATTATCATGGCCTTTTATGTCAACTTAATCGTATGTTGAGGATGCCTAGCTTATGCAGTAATAATGAATATGTATGTAAGTATGTATGGTTGGTACCATTATAGTTTGTGATATGGCGAGTTTATGTTACTTTTATGACATACTATGGTCTTGCAAAAGAAATATTGTTAAATTGTATTATCCTTTGGTCTGTAAATATTTAAAGAGCCATTTCTTCTTATGTATGTAACTAGGAGTGGAGCCTTGTAGGCCAAGATTTTTTTTTTTTTCATAAAAAATTGTAAAATACAACATTTGATCGTAACCTTAAAAAAAAAAACCCATATATTATAAATTCAACAAAACCGTATGAAAAATCCATGTAATAAACATAATAACCTATTCAAAATAATGGAAAATTTTTTGTATTGTAAATTTAAACTATGATGTATGGAAGGTGTGGAAATTTTGACTAAATGAATTAATTACCTAACCTAGCTATGGGGCGGATCAAGACTTTTTTATTTGTAAGCATATACAAAAATATATATGTGTGTGTGTGTGTGTGTGTGTGTGTAAGATATTGATATAGTAATTAATGCCCAATTACTTGTGCTTCTACTTATTTATAGCTATATGTCACGTGCCTAACTCATGTACGATGCGTGACACTAGCATAAATTTCCTATATATGCATATGTATATATATATATATGTAGATATGTATATATAGATATGTAGTTTTGACAGGCAATGAACAATTGAGCTATTTTCTTTGGTACGTTCGTAAGAATATAGTAACTAAGCTAGCAGATCCAAGGCATGGTCACTGGTGGTCTGTCCACGCCTGGCCAAATTTTCAATGGCACTAGACAGATTATCAAGTATAAGGGCTAACACTATGATTAGTCCGGTGGCACTGGAAATGTTCCATACACACCAAATGTTGGCATTGGAGAGCGGCATTCATTTCTTCATCTTAGCACTGATGAATCACTTGCTCACTCATCAGGGGGCTTCGTCTGTGATGGTGACGAGAATCCATCCGTGCCCATACAAGCGACTACCTGCTGGGTACCAATCCAATACAGATGAAGACCGGGCCAATCACCAGAGCACAAGCTAAGAGATTTAAAGACAACCTAGCTGGATTCATATAGGGAGTTATCAATTCACAAAAGGGTTTATCCATATCCGAAGATACAAGACTTGTTTTATGCATCCAAATGGTGGAGGCCGAGTTGGACCCGAGTAGCTGTTTTACTGCATTTATGGACTCCGGACAGAACAGAATAGGTTCAACACTTCTTGAATTCACTTGATATGACTAAGAGGTCATGGAATCAAGTCAGGGCAGAAACAAAAGCATCCAAGAAGGCCATTTGTGCATGGAAGGAATTGTTGGCATGTTTTGCTGTATTTGCTGTTGGCTTTGCTCTTTTTTTTTTTATTTGGCATTTTCTCTTTGCTCCAATCAAGGGAAACATATGGGAATCATTATTAATCCTATTTGGCATCATCCATGGCATATGGGAGCTGATTTGGAGCCTTTACAAGCTAAAAGTTGGTCAAAGATAGCTTAGTTGTCAAACAAGTCAACTAGTTTCCTAATTTGAGTTTGACTTTTTGTTTTAGGAAACTAGCTTTTATTTTGGTTTTATTTAATTATTTTGCTGAAAAAATTAACTCAAGAAAGTTATTATTTTATTATTTCAATTGTAAATTAATTAATTTCTAATTCAAAATAAGGGAATGAATTAATCCAAATTAGTTCAGGAAAGCATTAAAAATTCGGCCACCTTTGTTTCCTAATTTCTTTGGGGCCGAATTTTACCTAGCAAGTTAGGGTTTATTATTTTGTGACTTTAGGCTATTTAAGTAATGATTTTTCAATGAGAATGCACCTTAAATATTTAACATAAAATACTGGTGAGAAAGAATTCTCTTTGTTCTCTTTCAACACCTAAAACACCATTAGAGAGTGAGTGTTTTAGTTTTTACTTATCAATAGAACATCTATCACCTATTTTGGCATCTTCATAATATACCAAGGTTTCTAGTCATAGGTTAATTAGGGATTGAGGCGACCATAAGAACTTGAACTTAATTTTTCGATCTGGGCTAATATAAGCCGGGTTTAGGAGCATGTCGACCTAGGTTCGTAACATTTGGTATATGAGTCGAATTTTGTTCAGGATTGATCTATCTTATTTGTTTTAATTTTTTTTTTTATGTTAATCTGTGATTTTTGCATTAGGTTAAGATTTTTCTTAGTTTGTACATGTTTTGCATTAAAAAAAAAAAAATTTCCGAGTCAAATTAGGTTTCCTTGTTTTACCGTATTTGCTTCCTAGTTTGTTAGTTGTTTTTCATCATTGTTCTTATTGATTTTTATTCGCTATTTTAATCTTAATTAGATGCATTCATATATTCAAAAAAAAAAGAAAAAAAAAAAAGAGGAGTTTGAAAGCATATTGCATAAATCCTACCGACATGATGGTAGTCTTGGAACAACTTCAAAGGATGAATGCTCATTTTGATCAACTAGTTCAAAGGATGGATAGGTTAGAAACATCACAAGGTGGATCAAATCCAAAGGTGGAATTACATTGAGGTTGAGGTCAAGGACGAGGAGGTCATGGTCGGCCTAGAGTAGGATTTAAGGAAGATAATTTTGGAGACAATCTAGAGGAAAAATTGGATGATATTTTTGCACTCCAAGGAAGGCCAACCCATGAGAGACGAGCTAGAGAAGAAGATGATGACCTTGGAAACATTAAGGTTAGCATACTACCATTCATGGGAAAGAGTGATCCAGAGGCTTACTTACAGTGGGAGGAGCGGAGGGAGATGATATTCTATTGTCATAACTATTCGGAGGCTAAGAAGGTTAAATTGGCAGCTTTGGAGTTTGGACATTATGCACTACAATGGTGGATAAACGAGCAAAGTACCCGAAGGAGAGTTGGTGATAAATTGATTACTACTTGGCAACAAATGAAAGGAGCCATGAGGAAGAGATTTGTACCGATCCAATATCATAGGTTGCTGCATCAAAGACTCCAATCATTATCACAAGGTAGTAGGACCATGGAGGATTATTACAAGGAGGTGGAGATGCTCATGATGAGATTGAGCATGAATGAGGATCATAAGGCAACCATGGCAAGGTTTTTGGGTGGTTTGAATCGCGAGATAGCCAACCAAGTGGAGTTTCAACAATATGTAGAATTGGAAGAGATGCTTCATGTGGCTATCAATATTGAAAATCAAATCAAAAGGAGGGGTACAAGCTCATGGTTTGGAGGTGTTTCAAGCAGCTGGAGGACCAATCCAAGTGTTTGGAGAAGCGATCCCACGTATGACACAAAGCCAAAATCGAAAGTTGGTGATGAAAGCACAAATTGGCCAAAGAGGGAAGCCAAGACTGAATCTGTCCAAGCACACAAATATGAAGGTAAATTTGATCCTAAACGTTCAAGAACTAGAGATATTGTTTGGTTTAAGTGCCAGGGATGAGGAAACATTGCCAATCAATGCCCAAATAGGAGAATCATGGTGCTCAAAGGTAATGGTGAATTAGAATCCGAAGTGAAGGGAGTGAAGGAGAAGCTGAATTTGATGATGAAGAACAAGAGGAATCCAAAACACTCAAGGCCTCAAGTGTTGAATTAAGTTTAATGGCAAGAAGGGTTCTAACCGTGTATAAGGATGATGATCAAATTCAAAGAGAGAACATCTTCCACACCCGATGTAAAATTCAAGGTAACATTTGTAGTATGATAGTTGATAGTGGAAGTTGTGCTAATGTAATTAGTAATTTGGTAGTTGATAAATTAGGGTTAGCAACCATTAAACATCCTGAACCATATAGATTACAACAGATTAATGATAGTGGTGAGATGAAAGTAAATAAACAAGCCGAAGTAAAATTCAACAATGATAAATATGTGGATATTTTTTTGTGTGATGTTGTTCCCATGCATGCCGACTATATTTTATTGGGGAGACCACGGCAATTTGATAAGGATTCCATACACTATGGAAGAGAGAATTCCATTGTTTTTAAATTTAAGGGTAAAAAGGTCAAGCTGAAGCCATTAACTTCAAAGGAGGTATATCGAGACCAACTTGAAATGCAACAAAGGAGATAGGTTGAAACGCTTAAGGAGAGATATAGTGTGGCACCCACAGTTTCACCATCTATCCATGAGAACAAAGCCAAGCTTACTGTCGAAGGTAAGTATTCTAATCCTAATTATGAGGTGAAAACAGGAGAGAAAGCCGAGAGTGAGAGTAGGAGAGTGGAAGCCATGAGTGGGAAAGAAAGAGAAAGAAAAGAGAATAAAAGAAAAAAATTTATCTTAGTTTTGGGGAAATTAAAAAGGCATTTTTGAGTGATAAATCCTTGCTGGTCATGCTTTATAAAGATGTTTATTTAAATGATCAAGCTAATCCTGAAGAACTTGAATTGCCAAGTTCTATCTCTTCACTTTTACAAGATTTTGAAGATGTCTTTCCGGATGAAATCCCTAATGGATTACCACTTATCCAAGGGATTGAGCATCAAATTGATCTTGTGCTCAGAGCTGTAATTCCTAATAGGCCTGCATATAGGAATAATCACTAGGAGATAAAGGAGCTACAAAGGCAGGTAAGAGAATTGCTTGACAAAGAATATATTCGTGAGAGCATGAGTCCATGTGCTGTTCCATTTTTGTTAGTACCTAAGAAAGATGGATCATGGCGTATGTGTGTGGATTGTAGGGCCATAAATAATATTATCATTAAATATAGACATCCAATTCCTAGGTTAGATGATATGTTAGATGAATTACATGGTGCATAAATGTCTACTAAAATTTATCTTAGGAGTGGATATCATCAAATTAGAATGAAAGAGGGTGATGAGTGGATTTTAGCACCATCGCAGCACCTTTGACCAAAGTTGTAAAGAAGAATGTTGGCTTCAAATGGGAGGAAGCACAAGAAAAATCTTTTAACTTGTTGAAAGAAAAACTAACTAATGCACCTTTTCTGGTTTTGCCTAATTTTTCTAAAACTTTTGAAATTGAATGTGATGTTTCGGGTGTAGGTATTGGAGCTGTTTTAATGCAAGAAAGAATACCCATAGCCTACTTTAGTGGAAAATTGGATGGAGCTACCCTAAACTACCCGACCTATGACAAAGAGATGTATGCTTTGGTGAGAGCTTTAGAGACATGGCAACATTACTTAATTCCGAAGGAGTTTGTGATTCATACGGATCATGAATCTCTGAAGCACTTTAAAGGTTAAGGGAAGCTCAACCAAAGGCATGCTAATGTGGTCGCCGATGCGTTATCCCCTATTTTTTACCTTAGATGCTAGATTGCTTGGATTTGAACAATTGAAAGAACTTTATGAGCATGATAGTGACTTTGGAGAAATATTTAGGAACTGTACAAAACATGGTTTTAATAAATTTTACATTTTTGAGGGATATTTGTTTAGAGAAAACCAACTTTGCGTGCCTAATTGTAGCATTGGGAAATTGTTAGTGAGGGAAAGTCATGGTGGTGGTTTAATGAGTCATTCTGGTGTTTTAAAAAGTTTATCTGAGCTGCAAGAACATTTTTATTGGCTAACATGAGGAGAGATGTAGAGAGAATATGTGAAAGATGCTTGAATTGCTGAAAAGCCAACTCTAAATTGAAGCCTCATGGTTTGGACTATCCTTTGCCAATTTCAACCTTTCCTTGGGTAGATTTGTCTATGATTTTGTTCTTGGCTTACCTAGGTCTAGAACAAGAACAGGTAAGGATTCAATTTTTGTTGTAGTGGACAGATTTTCTAAAATGGCACATTTTATTGCATGTTATAAAATTAGTGATGCATATAATGCTGCTAACTTATTCTTTAACGAACTTGTAAGGTTGCATGGTATGCCTAGAACTATTGTTTCGAATAGGGATGCTAAGTCCTTAAGTTATTTTTGGAAAATTTTGTGGGCTAAGTTAGGAACTAAATTTTTATTTTCAACTACTTGTCGTCCACAAACTGAAGTAGCAAATAGGACTTTGTTTGCATTGTTAAGGGCTTTTATTAGTAAAAATTTAAGAACATGAGAAGAATGTTTGCCACATGTTGAATTTGTTTATAATAGATCTTTGCATTCAGCTACTAAATATATGCCATTTGAGATTGTTCATGGTTTTGATCCTTTGATTCCATTAGATTTAACACCTTTACCTCTAAGTGAACATGCTAATCTAGAGGGCAAGGAAAAAGCTGATTTTGTGAAGCAGATTCATGAAAAGAAAAAGGCAAATATTGAGAGGAGGACCGAGCAATATGTAAGGAATGCTAGCCAAGGCCGGATTAAAGTTGTCTTTGAACCTAGAGATTGGGATTGGTTGCATTTAAGAAAGGAGAGGTTTCCCAAGCAAAGAAAGTCCAAGACTATGCTGCGCGGGGATAGTCCTTTTCAACACTTCTTGAATTAACTTGATATGACTAAGAAGTCATGGAATCAAGTCAAGGCAGAAGCAAAAGCATCCAAGAAGTCCATTTATGCATGGAAGGAATTGTTGGTCAATTTTGCTGTATTTGCCGCTGACTTTGCTGTATTTTGTTGATTTAGCATTTTTTCTTTGTTCCAATCAAGGGCAATGTATGGAAATCATTATTAATCCTATTTGGCATCCTACATAACATTTGGGAGGTGATTTGGAGCCTTTGCAAGCTGAAAATTGATCAAAGATAGCTTGGTTGTCAAACTAGTCAACTAATTTCCTAATTTGAGTTTGACTTTTTGTTTTAGGAAACTAGCTTTTCAATTTGGTTTCATTTAATTTTTCTACTGGAAAAATTAACTTAGAAAAGTTATTATTTTATTATTTCAATTGTAAATTAATTAACTCCTAATTCAAAATAAGGGAATCAATTAATCCAAATTTGTTTAGGAAAGCATGAAAAATTCGGCCACATTTGTTTCCTAATTCCTTTGGGCTGGATTTTACCTAGCAAGTCAGGGTTTATTGTTTTGTGACTTTAGCCTATTTAAGGGCTCTTTTTTCAATGAGAATACACCTTTATTATTTTACAGAAAATACTTATGAGAAAGAATTCTCTTTGTTCTCTTTGAACACCTAAGACACCATTAGAGAGTGAGTGTTTTAGTTTTGACTTATCAATTGGACATCCATCACCTATTATGGTGTCTTCGTCATATACCGAGGTTTCTAGTCACAGGTTGATTAGGGTTGAGGTGACCATAAGAACTTGAACTTAATTTTTCGATCCGGGCTAATATAATATGTGTTTAGGAGCAAGTCGACCTAGGTTTGTAACAGATGGCGTGAATGATACTAGAAGACAGATTCAATGGATTGTGGCATGGGACAATACAGCCAATGTCCCAAAATAATTGGGTAACTATATAATTAAGCTGGCTAGCTAGTATATATTATATTTAAGTTAATATTGTATTGGTTTACTTATGTTTTTGTGTATATATATAATCACGCATGCATGCATTCAGCATTTAGATTTCCGACACATGATCATATGAATATATGCTTTTAATTTATTAGCTATATCAAATTCATTATTAGTCATTTTAACCAAAAAAAAAGAAAATCATTGTGAGACATATATAATTGTATTTATACGTAGTAATGATATTGAAATGAAGGTATACACTAAAGTCCGTGCACTAGCTAGCATTGAATGGAATGTGATAAAACAAAATTTGCTTCTCAGTATTTCTTTTTTGGGGTCAATATCACCAATGCAGTTCATCTAACGATAATTATAATCTGAATCATAGAGCTACGACACAATCAAACCCAAACAAACAAAATGTTGAATTGAATCGTACAAATCTGCACTAGGGGTTATTACTCACTTTTGTACTTGCTATTTTATTTTCCAATTATTTCTTCAATTAAAAGAAGAAAAGAGAATAGTAAACATGTAGTATGAATTCTCTTATCTCATTCGGAAGGATATAATCTTATAATTATCTATGGCTATTTATGTCTCTAGGATGACCCCCTGATGAAATGTGGAGGAAAGTAGGAAAAATAGCCGATACTATCGGAAGGATTCCTCTTTGGCTAATAGGTACTGTAACTGGTATTCTTGTGATTGGTTTAATCGGTATTTTCTTTTATGGTTCATATTCTGGATTAGGTTCATCCCTTTAGTAATCGGATGAACCAAGTTGTAGACATGACATGAAAGCGTAAGAACTCAACGGTGCCACCTCGAATCAAACAAAGAAAGAGAGGGTAGGCCCATTGAGTTCTAAATAATCATAATAGTTTATTCCTCTAAATGGTAAAAAAAACATAGATCACTTTTTCCAATGTTTCAAAAATCTCCATTTCATTTTTTATGATGTTTTTGGAAAACACACTTCATTACTTGATTCAGAACATCTGTTCCTCGATAGTATCCGGCGATACTTCCAAAAATCACGAAAAACATCGCCTATAGTGTTGTCTTCTAGCATTTTAATTAATTTTATGTTTTAATACTATGTATATAAATATTAAGCATATTAAATAGCAATATAAAGCAAAACAATTAATCTATTGATTTAATTTATTTGTATTTCATTTTTAAATTAATCAAAAGTTTGAGAAATTTAATTATTTTGAAATTGAAAAGCATCAGGTGGTGTTTTAATGTCTAAAGTGTCGCCTGTTGCGTTAATTTTTGGTATTTTAACTAATTTTATGTTTTATTCGTATATTTATAAATTTTAAATATATTAATTAGCAATATAAATATTCAATAAATTAATTAGCAATATGAAGCAAAATTAATTAATCTATGCATTTAATTTATTTGTAATTCAATTTTAAATTAATGATTTTTTAAATAAATAAAAAGTTTGAGAAATTTAATTGTTTTAAAATTGAAAAGTACCAAGCGACACTTTTAGCATCAAAAGCATTGCCTCCTGTGTTATTAAAAGGATTAAGGGACGTTGTTAACATTAAAAAGTGATACGAACCTAGGAGGACCTGCTCCTAAACCCGTATTATATTAGCCCGGATCTAATTATGTTGAAGTTCTAATGGTCACCTTGACCCCTAACCAACCTATGATTAGAAACCTTGGTATATAATGAAGATGCCACAATAGGAGATGGAAAACCTATTGATAAGTCAAGCTAAAACAATCAATTCTCTAATTGTGTTTTAGGTGTTCTCAAAGAACAAAGAGATAATTAATCTCACAAGTATTTTCTCAATCAAGTCAAAGTTGTATTCTTATTGAAACTTAAGCCTTTAAATAGGCTTTGAAAGAAAAAAAATAAACCCTAAAAACCCTAGGAAAAACCGGACACACAATGAAGAGTTCTAGCTTGACCGAATCTTTCCTTTTCCTAATCTAATTAATTAATTCCCTTATTTTTAATTAGGAATTAATTAATTTACAAACAAAATAATAAAATAAAAAATTTCCTAAACTTATTTGTCCAGCAAAAAAATAAATAAAAACCCAAAGTCAAACGCAAATTAGGTAACGAGTTGACTTTGACATCTAGGCTGAATTATGTCTTCAACCGAGCTAACTGATGACTGTCCGAGCTAACTTATGTCTGTCCGAGCTAACTTATGTCTGTTCGAGCTAACTTATGACTGTCTGATGTCCGAAGTCCGAGGTCAGATGTCCGAGGCATGGGTGTCCGATATAAAATGTCCGATGTATGGGTGTCCGATGTATCAGCCTCCACCACTTGGATACTTAAAACAGGTCTTTTTTGTTCAGGTATGGACAAGTCCTTTTGAGAATGAATTACTTTCTGGATAAAGGCAGCAAGGTTGTCCTTAAACCTCTTAGCTTGAGCCTTAGTGATCGGTCCAGTCTCATCCGTATCAGATCAGTACCCCAATGAGTTGTCGGTTGTGCGAGCTCGGGCGGATTCGCATCAAAAAGGGTTGCATGTTATGTTAAGTTTTTATATTTTAATTACTTTTATGTTTTAATATTATATATATATTAATATTAAGTATATTAAATTGAAGCAAAATAATTAACATATTCATTTAATTTATTTGTATTTCAATTTTAAATTAATTATTTTCTAAGTTATTTGGACAAAAATAATTATTTCAAAATTGAAAATTATTAGTCTGCGCTTTTAGCATTAAAGGCATCGCCTGTTGTGTTAATTTTTGTTATCTTAAATAATTTTATGCCTTACTATTTACGTATATTAAAATTAGTAATATGAAGCAAAATAATTAATCTATTGATTTAATTTATTTTTCTTTCAATTTTAAATTAATTATTTTTTAAGTTAATAAAAGGTTTGACAAGTTTAATTGTTTTAAAATTGAAAAGCATCAGGCAACGCTTTTAACATCGAAAGCATTGCCTATTATCTTAATTCGTGGAATCTTATTTAATTTTGTGTTTCATTCATATGTATATATATATTAAATATATTAATTAGCAATTTGAAGCAAAATAATTAATTTATGCATTTAATTAATTTGTGTTTCAAATTTAAATTAATAATAAGTTTGACAAATTTAATTATTTTAAACTGGAAAAGAAATAGGTGAAGCTTTTAGTGTCAAAAGCTTCGCTTATTGTGTTGTCTTCAAGCATTTTAATTAATTTTATGTTTTAATATTATGTATAAAAATATTAAGCATATTAAATAAAAATATAAAGCAAAATAATTAATCTATTGATTTAATTTATTTATGTTTCATTTTTAAATTAATTATTTTTTATTTTTTACTAATGTCCATCTCCATCTTTCAAAGGCAGCAAGATTGGTTTGAAATTTACTCATTGGAATTAGAATGGATGTTTCATTCTAGGTTACTACCAACTATATGCGATAGTATTCGATGCATGATATTGTACGCTTTTGTTATTGGTTTCTCCAAGCTCAATTCGTTTCTTTACCATGACTATATATATATATGTTGTTAGTTTTAGATGTAATTGACCATGGTGAACTGAGAGATAGAAAAGAGCTAGCTAGCTTGTTATCTATTTTTTGATCCCGATGAGTTGAGTTATTAACGATTGAAAGTTATAAGCATGCAATTTTCTTGTCTTAGCTAAACACACTGGGTCCTTGATTCTTACTACGGTTTTTATGTGGAGATATAGCATAGATGACATACTCTGGTTTTAAGTGATCCACAGTATCTAGTTAGTTGGAGGATATGTAATAGGGTTTGTGAGTTGTGAGTTGGGACTATTATTTTCCATCTAAATCCATGAATGTTTTCTTACCAAGGTTTATGGACCATCGGTAAAGCCTTTGCAGTGCTCAACTATTAATAAGGTCCAGAAGCTTCTTGCTTTAAGCAGAGATTTTTTCTAAGATTACACCACTGCATAAGTGATGCCAGTGGTAAACAAGATTGAGAGTTTTTAAAGTTAATATATATATGTTATAAGCAATCTTGAAAGTTTTTAGTTAAGTGATAATAACATAGAGGATATGAAGGTTACGATGTTATAGTAGGCCAGCAACTTGTCAAGAGAAATGGTTCATGAGCAAAACTCTCTTATATGTGTAGTTGCGGTTACTATGAGTGAATATTAAACCTCAAGTTGATTATTTCATTAATTTTTTTGCTTGGGTGTATCTAGAAGCTTTTTATATAGGAGTATGATATTACACTGTGTCACTTTAATTTGGTGTGGTGTCACACTAGCGTGCCATTTTATGTAAAATTCAACTCTTCATTTTGGTGCTGTTGGTACTAATTTTGGGTGGTTACCTCTGTTGGCTTTACCCCTGTAAACATGCATGATTTTGGCAGCTTTTTGTCCACTCTTTTGGTCCTTAGCTCGCATTTTAGGTCATGGTAGCACCTGCCTTGAATACAGTCAGTGTCAAATCTTTCTAATTGTAATGCAAATGCCTTTAGGTTTCGGTAAATTCTTTTCCTTGAATGATTTTTGACAAAGGTCATACTTTGAGTATGTTTAGCTCAATGAGTCTTAGGAATATGGTGAAGAAAAATCATTAATGGAGAATGTCAATCATATATGCTCTATATATTTCATTCTTTTTTTATTTTTATTTTATTATTGTTTAGGATCTTTGGAGATGATTGCTACTTTGAAAGATGGAGATGGACATTAGTTAGACGGTATAGGCAACAATCATGTTCCCCCCTAACCACAGAAATAGAGAAACTTTTTCTTTATTTTTTTTCCCTTTTAGTGTAAGCTTATTGTATTTGGTACACCTTGCATAGTACATAGATATATGTTCACGCGCATATATAGTAATATGAACTATAACTTTCACAGTTTGTCTGTAATAGCTAAATATGATAATTCCTTTGGAAATGGTAAAGGACCAATGGAATGGGCTTAGATTGACCCACATTGAAGAAGAGGTGGGAATGCTTGGCTGGTAAAGGATTGCCAACTTATAGGAACATAGGAAGTCTTGAGCTTCTTCTTTTCACCTTGCTAATTAAATTAGATTTCTACTAAATGATTCATTTTTCTTTCCTTTTGTTTATAATATAGGATCCTTGGAGAATATATTGATGACCTGCATTAGAAGATGGAGATTGTAAAGATTTAGTAGGTATAGGCAACCATCTTATATATATATATATTTTTTTTTCCCCCTAGAATTACAAACTGTTTTTGTTTGTATTTTCCTTTTAATGTAATCTTATTGTGTTTGGTACACATTATATTTAATTGGTGTTTAATGAATTTTGTAGTACAAGATAAACATTTAATAAAAGTATTATACTTTTATTTTAATTGCATTTCAGAAGTATCATTTTATATTTTTAAATGATAATTAAATGATAATTAATGATATTATAATTAATTAGTAAGATGTAACAAAAACAATTTTTATCAAATAATATTGGTAATTGATATATTATTTTTAGTTACAAAACTATTGTCACCAAATAAAAAAATTAGTTTCAGTGCAGGTTGAATAACTTAACCATGGTTTATGTTATATCGTAACAAGTCGGTGACAAAAACTTGTTTACTTGTCATTGGAAAGGCTCAATGACAAATCAGATGTGTCATCGACATTTTAAATGACAAATCAGATGTGCCACTTATGGTTTAAGTCACAAATAATATTTTATTTGTCACCTATTGTATTTATTGTCACCGATAGATAAGTTTGACCAATTTCTACAATTGTATTGGTAACAAAATGTGTACATACAATGACAAAAAGAGGAGGATTAAGTGACAAAAATGGATGTTACGGTAAAACTCCAGTCTATGTCAAATATTTTTTGTCACAATTACATGCTATTTCCATGACAAATTACATAGTTTATCACTAAACTAATTTGTGATGGGTCTATCATGGCAAACACAAGACGATCTAATTTTGTCACCTAAATGTGATAAGGCAACAAAAATGACCGTTACAAGACAAATTAGCTGTGTAATAGTTGCCCAAATTTTTTGTAGTGCATGTGATAAACTTAACCATAATGCCATAGATTGCTGGCATAGGTTTGATTATTCATATGCCAAGGATAACATCCCAGAAGCACTAGCAGCACTTAACATTGTAAACAACTCTGATCCAAACTTCTATGTAGATTCGGGTGCCACTGCACACATGACAAATGACAATGGTAAAATAATTAATTCTTATCCTTATAAAGGTATTGATAGTATATATGTCGGCAATGGGAATAGCCTTGCAATATCTCACATTAGTAATGCTAAACTTAAAACTAAAAATGGATGTTTAGCTCTTCAAAGTGCTCTTGTAGTTCCAAAATTGAAAAGAACCCCTTATCAGTTAGTCAACTAACAACAGATAATGATTGTATTTTGGAATTCTCATCCAATGGTTTTGTGATAAAGGACTGCAATCAAAGAATCATTGCAAAAGAGTACAAGAAAGGAAAGCTGTATGTTCTGAATGAAGTAAAGCATCATGCTTTAAGTGCAGCAAAGGCATTGGCAGATCTTTGGCACCAATGCTTGGGACATGATACGAACCTAGGACGACCTGCTCGTAAACCCGTATTATATTAGCCCGGATCTTAATTAAGTTCAAGTTCTAATGGAATTGACCTCAACCCCTAACCAACCTATGGTTAGAAATCTTGGTATAATGTAGACGCCACAATAGGGGATGGAAAACCTATTGATAAGTCAAGCTAAAACAATCAATTCTCTAATGGTGTTTTAGGTGTTCTCAAAGAACAAAGAGATAAATAATCTTGCAAGTATTTTCTTTTATCAAATCAAAGTTGTATTCTTATTGAAAGATAAGCCTTTAAATAGGCTTTGAAAGAAACAAAATAAACCCTAAAAACCCTAGATAAAACTGGCCACACACATAAAGAAACCTAGTTGGCCGCAACTATACTTCCTTTCCTAATCTAAGTTTGATTAATTAATTCCTTTATATTAAATTAGGAATTAATTTATTTACAATAAAATAAAAACCTTCCTAAAGTTATTTGTCCAGAAAATAAATAAATAAAAACCCAAAAAGAAATAAAGTCAATCGCAAATTAGGTAACGAGTTGACTTTGACATCTAGGCGGAATTATATCTTCAACCGAGCTAACTTATGTCTGCCTGATGTCCGAGCTAACTTATGGCCTATCCGAGATAACTGATGTCTGTCCGAACTAACTTGTGTCTGGCCGAGCTAACTAATGACTATCCGAGCTAAGTTATGTCTGGCCGTGCTAACTGATGTCTGTTCGAGCTAAGTTACTTCCGATGTCCGAAGTCCGAGAAAAGGCTCCGATGTCCGAGGCAAGGGTGTCCGATATAAAACGTCCGATGTATAAGTATCCGATGTATCAGCCTCCACCACCTGGATACTTAAAACAGGTATTTTATCTTCAAGTATGGACAAGCCCTTTTGAGAATGAATTACTCTCTGGATAAAGGCAGCAAGGTTGTCCTTAAACCTCTTAGCTTGATCCCTAGTGATCGGTCCAGACTTCATCCGTATCGGATCAGTACCCCAGTGAGTTGTTGGTGGTGTGAGCTCGGGTGGGTTCGCATCATTCCCCTCCTCTTGAAAAGGATTTGTCCTCAAATCGAAGTCATTACCTGCAGCAAAAGGAGATAAATCAGCAACATTAAAGGTGGCACTTACACTATACTCACCCGGTAAATCAAGTTTGTAGGCATTATCGTTTATCCTCTCCAAAACTTGAAAAGGTCCATCACCCCTCGGCATGAGTTTGGATTTCCTTTGTTCAAGAAACCTTTCCTTCCTTACATGCAGCCACACCCAATCTCTAGGTTCAAACACCATTGATTTTCGGCCTTGATTAGCCACCTTTCATATTGCTCGGTCCTCCTCTCAATATTTGCTCGTGCCTTCTCATGAATCTGCTTTACAAATTCAGCTTTTTGTTTTCCATCTAGATTAGCACGCTCACTTAAAGGTGAAGGTGTTAAATCTAATGGAGTCAAAGGATTAAAACCATAAACAATTTCAAATGGAGTAAATTTAGTTGCTGAATGTAAAGTCCTATTATATGCAAATTCAACAAGAGGCAAACATTCTTCCCAAGTTCTTAAATTTCTACTAATTAATGCTCTCAACAATGCAGACAAGGTTCTATTTACTACTTCGGTTTGTCCATCAGTTTGTGGATGACAAGTAGTTGAAAATAAAAGCTTAGTACCTAATTTAGCCCACAAAGTATTCCAAAAATAGCTTAAGAACTTAGCATCCCTATTCGAAACAATAGTTCTTGGCATTCCATGCAATCTCACAATTTCCTTGAAAAATAAATTAGCAATATTGGATGCATCATCAGTTTTGTTACATGCAATAAAATGTGCCATCTTAGAAAACCTATCCACTACAACATATATTGAATCCTTACCTGTCCTTGACCTAGGAAACCCAAGAATAAAATCCATAGACAAATCTACCCAAGGATAGGTAGGAATCGCAAAGGCTTATACAATCCATGCGGCTTCAATGTTGGTTTTGTTTTTCGGCACTTCAAACATCTTTCACAAATTCTCTCAACATCTGTCCATATGTTAGGCCAATAAAAATGTTCTTGCAGCAAGGATAAAGTTTTTAAAACACCAAAATGACCCATTAAACCACCCCCATGTCCTTCCTGAACCAATAATTCCCTAATACTACAATTAGGCATACAAAGTTTGTTTTCCTTAAACAAATATCCCTCAAATATGTAAAATTTATTAAATCCATGTTTCAAACAGGTTCTAAAAATTTCTCCAAAGTCACTATCATGCTCATAAAGTTCTTTCAATTGTTCAAATCCAAGCAATCTAGCATCTAAGGTAGAAAAGAGTATATACCTTCGGGATAATGCATCGGCAACCACATTTTCTTTACCTTTCTGTAGCGGATCACATAGGGAAAGGTTTCAATAAATTCAATCCACTTGGCATGCCTTTGGTTGAGCTTTCCTTGACCCTTGATATGCTTCAAAGACTCATGATCTGTATGAATCACAAACTCCTTTGGCATGAGATAGTGCTACCACGTCTCTAAAGCTCTCACCAAAGCATACATCTCCTTGTCATAAGTCGGGTAGTTTAGGGCAGCTCCATTTAATTTTTCACTAAAGTAGGCTATGGGTCTTCCTTCTTGCATTAAGACAGCTCCAATACCTACACCCGAAGCATCACACTCAATTTCAAAGGTCTTAGAAAAATTTGGCAAAACTAACAAAGGTGCATTACACAATTTTTCTTTCAACAAATTAAAAGATTTTTCTTGTACTTCCCCCCATTTGAAGCCGACATTCTTCTTGACAACTTCATTCAATGGTGCTGCTATGGTACTGAAATCCTTGACAAATCTTCTATAAAAGCTTGCCAAGCCATGAAAGCTCCTCACTTGGGTGATAGAAGTAGGAACCGGCCACTCTTGAATTGCTTTCACCTTGGCTTGGTCAACTTTGATTCTTGCAGCACTTACTACAAAACCAGAAACACAAGCTCTTCTTTGCAAAATTCACATTTTTTAATGTTAGCAAACAATCTTTCCTTTCTAAGAACTTGCAAAACTTGCCTAAGTTGATCCACATGGTCATCCAAGTTTCGGCTATATATTAGAATGTCATCAAAATAAACAACCACAAATTTACCAATAAATGGGCGCATTACATGATTCATAAGCCTCATAAAGTACTAGGTGCATTGGATAATCCAAAAGGCATAACTAACCATTCATACAGCCCATATTTAGTTTGAATGCAGTTTTCCATTCATCACCTTCTTTCATTCTAATTTGATGTTAACCACTTCTAAGATCAATTTTTGTAAACATGCAAGCACCATGCAATTCATCAAGTATATCATCTAATCTAGGAATGGGATGCCTATATTTGATGGTAATGTTATTTATAGCCCTACAATCAACACACATTCTCCAAGAACCATCTTTTTTAGGTACCAACAAAATAGGAACAGCACATGGACTTAAACTCTCACGAATATATCCTTTATCATGCAAATCACTTACCTGTTTTTGCAGCTCCATTGTTTCTTCGGGATTGCTCCTATAAGCTGGTCTATTCGGTATGGAAGCTCCTGGAACAAAGTCAAATTGATGTTCTATCCCTCGAATAGGTGGTAGTCCACTTGGAATTTCATTTGGGAAGACATCTCCAAATTCCTTCAAAAGAGAAATCATTGAACTTCGCAATTCAAGTTCTTCAAAGTTAGTTTGATCATTAAAATAATTTTCTTTATAAACCATGAACAGCAAAGGTTTCTTGCACTCAATAACCTTATTAATATCCCGTAAACTCAAATAAAAATTGCTACTTAACCTTTCTTTTCTTTCTTTTTCTCTTTTTCCCTTGGATTGGCGCAAACCGTTGGATTTCTCTTCCTTATCCAAGCTCTCGGGTTTGCCACTTTCTTTCCGCTCTCTTTCAGATTTTCCTTGATCTTTCCACTCAATATGAGTCCTAGAAACCTTACCTTGATCAGCAACCTCATTCTTACCTTCTTGAAAGGATGGTGAAGTCGTTGGTGCCATACTTGCTTTTTCCTTAAGCTTTTCGGCTTCTCTCCTTTGTTGCATTTGTAATTAGTCTTTGTAAACCTCTTTAGGAGATAATGGTTCCAGCTTGACCTTCTTCCCTTTAAACCTAAAAACAATACTATTTTCTCAACCACAATGAGTAGCATCTTTATCAAATTGCCATGGTCTACCTAGTAGTATATGTCCAGCAATCATGGGTATAATATCACATAAGACTACATCCTCATATCTACCTATGCTAAATTCTACTTTGGCTTGTTTATTTACCCTCATCTCACCACTATCATTTAACCATTGCAACCTATAGGGTCCTGGATGTTTAATTGTTTTCAAGCCTAATTTATCAACTACAAGGTTACTTATCACATTGGTACAACTCCCACTATCTATAATCAAGCTACAAATTTTACCTTGTATTTTGCAGCGAGTGTGGAAGATGTTTTCTCTTTGTATCTGCTCTTCATCTTTGTAGAAAGCAAGTACTCTCCTTGAAACCAAGCTCAACTCGGCATTAGATGTATCAACAGGTTCGGCTTCATCTTCATTGCAATCCTCCTCTTGCTCGGTTTCAACTTCACTTTCTTCAATTACAGATTCCAGCTCACTGTCACCCTTTAATACCATGATTCTTCTATTTAGGCATTGGCTGGCTATATGTCCTCTTCCTTGGCACTTAAAACAAATTATTTCTCTGGATTTTTGAGGTTTAGGATCAGATTTTATCTCACCTTTAATGGCTTGGGCATATTCGGTTTTAAGTTCCCTTCTTGGCCGGTTAGTAGCTTCTTCACCAAGCTTCGGCTTCAGCTTGCTTTCATAAGTGGAATTGTTTTTCCAGCCACTTGAACTTGCCTTTCCACTACTAGAAACTCCTCCAAACCGTGTGCTACCACTCCTCCTCTTGAATTGGTTCTCAAGCTTAATTGCTACTTGCAACATCTCCTCCAATTCCAAGTATTGTTGTAATTCAAGTTGGTTGGCAATCTCACTGTTCAAACCACCAAGAAATCTCGCCATTGTTGCGTCCCTATCCTCATTCATATTTAGCCTCATCATTAACATCTCCATCTCTTTGTAATAATCCTCCATGGACCTGCTTCCTTGAGACAAAGATTGAAGCCTTTGATGCAGCAATCTATGGTAATGGGATGGAACAAACCGCTTTCTCATGGCTCCTTCCATTTGTCGCCATGTTGTAATCAAGTCATCACCAACTCTCCTTCAGGTGCTTTGCTCATTTGTCCACCATTGGAGTGCATAATGGTCAAACTCCATTGCTGCCAACTTCACCTTCTTACCTTCCGAATAGTTGTGGCAGTCAAAAATCATCTCCATTTTTTCTTCCCACTCCAAATAAGCTTCGGGATCATTTTTACCTATAAAAGGTGGGACGTTAACCTTGATATTTCCCAAATCATCATCTGTATCTTCCCTCCTATATCTTCCATGGCCAGCTCTATTTTGGATAGCAAAAGTTTCGTCCATACCTTCCTCAAAGTCTCCACTGAATGGCTCCTCATCAAGTTCCTCTCTCGGTCTCTCGCGACCTCCTCGTCCTCGGCCTCGTCCTCCATGGAATTCTTGCCTATTTCTTGTGTTCGGCATTCCTTGTGAGGCTTCTATCCTTCCCATTCTTTGATTCATATGCTCAACTTGAGCGCTAACCCTCTGTATTGACTCCAAAACAGCTCTATTGTCCACTTGGTCTCCACTTCCGGTAGCTCGGGCATCGCCATGGAATGCTACGGACTCTTCCTCATTGATCTTCAAGGGTGGATCTCCTCTCCTTATTCTTGATTCTGTCATGTTAGTATAATAATGCAATAGAAATAAAATAGGACCTTACAATTTCACTCTCTTGCGTGTTTCACTCAAATGAGGACTCGACACTTGTGTTTGCACACTAGTTTCGGCTTTTACCTTCTTTTAAGCTCACACACTCTTGCCTTTTTCCACTCAATGAATTATCTCAAAGTTCTAATTAAAACACCCAGAAAATAGCAATTAGATCACTAGTATGTTTTAATTAAACTTATCAACAAACAGTAAGCAAAAAAGTAGGCAATACCGAAAGAATCCAGCAAATCCTAATTTTTCGGCTTTCTAGACAAGAAAACACATAAAATAATGGAAAACTGTTGGAATTTTTGAAAACTGCACCAGATGGTAGTAGATTATGAGTTCAAGAATAAAATTCCAGAAAAAGAAATTCAAATACGAACAAGAATCAAGTTGAACAAAAATATAGAATAGTTGTTGGTTGTTGTTCTTTGTAATTCAAGTTTTGTGTCAAATCCTTTAACTGATTTTAATCCAAATAATTTAGCATCCAAACTCAAATATCCAGCAGCAAAAACAACTCTCCAAAAGCTCCAAATAAATAATCAAAAAAATCCCAGCAGCTCCAACAAATTTCCAACAAACAAATCAAACTCCAACAAACCCAAATATTTTTTTTTTCTTCTTTTTTTTTTTTTTTTTTTTTTCACTCAGAGGACATAAAAAACTGCAGTAGCAAGAGTAAGTACCAAAATTGCAATTCCAAATCCAAAACAAACACCAAACCCGTGACCTCCAAATAAACAAAATGTGCAGTTTTTTTTTTTTTTTTTCAAATGTTGCTGCAAACTTCTTTTTTTTTTTTTTTTTTTTTTTTGAATATATGAATGCAAATATTTAAGAGTAAAACAGCAAATAAAAATCAACAAAAACCAAATTAAAAGAACAATGATGAAAGACAACCAACAAACTAGGAAACGAAAAATACGGTAAAACTAGGAAATGCTAATTCAACTAGGAATGAAATTTTTTAATTTTTTTTTAAAGATGTAAAACGTGTATAGGATGGATGCAACCTTAACCTAATGCTAAAATTGCAGAATAACACAAAAAACAAATAAAGCAAATAAAGATAGATTCAAACCTGAACAAAATTTAGCTCTGATACCAAATGATACGAACCTAGGACGACCTGCTCCTAAACCCGTATTATATTAGCCCGGATCTTAATTAAGTTTAAGTTTAAATGGAATTGACCTCAACGCCTAACCAACCTGTGGTTAGAAACCTTGGTATAATGTAGACGCCACAATAGGGGATGGAAAACCTATTGATAAGTCAAGCTAAAACAACCAATTCTCTAATGGTGTTTTAGCTGTTCTCAAAGAACAAAGAGATAAATAATCTTGCAAGTATTTTCTTTCATCAAATCAAAGTTGTATTCTTATTGAAAGATAAGCCTTTAAATAGGCTTTGAAAGAAACAAAATAAACCCTAAAAACCCTAGATAAAACCGGCCACACACATAAAGAAACCTAGTTGGCCGCAACTATACTTCCTTTCCTAATCTAAGTTTGATTAATTAATTCCTTTATATTAAATTAGGAATTAATTTATTTACAATAAAATAAAAACCTTCCTAAAGTTATTTTTCCAGAAAATAAATAAATAAAAACCCAAAAAGAAATAAAGTCCATTGCAAATTAGGTAACAAGTTGACTTTGACATCTAGGCGGAATTATGTCTTTAACCGAGCTAACTTATGTCTGCCTGATGTCTGAGCTAACTTATGGCCTATCCGAGATAACTGATGTCTGTCCAATCTAACTTGTGTCTGGCCGAGCTAACTAATGACTGTCCAAGCTTAGTTATGTCTGGCCGAACTAACTGATGTTTGTCTGAGCTAAGTTACTTCCGATGTCCGAAGTCCGAGATATGTTGAAATGTGGTGATCTTGCCACAATGTGCAAGGTAGTTCGGTTACACTTCCACTCTTTGTTTTGCAACATCAAAGACCAAACATTATTTATGTTTATGCATTTTATTTTATCTTGTAATGTTTAAGAGCAATATCCTTTTTGTAATGCCCTAAGCTCATTATCTAGCTTAAGGCCCTTTTTGTCTAGTTGCTGGAATTGTATTTCCAGCAACATAAGTCCCCTTCCTTGGATGCCGTTTGAAGTAGGTTTGGTATTTGGACCTGAATTTTGGATATGATAAACTAGATATGCATAGGAAGAATCAAGAAAAAGAATGGCCCAATTTGGAGCTGGGAAGGCTGAGTAAGTCCAAAACAATCTGACCCTTGTGCAGTTTTGTTGCCCAGAAAACTGGGCAAAACTGCCTCGGGTTTGATTACTTTTGAATGGGTAAATGGACTTTGTTTTATTTGGTTTTTGGCTAGAACATAGTTTAATATTCAAAAAGGCTTCCCTACAATTTTCAAGTCAAATGGAGCTGGTTTTCAAATTCAAATGCCTTAGACAAGCTGAACTACCCATTAAAGAAGGTTTCTTACATGCCCAGCACATTGATTAGAGTTTGTTGAGGTAGTTTGGCTTGGTTGGTTACTTTTAATGCTTTTGTATTTATTGCTCAATATGGAAGCATGCCTTATTGTCTTTTTGATGTATTTAAAAGTATGAAAATTGTTATGAAAAACGTTGAGAAAGAAAATATTCAAAAAACAGATTTTGAAAAACAACATTTTTGGCTCTCTCTCTCTCAACTACTACATTTTGGTTTCTTCTTCTTCCCAAAAGCTAACAACCTTCTCAAGAACCCTAAACCTCCATTAAAACCAGAAACAAAACCTTAACAAACCCAAAAAAAAAATAAAATCAAGAACCAAGAACCAACAACAATCATTCTTGACTAACACCTTGAATGATTGTACTCTAGGGTACAACAACATAAACCTACACCAAATTCCATCAAGATAAGGTTCCGATGTCCGAGGCAAGGGTGTCCGATATAAAATGTCCGATGTATAAGTATCTGATGTATCAGCCTCCACCACCTGGATACTTAAAATAGGTCATTTATCTTCAAGTATGGACAAGCTCTTTTGAGAATGAATTACTCTCTGGATAAAGGTAGCAAGGTTGTCCTTAAACCTTTTAGCTTGAGCCCTAGTGATCGGTCCATACTTCATCCGTATCAGATTAGTACCCCAGCGAGTTGTCGGTAGTGTGAGCTCGGGCGGGTTCGCATCAGGACATCCCACTCTAAGGGCTTTAAAAATTTTACATTCCAACAATGTTATTAATGTTTCCAGTTGGAAAAATAAGTTTAGTGTTTATGCTAGTTGTTAATTAGGGAAGAGCTGCAAACTTCCTTTCTCTTTATCCAATAAAACTTCATTGTTTCCATTGGAAAAGGTCCATTGTGATATTTGGGGACCAGCCCTAACATTTTAAACACAAAAATACCATTTGTACGTTACTTTCATTGATGATTATTCTAGGTACACTAGGCTATTTCCTTTGTGCAACAATCAGAATGTTTTAAATGTTTCCGTAAATTTCAAAGAATGGTAGAGAACCAATTCGACAGATGAATTAAAATTCTTCAGAGTGATGGAGGAGGTAAGTTTATATCTTCAGCTTTCAAGGAACACTTAGGTAAGCATGCAATTTTTCATCAAACGTCCTGTTTAGAAACCTCATAATAAAATGGGGTTGCTAAAAGGAAACATAGGCATGTGGTGGAAATGGGTTTAACTATGATGTTCCATGCAATGTACCCATGAAATTATGGGTGCAAGCTTTCTTAACTTCAACTTTTCACATTAACATATTACCTTCATCTGTTTTAAAAATTGAAACCCCATATTTTTGTCTACTTAAAAGGCATCCAGATTATAAAAGTTTGAGACTCTTTTGTTGTAGGTGCTACCCTTATCTTCGGAATTATGCAGTAAATAAATTTTCAAAGAAAACTCTTCCTTGCATCTTCATTGGATACAGCTCCCAACATAAAGGATTTCATTGTTTCCATCCAACAACCAATCGGGTCTACATTAACCAGGCATGTTGTTTTTGATGAACAATATTTTCCATAATTCTCTACCAATATTAACCCATAAAAACATCTCGAGCTTGTTAATTTTCCAGAAAACATCTGAAAAGACACACAACATAATGTTATTGATTGCCTTTATCCACTTACCACACCTTGGAACCCCATATCAGATTCTTCTCCTAGAAATTCAACTCCCAGATGTACAACCAATACACACAGTGAACCGAGAGACAAACCTAAAAACTCGTACCATGTAACACATGCAAACCAAGAAGACCAAACCTTCTAAACAACTCCAACACATGCAAACAGTGAATTAGCATCAACTACATCTCATAATATCTATCAAATAACAACTGAAACATTACCAAATCAATTGAACAAAGCAGTAATTGATCCAGCTTCCAACCATCTAATCATCCTATTGCTTATTAGGACATGACAACAAATGAATAAACTGTTGACCAAAACACAAATACACATCAAATGATAAAAAGACAAAAATTAAAGGCCAACTTATAACTAGCATCTCAAATGGCATTGATGTCATAACGACAGAACCAAAAACATTGAAATCATCCTTTCAAAGTCTTGAATGATTTTAAGCTATGCAAGAAGAATTCACAGCCTTGCACGATAATAAGACATGGTAATTAGTTCCACGACTGACATACACCAATGTTGTTGGTACAAAATAGGTATACAAAACCAAGAATAAAGAAGATGGTTCCATAGACAGGTTCAAAGCTCGTCTCATAGCCAAAGGCTTTACACAAATTGAAGGACAAGATTCTGATGAAACATAAAGTCTTGTAATCAAACATACCACTATAAGAATGATTATATCTATAGCTCTTACATGCAGGTAGACAATTCAACAGCTAGACATCAAGAATGCTTTTTTTCATGGCCAACTTAAAGAAATTGCCTATATGGAACAACCTCCAGGTTTCACCTCTTCATCTCATCCTCAACATGTGTGTCTTCTAAGGAAATCATTGTATGGCCTTAAAAAGGCCCCCCAAGCATGGTTTGATAGACTTTCTTAATTTTTAATTTCTTTAGGCTTCATATGTAATAGGGCCAATTCTTCACTCTTTGTGTTTAAAAATTCTAATATTGTTGTGTTATTATTAATTTATGTCAACGATATCTTAATAACAGGAAACAACTCTAACATTATCAATGATCTGGTTAATAAAATGGGTGCAGAATCTGCCACTAAAGACCTTGGTAAACTGCATTATTTTCTTAGACTAGAAGCAAGGTATTTTCAAGGGGGCATGTTTTTTATACATACAAAGTACATACATGGTCTATCTCGTGCAAAAATGCTTGAAGCAGCTCCCATGAAAACACCTTTAGCTATTAAAACAACAACTCAAAGAAATAATAATGATCTTGTTGACGCAACTAAATATCGTAAGCTTGTTGGTAGCCAACAATACCTTACCTTCACTGGATGAGACATGTCTCATACTGTTAGGCATGCTTGCCAGAGCTTTTAAGAACCCACCGTGTTGAATATTTAAGAAGTTAAAAGAGTACTAAGAGATCTCAAGGGTACCATCACATATGGGTTACATTTTCTATCTCAAAGTTCCTTTACCTTGATAGGATACTACGATGCCAACTGGATAAGCTATCCAACCACAAGACCAAGCACGAGTGGCTACTACATCTTTCTTAGCATGAATTGCATCTCCTGGTCCTCCAAGAAGCAACCAGCAGTAACTTGTTCTAGCATTGAGGCTGAATATCGAGCTATGGCAACAACAATGACAAAAATAATGTGGCTTACCTACCTACTAGGAGACATTGGCATAACTCTATACAGACGTTCTCACCTATTGTGTGACAACATATGTACCTTACGCATGACCATTAATCCTACTTTACATGGAAAAATGAAGCACATTCAAATTGATTACTATTTTATCAGAGAAAAAGTAGCAGTTGGATAGTCCATCAGTCGTTATATCATTTCATATTTACAAGTTACAAATACACAAATGAAGCCACTTTCGAAGAAGTGTGTTTCAACTATTTAAGAATAAGCTTGGAGTTCATACAACACCTTCTCCAAGCTTTGGAGGCATGATAAAGAAGAAGAGAAGTCAAACATAAACATATCCACTGCATCAATGTCATCCACAGCTACAATTACTTGATCATCCAAAAACCAACGTTCACAAAGAGATTTCTCATATGGCAAGACTTGCAAGATTTCCATTGATATAAAATGCCTTTAAGGTATTAGTTGACCTCTTTTAATATTTTTGAATTTATGTTCATCAACTTCCTTCTTGATCATCACTTCCTTCTTTGCTCAAAAGCACATCTTTATAAATTCTATCCATTTTGTAAAGCTTAAATACACGAAATAATACACACAATTCATTATCTTCTTCAACTCGGGCAGTACTCCTCCACATTTCAAAAGCAACAACTAGGTTGCCTGCTGGCACTAGTCATATATATATAAGTAATAAGCATGCATGCATGCGTGTATTGTGTGTGGAATAATGCCATGAAAATATGCAATGTTTATTTTTATACACGTCTTTTTTTCGGAGGTCTACAACCATTATGTGGCATAGGGGTTACATCTCGTATGAAACTTAATAGTATACCACTTCTAGGAATAGCTCTTAATGCTGCATCTCTTTTGAGACCGGGGCCTTTTATCATGACTTCTGCCCATTGCATACCTTGATCCACTACTGTCTCAATAGAATTTCCCCCTACCGTTTGAGTGGCAAATGGCATCCCTTGTCTTGAACCTTTGAGTCCACAAGTACTGGTGGAAGACCACGAAATTACATGACCCCTTACATTTGTAATAGTCACAATAGTATTGTTGAAACTTGCTTGAACATGGATCAATTGACATTTTTCACAAATTTTATGCACAGAGGCTCTTATTTTCATATTTATCATTCCTTAACTTAATTCTAACTTGCTTTATTGGAAGAAAATAAGCTGCTTGAAATTTTAACTTCGAATTTTATACTCCAAAAATAAATGTTGAAATTGAAAAACCATCTAATCATTGGAATCTTTTTTCGAAGTCTATAAACTGTACATCTGCTGGTTGAATCATAATGACTTGCTTCACTTTTGCTTCAATTTCCTCATCATATACGTAGAAAAAAACTACTTCTAATCGTTCTTGAAACATAATCTATAATCATATTTTCACTATCTAAATGAATTTAGACTATACTGATACAAACGTAGGACGACCTGCTTCTAAACCCGTATTATATTAGCCCGGATCTTTAATTAAGTTCAAGTTCTAATGGAATGGACCTCAACCCCTAACCAACCTGTGGTTAGAAACCTTGGTATAATGTAGATGCCACAATAGAGGATGGAAAACCTATTGATAAGTCAAGCTAAAACAGCCAATTCTCTAATGGTGTTTTAGGTGTTCTCAAAGAACAAAGAGATAATTAATCTCACGAGTATTTTCTTAATCAAATGAAAGTTGTATTCTTATTGAAAAATAAGCCTTTAAATAGGCTACAAAGCCATGAAATAAAACCCTAAAAACAAAGGGAAAACTGGCCATACAAAGTAGTTTCCTATGGTGGCCGAAATTCTCACTCCTTTTTTAATCTAATTTGGATTAATTAATTCGTTTACTTTGAATTAGGAATTAATTAATTTACAATGAAAATAATAAAATAATAACTTTCCTAAACTTATTCTTCCAGAAAATAAATAAATAAAAACTAAAAAGTAATGGTAGTTTCCTAAAACAAAAAGTAAAACAAATTAGGAAACTAAAAATGCTAGCCTTTTGATCAAGTTGACTTTCATTAATCTTTGAACTCTTTGAGCTCCAAATCAGCTTCTAGATGCTTTTTAGGATGCCAAATAAGCTGAATATGAAGTCCCACACGTTGCCCATGCTTGGAAAAATAAGAAAAGGCTAATACAGTAAAATACAGTAAAGCCAGCAAGCAATACAGCAAATTCGGCCAAATTGTTGATGCTGTCCGTACAAGCCCTTTTTGATTGCATTTGAGGCTGATTTAACTTGATTCCATGACCTCTTAGTCATATGTATTGAACCCATAAAGCATTGGAACCATTTCATACTTCCCGGACTCCAAAAATGTACCAAAACCGTCACCCGGGTTCGTATCGGCTTCCACCACTTGGATGCTTAGAATAGGCTTTGTATCTTCAAGTATGGACAAGCTCTGTTGAGATTGATTACCGCCTGTATAAACTCCCAGGTTGTCCTTAAATCTCTTAATTTGAGCACTTGTGTTTGGCCAAGTCTTCATCTGTGTCGAGTCAGCACCCCAGCGGGTTATCGGTTGAGCGGCCTCGGGTGGAATCACATCATATACCATTGGGCAGTCATGCAGTAATTCAACCTTCATGAATCCTTTTTTTTCTTTCATTTTAGGTCAAACTGTTTGAGGTATCCACTAATACAGGAGGGGTGATATTAGAAAACCGTCCTATCTTTTTTTTTTCCCCACAAATATGAAAGTTCCACATATAATTCGCATATCAGAAGGATTACCATATATAACGAAAAAGTTGTCCACCAATTTCTTCTAATTGAGCCTCTTTGTCTGTCATTATATCTTGAGAAGTAGAAAGAATTACAATCCCCATTCTGCCTAAAATTCTAGGAATTCGTTGATAGCTAGAATATATTTGTAGACCGGGTCAATTGATCCGTTTTAAATTTAAAACAGCTTTATATGGTCCTTTCCTATTCCTTCTATGTCGTAGGGTTAAAACCAAAAAATCTTTTTGTTTTCCTAATGTTTCCGCATGTTTTCAATAAAACCTTCTCGTAAAAGGATTTTAACAATGTTTTCAGTGATGTTAGTAGATGGTATTCAAACTGTTCTTTTTTTATTCATGTCAGCATTTCGTATAGAGGTTATTATGTCAGCAATAGTTTCTTTATTCATGATAAACTCAGATTATTGTTGTACTCAAAATTTGATATAACGAACATGCTCTTTTTATGTTTTTTTTTTATTTTTTAATTATGAATTCTTAAAGGCAGATACGTGAGACACAACCAATCTACTACTAATAATAAATCTCAATTTACTAAATAATCTTTATCAATTTCAGTTAAATACTCAGTTAAATATTATAACTATATTAATTATATTAATTATGCTATGGTCTCTTCTTATAATACTTTGGGTGCTAATGAAACTATTTTAGTGAAATTTAACTTTCTTAATTCCCAGGCGATCGCACCAAAAATTCGAGTTCTTTTTGGATTTTCTTCTTGATCTATAACAACCGTAGCGTTGTCATCATATTATATGATCATACCGTTCTCACATTTGAGTCTTTACAAGTACGTACAATCACAGCTCCGATCACTTCTGATCGTTCTAGAGGTGTATTTGGTACTGCTTCCTTGATTACAACAACAATAATGTCACCAATATGAGCATATCGTCGATTACTAGCTCCTATGATTAGAATACGCATTAATTTTTGGGCTCCACTGTTATCCGTTACATTCAAATGGCTCTGGGGTTTATGATGGAATTTAGTGTAGGCTTATGTTGTTGTACCCTAGAGCACAATCATTCAAGGTGTTAGTCAATAATGATTGTTGTTGGTTCTTTGTTTTTGATTTTGTTTTTTGGGTTTGTTAAGGTTTTGTTTCTGGTTTTAATGGAGGTTTGGGGTTCTTTTGAAGGTTGTTAGCTTTGGGGAAGAAGAAGAAAACAAATGTAGTAGTTGAGAGAGAGAGAGAGAGAGAGAGAGAGAGAGAGAGAGCCAAAATTGTTGTTTTTTCAAAATATATATATATTTTTTAATATTACTTCCTCAACGTTTTTATTACAATTTTCATACTTTTAAATACATCAAAAAGACAATAAGACATGCTGCCATATTGAGCAATAAATACAAAAGCATTAAAAGTAACCAACCAAGCCAAACTACCTCAACTAACTCCAATCAATGTGCTGGGCATGCAAGAAACCTTCTTTAATGGGCAATTCAACTTGTCTGAGGCCTTTGAATTTGAAAACCAGATCCATTTGACTTGAAAATTGGAGGGAAGCCTTTTTGAATATTAAAATGTGTTCTAGCCAAAATCAGATAAAACAAAGTCCATTTACCCATTCAAAAATAATCAAACCCAAGGTAGTTTTGTCCAGATTTCTGGGCAACAAAACTGTACAAGGGTCAGATTGTTTAGGGCTTAACTCAGCCTTCCCAGCTCCAAATTGGACCATTCTTTTTTTTGCTGCTTCCTCTGCATTTCTAGTTTATTATATCCAACATTCCGATCCAAATCCCAAACCTTCATCAAACGGCATCCAAGGAAGTTCACTTATGTTGCTGGAAATACAATTCCTACAACTAGACAAAAAGGCCTTAAGCTTTAGTTAATGAGCTTAGGGCATTACAAAAAAAAAAAATTATTGTTCTTAAACATTACAAGATAAAATAAAATGCATAAACATAAATAATGTTTGGTCTTTGATGTTGCAAAACAAAGAGTGCAAGTGTAACCGAACTACCTTGCACATTGTGGCAAGATCACCACATTTCAACACTCCTCCTTTGTGTTCTTGCTTAAAATATTTAAAAGCTTCCTCAAGGTCTCAAATCTTACTTTTGGAAGTGGCTTGGTGAAGAAATCTGCAAGGTTAACTTCGGTCTTGATATATTCCAAGCTTACTTCTCCATTTTCTTCAAACTCCCTCAAAGAGTGATACTTCACCGGTATGTGTTTTGTCCTTCCATGTTGAATGGGGTTCTTGGCTATTGATATTGCTGAAGTGTTGTCACATTTGATGATGGTTGAACCCTCTTGAGGATAACCAAGGTCCTCCAATAATTTCCTAAGCCAAATGCATTGATTTGCACATGAAGAGCAAGCAACGTACTCGGCTTCGATGATGCTTTGAGCGGTTGTTGCTTGCTTCTTTACATTCCATGAGAATGGTCCACTACCAAGAGAGAAAAGATACTCCGAAGTGCTCTTCATATCATTCAAGCATCCAGCCCAATCATTATCCGAGTAGGCCATTAATCCCATCACATCTTGCCTATCATACCAAACTCCAAAGTCTTGTGTTCCTTTTAAGTATCTAAGAATTCTTTTGGCACCTACAAAATGATATTGGGATGGTGCTTGCATATATCTAGACAAAACACATGTGGCATGGATAATATCCGGGTTTACCTTTGGAGTGCCATCCTCCTTCTTGTATTTGTCTCCTTGGCTCATTGGTGTTGACATTGGCTTGCATTCATCAAGGTTGAACTTTTTCAAAAGATCTTTGATGTATTTCTCTTAAGATATGCAGATACCTCTAGAGCATTGCATCAATTCCACTCCAAGGAAGTAATTCATTTCACCAAGGCTTGACATGTCAAACTCCTTTTCAAGTTCATTTTTCAAAACTTCCACATTCTTTTCATTTTCACCCGTGACCAATAAATCATCCACATAGAGTGAGATAACAACCATGCCTTCGTCATTCCTTATGTATAGTGTTGGCTCATTTGAACTCCTCCTAAAGCATTGGTAGATCAAGTAACCATCAATCTTGCCATACCAAGCCCTATGTGCTTGCTTTAACCCGTAAAGTGCCTTGTGTAGATGGTAGACTTTGTCCTCATGTCCTTGAACAATGAAGCCCTCGGGTTGCTTGACATAAACCTCCTCTTGAAGAACACCATTCAAGAAAGCCGACTTTACATCAAGGTGGTACACCTTCCATGACATTGAGGCCAAGATGGATAGGATGAGCCTTATGGTCTCCATTCTTGCAACCGGTGCAAACGTCTCTCCATAATCTACACCCGCTTGTTGTGCATAGCCTTTTGCCACAAGCCTTGCCTTGTGCTTGCATATTGTTCCATCTGGGTTGAACTTGGTCCTAAATATCCACTTTACACCAATTGGTTTCTTGTTTTTAGGTTTAGAAACCAAAGACCAAATTTCATTCTTTTCTATTGTATCCATTTCGGTTTGCATGGCCTCCATCCACTCTTTCTTTTGCATAGCTTCTTGAGCATTGGTAGGATCACTCAAGGCAACCTTGCACCTTTCATATATTTCAGACAATGGCCTTTCTCCTCTGACACCATCTCCAATCTCCAATTCGGCTCCAATGGTCTCAAGTGCATCCTCCTTATCATCTTCATTTTCTTCATTGTTATTGTCATTGGTTTCTTCTTCTTCATCATGGACAAGAAGCTCCTCCTTTGCCCAATCCCAAATAGCATCTTCATCAGTCCTCACATCTCTTGTTACCACAAGTTTCTTGGTTTCCAAGTTGAAAACGCTAAAACCTTTGGTAACCTCACTAAAGCCGACCAAGATGCCCACATTTGCCCTTTTGTGAAGCTTGTCTCTCATGTGTGGATGAACATGGAGAAAACAAACACTTCCAAAGATTTTTATGTTGTACAAAGATGGTTTTTCTCCATACCATATCTGATAGGGTGTCTTGGACTCATTGGCTTTGGTGTATGCTTGGTTTTGGATGTAGCTAGCTGTGTATATGGCTTCGGCCCAAAACTTCTTTGGCATGTTCTTCTCATGTATCATGCACCTTGCCATCTCCATCAAGGTCCTATTTTTCCTCTCACAAACACCATTTTGTTGTGGTGTGTATGGTGTTGTGAATTGATGCACCATTCCATTTTCTTTGCAACAATCCTCCACCATTGTTGGTTCTTAAGCACTACATCTTTGCATTGCTTTGGGTTTCCACCATCTTCTTGAATTCCATGAACCTCTGAAGCACTTGTGACTTGATTGTTAGAAAATATACCCAACACATCCTTGAGTAGTCATCAATGAAGGTTAGGAAGTACTTACAACCTCTAATTGATGACAAACTCATCGGTCCACACACATCCGAATGGACTAGCTCAAGCTTCTCCTTAGCTCTCCATGAACCGGCTTTAGGGAATGGAAGCCATGTGGATTTCCCTAGTTGGCATACATCATATAGGCTTCTCATCTCCTCAATCTTTGGCATGTCCTTCACAATGGCATTGGTGTTTTTCATGGCACCATAGCTAGAATGCCCAAGCCTTTTATGCCAAAGTTGAGAAATGGACTCCACCTTGGTTTTTAAGGCTTGTTCATTCTTAACTAGGTCCAATCTATAGCTTTTGTCCTTGAATGATACCTTAAACAACTCATTACCACAAGCAAAGCAAAGCCTCTTCCTACCAATTGTGCTACATTAAACAAGTTTTCACACAAACTAGGAACATATAGCACATCTTTTATAATTTTGGTACCTTCTTTGGTGTTCAAGCACATATCTCCTTTGCCTTCTACTTCCATGAACCGGCCATCACCAATCTTCACTTTGGTTTTGTAGTTTCGGTCAAGCTCCATAAAACCATCCTTTTGGAAACTCATGTGGTGTGAGCAACCACTATGAACAAGCCAACCGAGACCACTACTTGTGGCCTTAAGGCATGTGGCCACAAATAGGTTCTTGGCTTCTTCATTAACCACATTGGCTTGTTGTCTCCTTTGCTTGCATACTTTGGCAATGTGGCATTTTCCTCCACATCTTTCACAAGATGCATCCGGCCTCCAAAAGCACTTGGATGGTGGATGTCCAAGCTTCTTGCAATGAGGGCAAGGTGGATGCCCTCCTTGGTTTGGATGGCTTTGTTGTTGTTGTTGTTGATTCCATCCACTTTTGTTGTTGTTTGTGCTGTTGTTGGTTGTAAAACCGGTTTGGTTGGTGTTGTTGCTCTTCCTTCCTTTATTCTTCTTTTTGTTGTCGTGGCCACCATAGAATGCACTCTCTATGGTCTCTTCCTTTCTAATGGCTCTCCTTTGTTCAGTTGCTTGAAGAGCATTGATGAGCTCACTCAAGGCTATTTCACTAAGATTTCTATATTCTTCAAAGGAGGAAATCTTAGCTTCAAACCTTTTGGGTAAGCTCACCAATACTTTCTCTACTACACTTTGGTCGGTCAATTGCTCACCAAGGACCTGAATTTGATTTCCCACTTTGAGCATCCTTTCCGTGAAATCCTTGACAAGCTCATTCTCTTTCATCTTCAAGGTCTCAAACTCTCTTCTTATGTTTAAAACTTCCATTTGCTGAGTTTGAGTATTTCCATGGAACTCCTCTTGAAGCTTTATCCAAACCTCTCTAGCACTTGTGCATGACATTATCCTTGTAAAAATGGAATCACTCATGGAGGAGTGCAAGGCAGTGAGGGCCTTGAACCCCTTGGCAACTTCGGCCTCATGTGCATTTCTTTGTGCTTGGGTTGCATTAGCTCTCAACTTTTCTACTACATAACCTTCTTCTATGACTTCCCATAAACCAAAGGCTTGAAGGTAGGCTTTCATTTTTATACTCCAAATGGAATAGTTTTGGCCTTCAAACTTAGGTGGCGTTGGGTTTGTAAAGGATTGTGAGGCCATTTGAAAAAATGGTTTTTGAAAAGTTTTGAAAAAAATGGACACAAGAACAAGCTCTCGGGTGGTGGTGTTTTGGTGAGTTTCAACTATCCTTTTTGGGAGGTTTTTGGTTTCGGTTGGAAGGCTTTAGGTGGGGGATACTCTCACAAATAAAATGGTCTAGGTTGAAAGCTCACAAGGTCCTAAAAAATTACACTATGCTGTGATACCATGATGGAATTTGGTGTAGGTTTATGTTGTTGTACCTTTGAGCACAATCATTCAAGGTGTTAGTCAAGAATGATTGTTGTTGGTTCTTGGTTCTTGATTTTGTTTTTTGGGTTTGTTAAGGTTTTGTTTCTGGTTTTAATGGAGGTTTGGGGTTATTTTGAAGGTTGTTAGCTTTTGGGAAGAAGAAGAAAACAAATGTAGTAGTTGAGAGAGAGAGAGACAGAGAGAGCCAAAATTGTTGTTTTTTTAAAATATGTTTTTTTTTTTTAATGTTACTTCCTCAACGTTTTCATTAAAATTTTCATACTTTTAAATACATCAAAAAGACAATAAGACATGTTGCCATATTGATCAATAAATACAAAAGCATTAAAAGTAACCAACCAAGCCAAACTACCTCAACTAACTCTAATCAATGTGCTGGGCATGCAAGAAACCTTCTTTAATGGGCAGTTCAGCTTGTCTGAGGTCTTTGAATTTGAAAACCAGCTCCATTTGACTTGAAACTTGGAGGGAAGCCTTTTCGAATATTAAACTATGTTATAGCAAAAAATCAGAAAAAAAAAGTCCATTTACCCATCCAAAAATAATCAAACCCGAGCCAGTTTTGTCCAGATTTCTGGGCAACAAAACTGCACAAGGGTCAGATTGTTTAGGGCTTAACTCAGCCTTCCCAGCTCCAAATTGGGCCATTCTTTTTGCTGCTGGTTCCTCTACGTTTCTAGTTTATTATATCTAAAATTCAGATTCAAATCCCAAAGCTTCATCAAACGGAAACCAAGGAAGTGGACTTATGTTGCTTGAAATACAATTCCAGCAACTAGACAAAAAGGCCCTAAGCTTTTTAGTTAATGAGCTTAGGGCATTACAAAAAAAAAAAAAAATTTTGTTCTTAAACATTACAAGATAAAATAAAATGCATAAACATAAATAATGTTTGGTCTTTGATGTTGCAAAACAAAGAGTGCAAGTGTAACCAAACTACCTTGCACATTGTGGCAAGATCACCACATTTCAACAGTTGACTCATATTTTTATTTGTTTTTTCAATTAACACAAAGGGTGAAGTAAAAAAAAAAAAAAGGAAATGTTGTTTGTTCAAAACAAAAAAGGAAACCGACAAATTTTTTTTTTCATTCGAAAAACCTTTTCTTTTGGTTTTACGTTCCCATACCGAAATAATGAATTGAGTTCGTATAGGCATTTTTTATGCCGCTAGTGAAATAGCCCTTCTGCCTATATTTTCTACTACTCTGCTCATTTCATAAAGTATTCTACCAGGTTTGACGACAGCTACCCAATATTCGGGAGATCCTTTCCTCGAACCCATACGGGTTTCCATAGGTCTTGTTGTAACTGATCTATCTGGAAATATACGTACCCATACTTTCCTACTGCGGCGGACATTTCGTGTCATTACTCATCGATCAACTTCAATTTGTTGAGATGTGATCCAAGCGGGTTCAAAGGCTAGAAGAGCATATCTACCGAAGCAAATACGATTACCTCGATAAGATATTCCTTTCATTCTTCCTCTATGATGTTCATGGAATCTGGTTGTTTTGGGGTTATAGTTGATGGTTGTTTATTAATTCCATCTCTACTATAGAATTGACCATGAGAGTTTCTTCTTATCCAGCTCCTCGCGATTGAAAAGATTAAAAAAAATATCTATGTATTTATATTTATGTATTTAATGAATAATGTACTGAAAAAATATATTGATTCATGAGTTTTTTTGAAATTTCATCTAATCTACTAGAAATTTGTATATCTTGTTTTGATATATAACTAAACATGGATTCAATTTATAGAGAATTTTTATTTAGTGATACATTTAGAGATAACAGTATAGATAAAGTCATCTTGTTATAAGGTTATAACGAATCTTTATTTTGTTTTGCTTCTTTTTATCATATCTGATCGGCTAAAATTTAGAAATCCAATAAAATAAGAATTTTGGCGGTTGGATAGTTACTCTTTCAATATTTAGTTGTAGGATTAGTCTATGACACGACCTTTCAGAATAAATGAATTGGTTTCTGGTTCGTTCCGCCATCATACACAATGAATCATTAAGATTCATTTTCAATATAATCTTATGTATTCACAGGTTCTATTGTTCCCATCGCTTCTCTATTAGTGGTTAAGTCTGACTTCTACAACAGAGCCCCTAGCGAAATTTGATTTGTTCTTACATATTGGAATCATATATCATTAATATATATAATTTTTGCTCTTTCTCTCATCCTTCCATTTATCTGCATAGTTCTTTTCCCTACAACTCGGACTCAGATTAGTTTTTTCTTTTTTGTTGTTTGTTTATGCAAAAAAGATTTCAGTTGCTACATTGATATGACCAATATATCATATCTTGACCGATTTTTTATATCCAGATAATGCAAAACGATGAGCTGGTTATTAGTTCTATATTACTTCTATATCAATATTAGTTCTATAATAGTTATTTGTTCATACTATGGGCTGGCACTTCTTTCTTTATTTTGAATCCTAGTCCTAAAAAAATCAAAGAGTCGCACACTAAGCATAGCAATTATATCAAATGATTAATCGAATTTTTATTCAACCTTATAGAATTGTTCATTTTTGTTTTGAGTTAAGAGAAAAAGAATGAAAGAATTTGTCATTTTTCGTTCTATTACTGGGTGGATAAAATAGAACTAAAGATAAGTCAAGTAAAGGCCTATTATTCCTCTTCTATAAATATCCAAATTTTGATGCCTAATACCCTATAAATGGTTCGAACCGTATAGGAACAATAATCAACTTTAGCTCGAATGGTTTGTAGAGGGACCCTTCCTTCTCTGATCCATTCGATACGTGCAATTTCTTTTCCATCGATACGCCCTGCAATTTGTACTTGAATTCCTTTTGTACCCGCCTGCTCAGTTAATTCAATAGCTTTTTTTTATTGCTTTATGAAATGAAACTCTATTTTTTAATTGTCTGGCCATAAATTCCGCAAGAATATTAGGGTTTCCATAAGGGTTTTCAATTCTTGTAATAACAATGTTGAGTTTTCGGTTCACATAATTAAGTTCTTTTTGTACAGTCATCTTTAATTCTTCGATTCATTTTTGAATTTCTATACATGAAATTCCCTAAACACTAGAAGATATTTTCATATTTTTTTCCACATAATTCTTGATGCAGTTTCGTATTTTTTGATCTTCTTGTAGATCCTCCGAATAATTTTTTGGTTGTGCAAACCAAAGAGAATGATGACCTTGGGTTGCGCCAAGTCTAAAACCAAGTGATTTATTTTTTGTCCCATAATCCCCCATTACAATACATATCATGACATGTCATATCAATGTACTTCTTTTTTTTATTCATCGATCTTTTTTTAAGCATAATATGGCATATTTTATTTGTGTTTTTTATTATATAAAATATTTGTCATTTAACCTTCAAATTCTTCAAAGACAATTTTGTTATTTAAATAGTTTGTATAATAATGTACAGCTGTATGTTTCAGTACAATAGTTATATGACAAGTGGGTCTTTTTATTGGATAACCTCGTCCCCAGGCTCGAGGTTTGATTTTTTCACAATAATGCCTTTGTTCACTTCCGCTTTACTAATTTTTAACTTTGCTTTGGTCAAACCTCTATTGTGATTAGCATTTGTTGCTGCAAAAGAAACCAATTTTAAAATGGGAGAACATGCTCGATAGGGCGTGAGTTTGAGTATCAAAAGTGTTTCTTCATAAGAACGCCCATGAATCTGATCAATTACTCTTCCCACTTTGTGAGCAGACATATCTATAAATTCACCTATAGCTTATTCTTTGATATATCGGTCCATCTTTTTCTTCTTTCTCATAAGGTTTACCTCTAACTGATGAACAATAAGTATCTATATTCACTTTTTTTGTTTATTAAAAAATGATTAACGATGAGATTTATTATCATTTTTTGCATGTCCTCGGAAACTTAAAGTAGGTGAAAATTCTCCCAATTTATGTCCTACCATACGATCTATTATATAAATTGGCAAATGCTCCTTTCCATTAGGGATAGCAATAGTATGCCCAATCATTATTGGTATAATGGTAGACGCTCAGGACCAAGTGACTATTATTTCTTTTTCTGCTTTTTGTTAAGCATATTTATTTTCCTTAATAAATGATTCACTACAAAAGGATTTTTTTTTAGTGAACGTGTCACAATTAATTGCTCTTATTATTATTATTAGTTTTTGTTTGTAAAGATGAAGAAACAAATTCTATTTACTACGATGATGAAGAATCAAATTATCACTATATTTATTCCTTTTTCTACTTCTTCTTATTCCAAGTGTAGGATAACCCCAAGGGTTTGCGGGTTTTTTTCTACCAATTGGGGCCTTCCCTTCACCACCCCCATGGGGATGGTCTACGGGATTCATAACTACTCCTCTTAATACAGGATGCTTACTTGGCCAACATTTTGATTCGGCTCTACCCAAACTTTTCTGGTTCACCCCAACATTCCCCACTTGTCCGACTATTGCTGAGTAGTTTTTGGGTATTAAACAGACCTCCCCATAAGGTAATTTGAATGTGGCCGATTTCCCGTCATTGGGAATCAGTTTCGCTATAGCACCTACTGCTCTAGCTAATTGTCTACCCTTTCCAAGTATGATTTCTATGTTATGTACGGCCGTGCCTAAGGGCATATCGATTGAAGTAGATTCTTCGTTTTGATCAATCAAACACTTCCCAAACTGTACAAGCTTCTTCCAAAGCATACGGCTTTCTGGATGTAGATGATGATATCTATATAGATGGATCTTATATATATCGTATAATTCTTATATGTATCATATAATGAAGTATCATATGAGTGGATATATAGGAATCAAAATCTGCCGAATCACTCATGTTATGGTATTTTACATCCTAGGTCTTCCTATTCTTTCATCTGGCTTATGTTCTTCATGTAGCATTCAGACCGAATGACTTTATGAAATTACATCGATACTTCCACATATTACGGGTAACATAGGAAACATCTCTATTTTTCCCTCAAGAATCCTTAGAATTACCACTGTTTAGCTTTCAATTCGCCTCTGACCATCAAATGTGCATAACCCATCCTTCTCTATTGGAAACAAGGGGCGCTTCTGGTTCTGTCGGTGCTTGAAACAATTCTGTCTTCTCCATATTACTATATCTCTAGAGTCAATAATTTTATATGAGGAACTACTGAACTCAATCACTTGTTGCCGTTACTCTTCAGTTTTCTATTGAGGTCTATCTTGTAGAGGTACTCAAATTAGATCAGTGATCGATTTATAGGTTTCGTCGTAAACCTAATTGGTTACTTCCAATTATGCAAATCAATAGTTCAAATAGCACTCAAAGGTAGGGCATTTCCCATTTTTATACAAACTTCTGTACCAGAAACAATGGTATCTCCAATTATAGCCCCTCTGGCATGTAAAATATATCTTTTCTCACCATCCCCTATAGTGTATGAGACAAATGTACGCATTTCAATTAGGATTGTATTATAGAGTTACGATTCTACCATATATGTCTTTTTCATTCCGTCAAAAATCGATTTTACAATATAGACACTTATGACCTCCCTTTCTATGCCCTGCGGTAATGATTCCTTTGGCATTACGACCTTTACCACAATGATGCTGCCCATAGATCAAATTATTTCATGGATTGGATTTCACTTGACTATCTAAGGCTCCTTTGTCTGTGCTCAGGGTAGAAGTTTTGTATAAATGTATCACCATGCTATAAAGTATTTTGATTTAAGTTATTTTCTTTCTAACAAGTGGAATAGAATAACCCGGTTGAAATGTCATGATCATATGTCTGTAATGCATTGTATGTCCCATAATAGGTCCCATTCTTCTACCCTTTCCTTGGAGTCGATGACTATTCATAGCTATTACCTTGACACCAAAGAAGAGTTCAACCCAATGCTTTATTTCTGTCCTAGTTGATCCTCATTTGACATTAGAAGTATATTGATTTTTCAACAATAACTGAATGCTTTTGTCTGTAAATACTGCATATTTGATTCCATCCATAAATCTATTTTCTTCCCTATGAGTTATATTCTCAATAAAAATGCTAGTTCTTACTGTTCATATGTTATGATATGAATATACCACACCAATTTGTTATGTATGGATGATGAGATTCCATTGATACAAAGCCAATTCCAATAGACCTATTTTATTGGAGTGTCCCATTGGCATGCATCCAGTAGGAATTGAACCAACGAATTCGCCAATTATAAGTTGGGCGCTTTAACCATTCAATCATGGATGCTTAGCGGGGATCCTCTTACATGGTGAATAACCAAATTCCAATTCAAATGAAATCTTTAGGATAAATCAATGCAATTTAGGAGGACTCAAAGAAAGGACATCAATTCAAATCCTGGATTTTTGAATTAGAGAGGTATTAAGAGAGATCAAGAATTCTCATTATTTCTTAGATTCATGGACCCTATTCAATTCAGTGGGATCTTTCATTCACATTTTTTTCCATTAAGAATGCTTTATAAGACTCTTGGACTTTCAAATTTGGAGTATCCTACTTTCACGTAATTTACATTTAAAGGGTTCAACAAGCTATCGATATTTCACGATTAAGGGTGTAGTACTAATTGTAGTAGCGGTCCTTATATATCTATTAACAATCGAAACATGGTCGAAAGAAAAAATCTCTATTTGATAGGGCTTCTTCCTATACCTATGAATTTCATTAGATCCATAAATGATGCGTTGGAAGAATCTTTTGGGTCTTCCAATATCAATAGGTTGATTGTTTCGCTCCTATATCTTCCAAAAGGAAAAAATATCTTTAAGAGCTATTTCCTGGATCCGAAAAAGAGTACTTGGGTTCTCCCAAAAACTAAAAGGTGTATCATGCATGAATCTAACTGGGGTTTGCAGTTATGGAGGAATTGGATCAGAAAAAATAGGGATTCTAGTTGTAAGATATCTAATGAAACCGTCGCTGTAATTGAGATCTAATTTAAAAAGAAAGATATCAAATATCTAGAGTTTATTTTTGTATATTCTATGGATGATCCGATCCGCAAGGACCATTATTAGGAATTGTTTGATCATCTTTCTCTGACGAAGAGGCAAAACATAATCAACTTGACTTCGGGACAGCTATTCAAAATCTCAGTGAAATACTGGATTTCTTATCCCATGTTTGCTTTTCATGAAAAAATACCAACTGAAGCGGAGGGTTCTTCAAACAACAAGGAGCTGGGTCAACTATTCAATCAAATGATATTGAGGATGTTTCCCATCTCCTCTCGAGAAACAAGTGGGCTATTTCTTTGCAAAATTGTCATCAATTTCATATGTGGCAATTCCACCAAGATCTCTTCTTTAGTTGGGGGAAGAATCCGTAGAAATCAAATTTTTTGAGGAACATATCGAGAGAGAATTAGATTTGGTTAGATAATGTGTGGTTGGTAAACAAGGATCTATTTTTTAGCAAGGTAGAGAATGTATGGTCAATATTTAATATGATTCCACAAGATCTAGTATTGTTCAAGTAACGGATTCTAGCCAATTGAAAGGATCTTCTGATCAATCCAGAGATCATTTCAATTCCATTAGTAATGAGGATTCAGAATATCATACATTGATCAATCAAAGAGAGATTCAACAACTAAAAGAAAGATCGATTATTTGGGATCCTTCCTTTCTTCAACGAAACGAACAGAGATAGAATCAGACAGATTCCCCAAATGCCTTTCTAGATATTCCTCAATGTCTCGGCTATTCATGGAACGTGAGAAGCAAATGAATAATCATATGCTTCCAGAAGAAATCGAAGAATTTCTTGGGAATCCTAGATGATCCATTCGTTCTTTTTTCTCTGACAGATGATCAGAACTTCATCTGGGTTCGAATCCTATTGATAGGTCCATTAGAGATAAGAAATTGTTGAAGAAAGAACAAGATATTTTTTTTGTCCTTTCCAGGCAATCGAAAAATAAAGAAATAGTTAATATATTTTCAAGATAATTATGTATTTACAAAATACCGTCTCAATTCATCCTATTTCATCATATCCAAGATGTGATATGGTTCCCAATGATGAACTGGATAGTTCTAATAAGATTTCATTCTTAAACAAAAATCCATTTTTTGATTGATTTCATCTATTCCATGATCGGAAGAGGGGGGATACATGTTACACCACGATTTTGAATAAGAAGTTGAAGAAATGGTAGATCTATTCACTCTATCAATAACCGAGCCGAATCTGGTGTATCATAAGGGATTTGCCTTTTATATTGATTCTTATAGATTGTATAAAAAACAATTCTTGAGTGAGGTATTTAACTCCAGGGATGAATCAAAAAAGAAATCTTTATTGGTTCTACCTCCTATTTTTTATGAAGAAAATGAATCCTTTTATTGAAGAATCTTTTCTATGAAAGGTACGAATGATCAACTTTGCAATCAGTTGTTAGAATTAATAGGTCTTCAAATCGTGCTTTTAATAACACAGATTCCTATTTTTCAATTATATCCCATGATGAAGAAAATTGTCTGAATCCCGTGGAACCATTTCACAAAAATTCATTGATATCTTATTTTTATAAAGTAAATCGACTTCGATTCTTGAATAATCCACATCACTTCTGCTTTTATTGTAACAAAGGGTTCCCTTTTTTTATGGAAAAGGCCCTTATCAATAATTATGATTTTACATATGGATAATTCCTTAATGTCTTGTTGATTTACAATAAAATATTTTCTTTGCGTGGCGGTAAAAAAAAAATATGTTTTTTTTTTTGGAGAGATGCTATTTCACCAATCGAGTTATAAGTGTCGAACGTATTCATACCTAACGATTTTCCATAAAATGGTGACAAAAAGTAGAACTTGTACAAATCTTTCCATTTTTCAATTCGATCTAATCCATTCCTTTGTAGAGCTATTTACTCGATCGCAGACAATTCTGGAACACTTCTAACAGAGGGACAAATCGTCAAATTTGAAATAACTTATTATCAACCTCTTTTAGATATGAATTTGTCTGATTCAGAAGGGAAGAATTTGCATCATATCTCAATTTCAATTCAAACATGGTGATTCAAACTCCATTTTCTGAGAAATATTTACCATCCGAAAAGGAGAAAAAAATGGGTTGTTGTCTAAAGAAATGCCTTGAGAAAGGGTGGATGTATAGAACCTTTCAATGAGATAGTGCCTTTTCAACTCTCTTAAAATGGAATATATTCCAAACATACATGCCATGGTTCCTTACTTCAAAAGGATACAAATATCTAAATTTGATATTTTTAGATACTTTTTCAAACCTATTACTGTTACTAACTAGCAGCAAAAAATTTGTATCCATTTTTCATGATATTATGCATGGATTAGATATATCATGGCAAATTCTTCAAAAAAACTGTGTCTTCCATAATGGAATTTGATAAGTGAGATTTCGAATAAGTTTTTACACAATCTTCTTCTATCCGAAGAAATGATTCATCGAAATAATGAGTCACCATTGATATCGACACATATGAGATAGCCAAATGTTCAGGAGTTCCTCTATTCAATCCTTTTCCTTCTTCTTTTTGTTGGATATCTCATTCAGACACACCTTTTCTTTATTTCTCGACCCTATAATGAGTTACAAACAGAGTTCAAACGGGTCAAATCTTTGATGATTCCATCATACATGATTAAGTTACGAAAACTTCTGGATAGGCATCCTACATCTGAACTGAATTCTTTCTAGTTAAATAATCTCTTTCTAGTTGCTCTGGAACTATTAGGAGATTCTCCAGAAGAAATACGAGGTTCTGCTTTTGGCGGCAACATGCTATGGGGTGGTGGTCCTGCTTATGGGGTCAAATCAAGGAAGAAATATTTGAATATCAATCTCATCGATATCATCGATTTCATAAGTATCATACCAAATCCCATCAATCGAATCACTTTTTGAGAAATACGAGACATCTAAGTTATACAAGTAAAGAGATCTATTCATTGATAAGAAAAAGATAAAACATGAACGATGGTTGGATTGATGATAAAATAGAATCCTGGGTCGCGAACAGTGATTCGATTGATGATAAAGAAAGAGAATCTTGGTTCAGTTCTCCACCTTAACGGTAGAAAAAAGGACTGAACAAATTCTATTGAGTCGGACTCATAGTGATCACTTATCGAAGAATGACTCTGGTTATCAAATGATTGAACAACCCAGAGCAATTTACTACCATACTTTGTTGACATTCATAAAAAGTATCTAATGAGTTATGAGTTCAATACACCCTATTTAGCAAAAATATGGATATTCCTTGCTCATTATCAGACAATCACTTATTCACAAACCTCTTGTGGGGTTAATAGTTTTCATTTCCCTTATCATGGAAAACCTTCAAATTCGTTTTATGATTGTTCCTTGTTTGTTTGCATTTAGCTCGAATGAGCGTTCTGATGGAACTTCAGTTAAGTTGCGCTATATAAAAAAGAGGATTCTTGAGTTTTTGTTTTTTCCCTCCTGCTATAAGTTCTATCCATGTATGGTCTGATCGCCAACTCATACTATACTAGATCTAGTTGCATTTTATTGGAATTGAGGAATAACCAAAAAAAATTTACATTCATTTTTTTGTTTCCAAAGTAACTCTCATCAACTAGCACTGTTTGATGTGAACTTTTAGGAGTAATTCATCGAATTGCTTAGATCTAAACTAAAATTTGAACATCCCTTTCATATGATATTATAGATATCCACATACATATATTGACTTTACATTTCAGAAATTCATCCTGATATCGATCCATTTGAAAATGGCTCTAATTCAGTTACTCATATATCATGTTTACACATTCATATGAGCTTATGCTCGGAAGAAGCCACACGTTATACCATATTCTCATAAATAGATATACGTGCTATGATTCACGTAAGTCTTGAAAAAAAAAAAGATTAGATAATATTTTGCCCCATCGTATTTAAAAATTTTTGTTTTTTTGGACATGAAGAGATAAAGAAACCATTGCAATTGCCAAAAAAACTAAGCCCACTAAAGGCATAAAAATAGGGGGTAAGGTGTTAAGAATTGTCATAGAATAGGTACCTCAATTTAATATTTGATTTGTACCTATTATTTATTGTTATATTAATCTTTTAACCTGTTAAAAAGATATCTTATAATTCATATAATAATTATACTATTAGACTAAGTATACTTAATTGAGTATATACACTAATTGATACGAACCTAGGACGACCTGCTCCTAAATCCGTATTATATTATGTTCAAGTTTTAATGGTCACTTTGAACCCTAACCAACCTGTGATTAGAAACCTTGGTATATAATGAAGACACCACAATAGGTGATGGATGTGCTATTGATAAGTCAAAACTAAAACACTCAACCACTAATGGTATTTTAAGTGTTCAAAGAGAACAAAGAGAATTCAATCTCTCAAATAATTTTCTGTATAAAATTCAAGCTTTATTTCTTATTGAAAATAAGCCTTTAAAAAGGCTTTGGATGAACAAAATAAAACCCTAAAAGGATTAGGAAAATTTCGGCCAACATAGAATCCAATTAGGAAATTGCCTAATTTCACATCCTTTCCTAATCTAATTTGGATTAATTAATTCCCTTATTTTGAAGTAGGAATTAATTAATTTACAATGAAAATAATAAAATAATAACTTTCCTAAACTTATTTTTCCAGCAAATAAATAAATAAAAACCCAAAACAAAGTCAAACGCCTCCACCACTGGTGTCCGAGCTAGTTTATGTCTAACAACTAAGCTGACTTATGTCTGACGTCCGAGCTAACTTATGTCTGCCTGATGTCTGAGCTAACTTATGTCTGCCTGGTGTCTGAACTAAGTTATGTATGATGTTCGAAGTCCGAGGTTAGATGTCCGATGTATGGGTGTCCGATGTATGGGCGTCCGATGTATCAGCCTCCACCACTTGGATGCTTAAAATAGGTCTTTTATCTTCAGCTATGGACAAGCCCTTTTGAGAATGAATTACTTCCTGGATAAAGGCAGCAAGGTTGTCCTTAAACCTCTTAGCTTGAGCCCTAGTGATCAGTTCAGTCTTCATCCGTATAGGATCAATACCATTGCGAGTTGTCGGTTGTGTGACCTCGGGCGGATTCGCATCATTCCCTTCCTCTTGAAAAAGATTTGCCCTCAAATCAAAGTCATCACCTGCAGTAAAAGGAGACAAATCAGCAAAATTAAATGTAGCACTAACATTATACTCACCTAATAAATCAAGTTTGTAAGCATTGTCATTTATCCGCTCCAAAACTTGAAAAGGTCCATCGCCTCTCAGCATCAATTTTGATTTTTGCTATTCAGGAAACCTCTTCTTCCTCTAGTGTAACCAAACCTAACCCCCACATTCAAAAACAACCTATTTTCGGCCTTGGTTAGCATTCCTTGCATATTGCTCGGTCCTCCTCTCAATATTTGCCTTAGTTTTTTCATGAATCTGCTTAACAAAATCAGCTTTTTGTTTCCCATCTAGATTAGCACATTCACTTAAAGGTAAAGGTGTTAGATCTAATGGAGTAAAAGGATTAAAACCATAAACAATTTCAAAAGGAGTAAATTTAGTTGCTGAATGCAAAGACCTATTATAAGCAAATTCAACGTGTGGCAAACAATCCTCCCAAGTTCTCAAAATTTGACTAATTAATGCTCTCAACAATGTAGGCAAAGTTCTATTCACTACTTTGGTTTGTCCATCAATTTCTAGATGACTTAAGAACTTAGCATCCCTATCCGAAATAATAGTCCTAGGCATTCCATGTAACCTCACAATTTCTTTGAAAAATAAATTAGCTATATTAGATGCATCATCAGTTTTATTACATGCAATAAAATGTGCCATCTTAGAAAATCTATCTACAACAACAAAAATTGAATCCTTACCTGTCCTTAACCTAGGCAAACCAAGAATAAAATCCATAGACAAATCTACCCAAGGATGTGAAGGAATCGGCAAAGGTTGGTACAATCCGTGCGGCTTCAATGTGGACTTAGTCTTTCGGCATTTCAAGCACCTTTCACATATTTTCTCAACATCTCTCTTCATGTTAGGCCAATAAAAATGTTCTTGCAGCAAGGATAAAGTTTTAAAAACACCAAAATGTCCCATTAAACCACCCCCATGACCTTCCCGAACTAATAACTCCCTAATGCTACAATTAGGCACACAAAGTTTGTTTTCCTTAAATAAATATCCCTCAAATATGTAAAATTTATTAAATCCATGTTTCAAACAGGTTCTAAATATTTCTCCAAAGTCACTATCATGCTCATAAAGTTCCTTTAATTGTTCGAAACCAAGCAATCTAGCATCTAAGCTAGAAAAGAGAACATACCTTTGGGATAATGCATCGGCAACCGCATTTTCCTTACCTTTCTTGTAGCAGATCACATATGGAAAAGTTTCAATAAATTCAATCCATTTGGCATGCTTTTGGTTGAGCTTTCCTTGGCCTTTAATGTGCTTCAAAGATTCATGATCCGTATGAATTACAAATTCTTTTGGCATGAGATAATGCTGCCATGTTTCCAAAGTCCTCACCAAAGCATACATCTCCTTGTCATATGTCGGGTAGTTTAGTGCAGCTCCATTTAATTTCTCACTAAAGTAGGCTATAGGCCTCCCTTCTTGCATTAATACAGCCCCAATACCTACACTCGAAGCATCACATTCAATTTTTAAAGTCTTAGAAAAATTTGGCGAAACTAATAAAGGTGCATTACATAATTTTTCTTTCAACAAATTAAAAGATTTTTCTTATACTTCCCCCCATTTAAAGCCAACATTCTTCTTTACAACTTCATTCAAAGGTGCTGTGATGGTACTAAATTCCTTCACAAATCTTTGATAAAACTTGCTAAACCATGAAAGCTCCTCACTTGGGTGATAGATGTTGGTGTCGGCCACTCCTTGATTGCTTTAACTTTAGATTGGTCAACTTTAATTCCTGCAACACTTACTACAAATCCTAGGAAAACAAGCTCATCTTTGCAAAAGTCACACTTTTTCATGTTAGCAAACAATGTTTCTTTCGTAAGAACATTTAAGACTTGCCTAAGATGGTCTACATGTTCATCTAAGTTTCGACTATACACTAAAATGTCATCAAAGTACACAACCACAAATTTGACAATAAATGGACGCATAACGTGATTCATAAGCCTCATAAAAGTACTAGGTGCATTAGTTAAACCAAAAGGCATGACTAACCATTCATACAGCCCATATTTAGTTTTAAATGCGGTTTTCCATTCATCACCCTCTTTCATCCTAATTTGATGGTATCCACTCCTAAGATCAATTTTAGTGAACATGCAAGCACCATGCAATTCATCAACCATATCATATAATCTAGGAATTGGATGTCTATATTTGATGGTGATATTATTTATAACCCTACAATCAACATACATTCTCCAAGAACCATCTTTTTTAGGCACTAATAAAACAGGAACAGCATATGGACTCATGCTCTCACAAATATAACATTTATTAAGTAACTCACTTACCTGTTTTTATAGCTCCTTTGTTTCTTCGGGATTGCTTCTATATGCAGGTCTATTTGGTATGGCAGCCCTTGGAGCAAAGTCAATTTGATGTTCAATCCCTCTAATTGGTGGTAACCCTTTTGGAATTTCTTCCAGAAAGACATCTTCAAAATCTTGCAAAAGAGAAAGAATTGAACTTGGCAATTCAAGTTCTTCAAGGTTAGCTTGATCATTAAAATAATTATCTTTATAAATCATGACCAGCAATGGTTTCTTACTCAAGATAGTTTTATTTACATCTCCAAAACTCAAATAAAAATTTTTATTCTTTCTTTCTTTCCTTTCTTTTCCTCTCTCTCTCGCGGCCACCATACTACCTTCCTCACTCTCGGCTTTTCTCTCACTATCGGGTTTCTCTTTTTTTTTTTCATTCCAATTTCAGCCTTCTTTTGGTTTTTCCACTCAAGTTGGGTTTTAGAACACTTACCTGGTTGGTCTTGCACGGCTTGGACTCCTTGGATGGGTGTTGTTGCCGTGGGGGCCATACTAGTCCTTTCCTGTAGTTTTTCAGACATCCTCCTTTGCTGTATTTGAATTTGATCTTTGTACACCTCTTTACGAGTTAATGCCTCCAGCTTGACCTTTTTACCTTTAAATCTAAAAACAATACTATTCTCTCTTGAATTTCACATCGGGTGTGGAAGATGTTCTCTCCTTGTATTTCATCCTCATCTTTGTATGCAGCCAGCATTCTCCTAGAAACCAAGCTTAATTCAGTATGGGAAGCATTCAAAGTTTCGGCCTCACCTTCAAGCTCTTCCTCCTCCTCTTGCTCGGTTTCACACTCACTTTCTTCACTTTCCGACTCTAGCTCACCATTGCCTTTTAACACCATGATCCTTCTATTTAGGCATTGGCTAGCGACATGTCCTTGTCCCTGGTACTTAAAACAAATAATTTATCTTGATCTTGAAGGCTTAGGATCAGATTTTATCTCATTTTTATGTCCTTGGACAGATTCGGCTTTAGGCTCCCTTTTTGGCCGATTGGTGCTTTCTTCTCCCACCTTTGGCTTTGGCTTGCTTTCATAGGGTGGGTTGTTTCTCCAGCCACTTGGAATTGATCTCCCACTATTGGAAACTCCTCCAAACTGTGAGCCTACACCCCTTCTCTTGAATTGATGCTCCAATTTAATAGCCACATGCAACATCTCATCTAATTCCACATATTGTTGCAATTCTAGTTGGTTGGCTATCTCACGATTCAAACGACCAAGGAATCTTGCCGTGGTTGCTTCTCTATCCTCGTTCATGTTTAATCCCATCATAAGCATTTCTATTTCCTTGTAATAATCCTCCACGGACCTACTTCCTTGAGATAGGGATTGAAGCCTTTGATGCAGCAACCTATGATAATGTGATGGTACGAACCGCTTCCTAATGGCTCATTTCATTTGACGCCATGTAGTGATCAATTCATCACCAACTCTCCTTTAGGTGTTTTGCTCATTGGTCCACCATTGGAGTGCATAATGGCCAAATTCCATTGCTGCCAATTTCACCTTTTTAGCTTCCGAATAGTTATGACAATCGAAGATCATCTCCATTCTCTCCTCCCATTCTAAATATGCTTCCGGATCACTTTTTCCCATGAAAGGAGGAATGTTTACCTTGACATTCCCAAGATCATCATCTTCATTCCTTGCTAGCTTCCCACGGATTGGTCTTTCTTGAGGTTCAAAAATTTCATCAAACCCCTCCTCCAAGTCATCTTTATAGTTACTTCCCGCGAATTCCTCTTTTGGTCGCCCTCGGCCTCCTCGACATCGACCTTGTCCTCCATGAGCTTCCAATCTTATATTCAACCCTCTTTATGATGTTTCTATCATGTCCATCCTTTGATCTATATTGTCAAATCGGGCATTCATCTGCTGCAATTGGTCCAATATAGCCCTCATGTCCGTTTACTCACCACTCCCCGTAGCTCGGGAATCACCTTTAAATCCTATGGACTCCTCTTCATTAATTCTGAAAGGTGGATCTCATCTTCTCACCCTTGAATCTGCCATGTTAGTATGAATCATACAAAAATAAAATAAATTCTCGCCAGATTCACTCCCTCACGTGTTTCACTCAATGTTTGCACACTAATTTCGGCTTTTAACCCTCTTTTGTGCTCACACTCTCTTGCCTTTTTCCTCTAAATGAATTATCTGAAAGTTCTAATTAAAACACCCACAAAACAGCAATTAGATCACAAGTATGTTCTAATTAAACTTATCAACTAAACAGTAGCTAAAAGTAGGCAATACCGAAGAATTCAACAAAACCTAGTTTTCGGCTTTTCTAGGCAAAATAAAGCAAATTAAGGAGAAATCTTTGGAATTTTTAAGAACTGGACCAGATGGTAAGAGATTAAGGATTCGAGAATAAAATTTAGGGAAAAGAATTTCAAACTCAAACAAGAATCAAATCGAACAAAAATATAGAATAGTGTTGGTTGTTGTTCTTGTAATTCAAGTTTTGTATCAAATCCTTTAACTAATTTTAATCCAAATAATTTAAGCACCCAAAATCCAAATATCTAGCAGCAAAAATAATTGCCCAGAAACTCAAATATTGAATAAATAATCAACAAACCAGCAGCTCCCACAAATTTTCAGCTAACAAATCGAACTCCAACAAACTGAAATATTTTAATTTTTTTTTTGGGCCTTTCTTCTTCTTTTTTTTTTTGGTTTTTTTTTTTTCACTCACAGACCATAAAAAACTGCAGTAGCAAAGATCAACACTATAAATTGCAATTTCACACCAAAAATCCACCAAACCCTTGGCCTCCAACAAAAACAAAAGTGCAGTTTTTTTTTTTTTACCAAACGATACGAACCTAGGACGACCTACTCCTAAACCCATATTATATTAGCCCGGATCTAATTATGTTCAAGTTCGAATGGTCACCTTAAACCCTAACCAACCTGTGATTAGAAACCTTAGTATATAATGAAGATGCCACAATAGGTGATGGATGTCCTATTGATAAGTCAAAACTAAAACACTCATTCACTAATGGTTTTTTAGGTGTTCAAAGAGAACAAAGAGAATTCAATCTTTATTTCTTATTGAAAATAAGCCTTTAAATAGGCTTTGAATGAACAAAATAAAACCCTAAAAGGATTAGGAAATTTCGGCCAACATAGAATCCAATTAGGAAATTGTCTAATTTCACATCCTTTTCTAATCTAATTTGGATTAATTAATTCCCTTATTTCGAAGTAGGAATTAATTAATTTACACGATAAGCTGCCTAAAGTATTCAATATTTCAAATGAAAATAATAAAATAATAACTTTCCTAAACTTATTTGTCCAGCAAATAAATAGATAAAATTCCAAAAAAAAGTCAAACGCAAATTAGAAAAACGAATTGACTAGTTTGACAACTAGGTTGACTTATGTCAATGTCTGAGCTAACTTATGTCTACCTGATGTCCAAGCTAACTTATGTCTGCCTGATGTCCGAGCTAACTTATGTCTGCCTGGTGTCCGAACTAAGTTATGTCTGATGTCCGAAGTCCGAGGTCAAATGTCTGATGTATGGGTGTCCGATATAAAATGACCGATGTATGGGTGTCCGATATAAAATGTCTGATGTATGGGTGTCTGATGTAAAATGTCCGATGTATCAGCCTCCACCACTTGGATGCTTAAAACAGGTCTTTTATCTTCAGTTATGGACAAGCCCTTTTGAGAATGAATTACTTCCTGGATAAAGGCAGCAAGGCTGTCTTTAAACCTCTTAGCTTGAGCCCTAGTGATCGATCCAGTCTTCATCCGTATCGGATCAGTACCCCAGCGAGTTGTCGGTTGTGCGAGCTCGGGCGGATTCGCATCACTAATTAATATTAATTATTAATAAAGGGTATATAATGTATATATACAAAGATATAATAAAATAAGATAATAAAATAAGGATATAATAAGGAGTCTATAAACTAATATACATATATATTTTTAATATATATTAAATAATAAAAAAAGAAAATATTATAAGTCTGTAAAGTATATAATAAACTAGAATATACTAAGTACGTATATAATATAATTAATGTAAATCAAAAGTGTCAATACGTAAATAAAATAAGTAAATAAATGGGCTTATTCATCTTTCTACATGCAACATATGTATGATAATTCACTTTTTTATTACGTTCATTATTTATTTTTATTATTCTTCATTTTTGTTTTTCCCTTCGCGAAAAACTTTGTCATAATACGATCTGAAAAAAGAGATCCTTAGTAAAATCTGGGATTCTTGAGGGATATAGAAAGATGCAGGACCCCCTCGTCCAATTTCATGGATGAAGGAGACAGAATTCGCTCTTTTTATTTTGTTTGATAGAGATTTCCTGACCTGATTAGTAATAAGGGTTATCAATAAAAAAAAGTATCCGCATGATTCTTTTTCCAATTTAATCTTATGTTACCAAAGAAAAATCCACTCTTGGAGTTTTGACTTTGCTTCCTATAAACTAAATAAGTACTTGGTTACCACAAAACAAGTATATAAATTTTTGAATTTATTAAATATTAAATTAAGGATAAAATTAAGAATAAGGATATATGGGTCTCCTTAATTTTATTTTTGATCTCATTTTTCGATTCAAAGGAAAGAAAGCAGGGAGCTGAAGTGATGCGAATCCACCCGAGACTGTTCGCCCGACAACCCGCTGGGGTGCTGACCCAATACAAATGAAGGTGGGACCAATCACTACGGCCCAAGCCAAGAAGTTCAAGGACAATCTTGCTGTCTTCATACAAGGAATAAGTCATAGTCAAGAGGGGTTGGCCATATCTAAAGAACCAAGGCCTGTTTTACTCATACAAGCAATAGAAGCCAAAATAGGGCCGGGTGACATTTTTGGTGATAATAAGGAGGCTGGGTTGTATGAATTGGAACCCCATCCTTATGGGTTCAATTCATATGGAGGATGAGTCATAGAAACCAGCCAAAGCAGCTTCAAAGCTGACCAACAAGGTGGTTTGCGCACAAGGAGAAGGAAAGGCCGGATTTGCTGTATTCCTTGCTGACTTTACTGTATTTGACTGTATTAGCCTTTTCTCATACTTCCAAGCAAGGGCAACGTGAGGAACTTCACAATAAGCTTATTTGGCATCCTACAAAGCATATTGAAGCTGATTTGGAGCTCAATTTGGTCAAATATTGGTCAAAGTCAATTTAGTCAAAAAGCTAGTATTATAGTTTCCTAATTTTATTCTACTTTTTGTTTTAGGAAACTACCATTACTTTTTAGTTTTTATTTATTTATTTTCTGGACAAATAAGTTTAGGAAAGTTATTATTTTATTATTTTCATTGTAAATTAATTAATTCCTAATTCAAAATAAAGGAATTAATTAATCAAATTTAGTTTAGGAAACTTAGTTTAGGACATATTAGAATTCGGTCAAGTTTCCTAATTCCTATAGGAATCCGGTTTTGAATTAATTTTTTAGGGTTAATTTTGTTTCTTTCAAACCTATTTAAAGGCTTATTTGTCAATAAGAATACAACTTTGATTTGATTAAGATAATACTTGTGAGATTAATTATCTCTTTGTTCTTTGAGAACACCTAAAACACCATTAAAGAATTGGTTGTTTTACTTATCAATAGGTTTTCCATCCCCTATTGTGGCGTCTACATTATACAAAGGTTTCTAACCACAGGTTGGTTAGGGGTTGAGGTCAATTCCATTAGAACTTGAACTTAATTAAGATCCGGGCTAATATAATACGGGTTTAGGAGCAAGTCGTCCTAGGTTCGTATCATTTGGTATCAGAGCTAAATTTTGTTCAGGTTTGATCTATCTTTATTTGCTTTGTTTGTTTTTGTGTTATTCTACAATTTTAGCATTAGGTTAAGGTTGCATCCATCCTATACACGTCCAGCATCTTTAAAAAAAAATAAAAAATTCATTCCTAGTTGAATTAGGTTTCATAGTTTTATCGTATTTTTGTTTCCTAATTTGTTGGTTGTCTTTTATCATTGTTCTTGATAATTTTGGTTTTTTTTTATTTTCCTTTGCTGTTTTAGTCTTAGAAATTTGCATTCATATATGATGCGAATCCACCCGAGACTGTTCGACCGACAACCCTCTGGGGTGCTGACCCAATACAAATGAAGGTGGGACCGATCACTAGGGCCCAAGCCAAGAAGTTCAAGGACAATCTTGCTGTCTTCATACAAGGAATAAGTCATAGTCAAGAGGGGTTGGCCATATCTAAAGAACCAAGGCCTGTTTTACTCATACAAGCAATAGAAGCCGATACGGACCCGGGTGACGGTTTTGGTACATTTTTGGAGTCCGGGAAGCATGAAATGGTTCCAATGATTTATGGGTTCAATACATATGCCTAAGAGGTCATGGAATCAAGTTAAAGCAGCCTCAAATGCAATCAAAAAGGGCTTGTACGGACAGCATCAACAATTTGGCCGAATTTGCTGTATTGCTTGCTGGCTTTACTGTATTTACTGTATTAGCCTTTTCTTATTTTTCCAAGCATGGGCAACGTGTGGGAATTCATATTCAGCTTATTTGGCATCCTACAAAGCATCTAGAAGCTGATTTGGAGCTCAAAGAGGTCAAAGATTGGTCAAAGTCAAATTAGTCAAAAAAAGCTAGTATTATAGTTTCCTAATTTTATTCTACTTTTTGTTTTAGGAAACTACCATTACTTTTTAGTTTTTATTTATGTATTTTCTGGACAAATAAGTTTAGGAAAGTTAGTATTTTATTATTTTCATTGTAAATTAATTAATTCCTAATTCAGAGTAAAGGAATTAATTAATCAAATTTAGTTTAGGAAACTTAGTTTAGGACATATTAGAATTCGGTCAAGTTTCCTAATTCCTATAAGAGTCCGCTATTGAATTATTTTTTTAGGGTTTAGTTTGTTTCTTTCAAGCCTATTTAAAGGCTTATTTTTCAATAATAATACAACTTTGATTAGATTAAGAAAATACTTGTGAGATTAATTATCTCTTTGTTCTTTGAGAACACCTAAAACACCATTAGAGAATTGGTTGTTTTAGCTTGACTTATCAATAGGTTTTCCATCCCCTATTGTGGCGTCTACATTATACCAAGGTTTCTAACCACAGGTTGGTTAGGGGTTGAGGTCCATTCCATTAGAACTTGAACTTAATTGAGATCCGGGCTAATATAATACGGGTTTAGGAGCAGGTCGTCCTAGGTTCGTATCAATATATTCAAAAAGAAAAAGAGTTTGCGGCAACATTAAAAAAAAAAAAAACTGCACATTTGTGTTTATTTGGAGGTCACGGGTTTGGAGTTTGTTTTGGAGTTTGCTGGGAAATTATTTTTGCTGCTGGATATTTGGTTTTTGGGTGTTTAAATTTTTTGGATTAAAATTAGTTAAAGGAATTGATACAAAACTTGAATTACAAGAACAACAACCAACACTTTTCTATATTTTTGTTCTCTTTGATTCTTGTTCGTATTTTTGTTCTCTTTGATTCTTGTTCATATTTGAATTTCTTTTTCTAGAATTTTATTCTTGAACTCATAATCTACTACCATCTGGTGCAATTTTCAAATATTCCAACGTTTTCCCATTATTTTGTGTTTTCTTGTCTAGAAAGCCGAAAAATTAGGATTTGTTGGATTCTTTCGGTATTGCCTACTTTTTGCTACTCTTTTGTTGGTAAGTTTAATTAAAACATACTAGTGATCTAATTGCTGTTTTGTGGGTGTTTTAATTAGAACTTTGAGATAATACATTGAGTGGAAAAAGGCAAGAGTGTGTGAGCTTAAAAGAGGGTAAAAGCCGAAACTAGTGCGCAAACACGAGTGTCGAGACCTTGTTTGAGTGAAACACGTGAGGGAGTGAATATTGTGAGGATTTATTTTATTTTTACAGTATTTTACTAACATGGCAGATTCTAGAATAAGAAGAGGAGATCCACCCTTGAGGATCAATGAGGAAGAGTCCGGAGCATTCCATGGCGATGACCGAGCTACTGGGAGTAGAGACCAAGTGGACATGAAAGCTATCTTGGAATCAATACAGCGGGTTAGTGCTCAAGTTGAGCGTGTGAATCGAAGAGTGGGAAGACTAGAAGCCTCACAAGGAAGGTCGAATACAAGAAATAGGCAAGAATTCCATGGAGGACAAGGCTGAGGACGAGGAGGTCGCGAGAGGCCGAGAGAGGAATTTGATGAGGAGCCATTCGACGGTGACTTTGAGCAAGGAATGGACGAAACCTTTGCTGTCCAAGATAGAGCTGGCCATGGGAGATATAGGAGGGAAGATACAGATGATGATTTGGGAAATATCAAGGTTAACATCCCACCTTTTATGGGTAAAAGTGATCCCGAAGCTTATTTGGAGTGGGAAGAAAAGATGGAGATGATTTTTGACTGCCACAACTATTCGGAAGGTAAGAAGGTGAAGTTGGCAGCAATGGAGTTTGGCCATTATGCACTCCAATGGTGGACAAATGAGCAAAGCACCCAAAGGAGGGTTGGTGATGACTTGATTACAACATCGCGTCAAATGAAAGGAGCCATGAGAAAGCGGTTTGTGCCATCTCATTACCAAAGGTTGCTGCATCAAATGCTTCAATCTTTGTCTCAAGGAAGTAGGTCCGTGGAGGATTATTACAAAGAGATGGAGATGTTAATGATGAGACTGAATATGAATGAGGATAGAGAAGCAACAATGGCGAGATTTCTTGGTGGTTTGAACCGTGACATTGCCAACCAACTTGAATTACAACAATACTTGGAATTGGAAGAGATGTTGCATGTAGCCATTAAGCTTGAGAACCAATTCAAGAGGAGGGGTGTTAGTACACGGTTTGGAGGAGTTTCTAGCAGTGGAAGGACAAGTTCAAGTGGCTGGAAAAACAATTCCACTTATGAAAACAAGTTGAAGCCGAAATTAGGAGAAGAAACTACCAACCGGCCAAGAAGGGAGGTCAAGACCGAATCTGTCCAAGCACTTAGAGGTGAGATAGAATCTGATCCTAAACCTCAAAAATCAAGCGAAATAATTTGTTTTAAGTGCTAAGGAAGGGGACACATAGCCAGCCAATGCCCAAATAGAAGAATCATGGTATTAAAGGGTGATGGTGAGCTGGAATCCGCAAGTGAAGAAAGTGGGGCTGAAACTGAGCAAGAGGAGGATTGCAATGAAGATGAAGCCGAACCTGTAGATACATCTAATGCCGAGTTGAGCTTGGTTTCAAGGAGAGTACTTGCTGTCTATAAAGATGAAGAGCAGATACAAAGAGAAAACATCTTCCACACTCGCTGCGAAATAGAAGGTAAAATTTGTAGCATGATTATAGATAGTGGGAGTTGTACTAATGTGATAAGTAATCTTGTAGTTGATAAATTAGGCTTGAAAACAATTAAACATCCAGAACCTTATAGATTACAATGGCTTAATGATAGTGGTGAGATGAAAGTAAACAAACAAGCCAAAGTAAAATTTAATATAGGTAGATATGAGGATGTATTTTTATGTGATATTGTACCCATGATTGCTGGACATATACTATTAGGTAGACCATGGCAATTTGATAAAGATGCTACTCATTTTGGTTGAGAAAATAGTATTGTTTTCAGGTTTAAAGGGAAGAAGGTCAAGCTGGAACCATTATCTCCTAAAGAGGTTTACAAAGACCAATTACAAATGCAACAAAGGAGAGAAGCCGAAAAGCTCAAGGAAAAAGCAAGTATGGCACCAACGGCTTCACCGTCCTTTCAAGAAGGTAAGATTGAGGTTGCTGACCAAGGTAAGGTTTCTAAGGTTCATATTGAGTGGAAAGATCAAGGGAAAACCGAAAGAGAGGGAAGAGGAAGTGGCAAACCCGTGCGCTTGGAGAAGGAAGAGGAATCCGCAGGTTTAAGCCAATCTAAGGAGAAAAAAGAAAAAAGAAGAAAGGAAAAGTTAAGTAGCAATTTTTATTTGAGTTTAGGGGATATTAATAAGGTTATTGAGTGTAAGAAACCTTTGCTGGTCATGCTTTACAAAGAAAATTATTTTAATGATCAAACTAACTTTGAAGAACTTGAATTGCCAAGTTCAATGATTTCTCTTTTGAAGGAATTTGGAGATGTCTTCCCAAATGAGATTCCAAGTGGACTACCACCTATTCGAGGGATAGAACATCAAATTGACTTTGTTCCAGGGGCTGCCATACCAATTAGACCAGCTTATAGGAGCAATCCCGAAGAAACAAAAGAGTTGCAAAAACAGGTAAGTGATTTGCTTGATAAAGGATACATTCGTGAGAGTTTAAGTCCTGTGCTGTTCCTGTTTTGTTGCTACCTAAAAAGGATAGTTCTTGGAGAATGTGTGTTGATTGTAGGGCTATAAATAACATTACCATCAAATATAGACATCCCATTCCTAGATTAGATGATATGCTTGATGAGTTGCATGGTGCTTGCATGTTTACAAAAATTGATCTTAGGAGTGGTTATCACCAAATTAGGATGAAAGAAGGTGATGAATGGAAAACCGCATTCAAAACTAAATATGGGCTGTATGAATGGTTAGTTATGCCTTTTGGATTATCCAATGCACCTAGTACTTTCATGAGGCTTATGAATCATGTAATGCGTCCATTTATCGGTAAATTTGTGGTTGTTTATTTTGATGACATTTTAATATATAGCCGAAATTTGGATGACCATGTGGATCAACTTAGGCAAGTTTTGCAAGTTCTTAGAAAGGAAAGATTGTTTGCTAACATTAAAAAATGTGAATTTTGCAAAGAAGAGCTTGTGTTTCTAGGTTTTGTAGTAAGTGCTGCAGGAATCAAAGTTGACCAAGCTAAGGTGCCGGTTCCTACTTCTATCACCTAAGTGAGGAGCTTTCATGGCTTGGCAAGCTTTTACTAAAGATTTGTCAAGGATTTTAGTACCATAGCAGCACCATTGAATGAAGTTGTCAAGAAGAATGTTGGTTTCAAATGGGGGGAAGTACAAGAAAAATCTTTTAATTTGTTGAAAGAAAAATTGTGTAATGCACCTTTGTTAGTTTTGCCAAATTTTTCTAAGACTTTTGAAATTGAGTGTGATGCTTCAGGTGTAGGTATTGGAGCTGTCTTAATGCAAGAAGGAAGATCCATAGCCTACTTTAGTGAAAAATTAAATGGAGCTGCCCTAAACTACCTGACTTATGACAAGGAGATGTATGCTTTGGTGAGGGCTTTGGAGACGTGGCAGCATTATCTCATGCCAAAGGAGTTTGTGATTCATACGGATCATGAGTCTTTGAAGCATATAAAGGGTCAAGGAAAGCTCAACCGAAGGCATGCTAAGTGGATTGAATTTATTGAAACATTTCCATATGTGATCCGCTACAAAAAAGGTAAGGAAAATGTGGTTGCCAATGCATTATCCCGAAGGTATGTGCTCTTTTCTACCTTAGATGCTTGATTGCTTGAATTTGAACACTTGAAAGAACTTTATGAGCATGATAGTGACTTTGGAGAAATTTTTAGAACCTGTTTGAAACATGGATTTAATAAATTTTACATATTTAAAGGATATTTGTTTAAGGAAAACAAACTTTGTGTGCCTAATTGTAGTATTAGGGAATTATTGGTTCGAGAAGGACATGGGGGTGGTTTAATGGGTCATTTTGGTGTTTTAAAGACTTTATCCTTGCTGCAAGAACATTTTTATTGGCCTAACATGAGGAGAGATGTTGAGAGAATTTGTGAAAGATGTTTGAAGTGCCGAAAAACAAAATCAACATTGAAACCGCATGGATTGTATAAGCCTTTGCCGATCCTTACCTATCCTTGGGTAGATTTGTCTATGGATTTTATTCTTGGGTTGCCTAGGTCAAGGACAGGTAAGGATTCAATATTTGTTGTAGTAGATAGGTTTTCTAAGATGGCACATTTTATTGCATGTAACAAAACTGATGATGCCTCTAATATTGCTAATTTATTTTTTAAGGAAATTGTGAGATTGCATGGAATGCCAAGAACTATTGTTTCGGATAGGGATGCTAAGTTCTTAAGTTATTTTTGGAAAACATTGTGGGCTAAATTAGGTACTAAGCTTTTATTTTCAACTACTTGTCATCCACAAATTGATGGACAAACCGAAGTAGTAAATAGAACCTTGTCTGCATTGTTGAGAGCATTAATTAGTAGAACTTTAAGGACTTGGGAAGAATGTTTGCCGCATGTTGAATTTCCATATAATAGGTCTTTACATTCAGCAACTAAATTTACTCCATTTGAAATTGTTTATGGTTTTAATCCTTTGACTCCATTAGATTTAACACCTTTTCCTTTAAGTGAGCGTGCTAATCTAGATGGAAAACAAAAAGCTGATTTTGTAAAGCAGATTCATGAGAAGACACGAGCAAACATTGAGAGGAGGACCGAGCAATATGCAAGGGTGGCTAATCAAGGCCGAAAATCAATGGTTTTTGAAGGTGGAGATTGGGTGTGGCTGCATTTAAGGAAAGAAAGATTTCCCGAACAAAGGAAATCAAAACTCATGCCGAGGGGTGATGGACCTTTTCAAGTTTTGGAAAGGATAAACGACAATGCCTACAAACTTGATCTATCGGGTGAGTATAGTGTTAGTGCCACCTTTTTTGAAATACAAACATGGGAATAATTGCAATATTTGTTGATTGAAAGAGTTCATATATTATTCATAGAATCCATTACTCCACTAGAATCAAACACCGTTTCGAAATGAAGATGTTTTTTATTTATATTTCAAAATGGAATTTTAATTTAAATAGTGAAATTAAAATAAAAAAAGGCTTTGCAAGAAAACCTATAAAAAAATTGATACAATTTGGTTCCTAAATTCAATTAGCAGTACTTTTAGAGTCCACTTCTGCCCCATACTATAAGTGAAAGGGAAAATGTAAAGACTACCATTACAGTAGCCCAAGCAAGACTTACTATATCCATGTGAATTATGTCCTCTATCTCTATGAATATGAAGGAATTATTCAATTATTGTTCACTAATAATAAAAAAATCATTGGCGCAGAGTCAAAGGGGGGTTCTGACCCAACATTGTTGATAAAACAATCTAATAAATCCAATTATAACATGTTCTTATAATTATAAGATTTCTGGTATAATCGGAAAACATTAAGCACCAGCAAAATACACAGGACATTGATTGTATTGTTGCATGCCACAATCCATTGAATCGGTCTTCTATTATCATTCACGCCATCATAGACGAAGCTCCCTGATGAATGAGCAAATGACTAATCAATGCTGAGAACACCGCTTTCCAATGCTAACATCTGGTGGGTATGGAACATTTTCAGTGCCATTGGAGCAATCATGGTGCTGCCCATTATACATTATAAGTTGTCTAGTGCCATTGAAAAATTGGCCAGATGTGAATAGACCATGAGTGGCCATGCATTGGATGTGCTAGCTTAGTTCCTATATTTTTAAGTACGTACCAAGAAAATAGCTTAATGTATATGCTCACAAATAAAAAACTTTGGATTCGGCCTCAGTGGCTAGGTTCGGTAATTAACTCATTTCAACAAAATTTCTACACCTACCATACATCATAGTTTAAAATATTGAAATTCTATGACACCAGTGTCAATTCAAGTCTCTCCGATTCAAGTAGGACCATAGTTCCTAAATTTCTACGCGAATCAAGATCAAGAAAAGGAAGTTTTCCAATCATTGACTCAAACCCATTGGCGAACCCTACTCAGCGGAATATGGAGATATTTATGGCAGAACTAGCTAATCTGACCTTTCACAATAAAGTGATAGATGGAACTGCCATTAAACGGCTTATTAGTAGATTAATAGACCATTTTGGAATGGTATATACATCACACATCTTGGATCAAGTAAAGACTCTGGGGTTCTGACAAGCCACCGCTATATCCATTTTGTTAAGAATTGATGATCTTTTAACAATACCTTCTAAGGGATGGCTAGTCCAAGATGCTGAACAACAAGATTTGATTTTGGAAAAACACCATTATTATGGGAATGTACATGTGGTAGAAAAATTACGACAATCTATTGAGATATGGTATGCTATAAGTGACTATTTGCGATAAGAAATAAATCCTAATTTTAGGATGACAGACCCTTTTAATCCAGTCCATATAATGTTCTTTTCGGGAGCTAGAGAAAATGCATCTCAATTACACCAATTAGTAGGTATGACAGGGTTGATGTCGGATCCACAAGGACAAATGATTGATTTACCTATTCAAAGCAATTTACATGAAGGATTGTCTTTAACAGAATATATCATTTCTTGTTATGGAGCTCACAAAGGAGTTATGGATACTGCTATACGAACATCAGATGCTGGATATCTTACACGTAGACTTGTTGAAGTAGTTCAACACATTGTTGTACATAGAACAGATTGTGGCACCACCCAGAGTATTCTGTGAGTCCTCGTAATAGGATGATGCCAGAAAGAATTTTTATCCAAACATTGATTGGTCCTGTATTAGCAGACGATATATATATAGGCCCTCGATGTATTTCCATCTGAAATCAAGATATTAGGATTGGACTTGTCAATCGATTCATAACCTTTCAAACACAACCAATATATATTCGCACTCTTTTTACTTGTAAGAGCACGCCTTGGATCTGCCGATTATGTTATGGTCGGAGCCCTACTCATGGCGACCTAGTCGAATTGGGAGAAGTTGTAGGTATTATTGCGGGTCAATCTACTGGCGAACCGGGCACTCAACTAACATTAAGAACTTTTCATATCGGTGGGGTATTCACAGGGGGTACTGCAAAACATGTACAAGCCCCTTCTAATGGAAAAATAAAATTCAATCAAGATTTGGTTCATCCTACATGTACACGTCATGGGCATCCTGCTTTTCTATGTTATATAAACTTGTATGTAACTATTGAGAGTGAAGATATTATACATAACGTGACTATTCCACCAAAAAGTTTTATTTTAGTTTAAAATAATCAATGTGTAGAATCCGAACAAGTTATTGCTGAAATTTGTGTGGGATCATACACTTTAAATTTTAAAGAAAAGGTTCGAAAACATATTTATTATAACTCAGAGGGAGAAACTAGAATACCAATGTATACCATGCATCAGAATTTACATATAGTAATGTCCATCTCTTACCAAAAAGCAAGTCATTTATGGATATTGTCAGGAGGTTCATGCCAATCCAGTGTCATCCCCCTTTCACCCCACAAAGATCAAGATCAAACGAATGTTCATTTTATTTTTGCTGAAGGAAAAATGTTTTCTAGCCTTTTAGGAAATCCAATAAACAATGATAAAGTAAAACACAAATTTTTTAGTTTTGGGTCTTTCTGGTAAAAAAGAAAGTATCATTTCGGATTATTCAGAATTTAATCGAATCATATATAAAGGTCATTGCAATTTCATATTTCCTTCCATTCTACACGAGAATTTTGATTTATTTTTATTGGCAAAGAAATGATGAAATAGATTCATCATTCCATTCGAGTGGATTAAAAAACGAGAGAAATAACTAATGCCTCATCCCACTATTTCGATCGAAATACTGATAAATGGTATTTTTCATAGAAATATTATTTTTGATTATATTGATGATCCTCAATACAGAAGAAAAATTTCAGGAATTACTAAATATGGGATGATAGGGTTGTATTCAATCCTCAAAAAAGAGGATTTGCTTGACTATCAATGAGTTAAAAATTTAAGCCAAAATACCAAATGAAAGTAGATCGATTTTTTTTTCATTCTCGAGGAAGTGCATATTTACCCGAATCTTATTCCATAATGGTATAGAACAATAGTATCATTGGAGTAGATACACGAATCACTTTAAATATAAGACATCAAGCAGGCAGATTGATAATCTAGAACTTAAAGTTGTAAATTATATTCTTTATGGAAATGGCAAATCAATTCGGGGAATTTCTAGCACAGGCATTCAATTAGTTCAGACTTGTTTAGTGTTGAATTGGGACCAAGACAAAAAAACTTCTTCTATCGAAGAGGTCCACACTTCCTTTGTTGAAGTGAGGACAAATGGTCTGATTCGAGATTTCTTAAGAATAAACTTAGTGAAATCCCATATTTCATATATCAGAAAAAGGAATGGTCCGTTAGGCTCAAGATTGATCTCTGATAATAGGTCAAACCGTACCAATCCATTTTAGTCTATTTATTCCAAGGAAAGGATTCGACAATCACTTAGCCAAAATCAAGGAACTATTTGTACGTTGTTGAATAGAAGTAAAGAATCTCAATCTTTGATAATTTTGTCATCGTTTAATTGTTTTCAAATGGGTCCATTCAATTATGTAAAATATTACAATGTAATAAAAGAATCAATTAAAAGAGATCCTCCAATTAAGAATTCATTAGGCCCTTTAGGAACAACATCTCAAATTGATAATTACCTTTTAAAAACTCATAATCGGATCTCGGTAACTAAATATCTAGAACTTGACAGTTTAAAACATACTTTTCAAGTACTTAAATATTGTTTAATGGATGAAAATGGGAGAATTTATAATTTCGCTCCATGCAGTAACATCCTTTTGAATCCATTCAACTTAAATTGACATTTTCTCCATCATAATTATGATCATAATTATTGTGTAGAATCATCTACAATAATTAGCCTGGGGCAGTTTATTTGTGGAAATGTATGTATAGCTAAAAAAGGGTCGTGCATCACAGGCTCCACTTCACTCTCATGTTCCACGGATGCCTCATGTTGCGGACTATCGACTAAAGTGTTATTATCCCATCCCATTTACAATGGCTAATATCCATGAGTGTACGACACCAAAGCCCATGAATCATCTATATGGGGTCCATTAGGTACGATAGGATTGAGTGATGCTTTACAATCTTCATCTATTTTCTTACCATTGGCACCGTCCATTGGAGTATCATATTCTTTTTCTTATGCGGAATCCATTCGTCCTTGCTCGCCATAAGACGATGCCAATGGGGATGACCATCGCACCAAAGAGGGAGGTAACTGTGTATGCACTTTATGTTCAGCCTGCATAGCATAATGGTTATTTTGTGGTTTCCAAAAACTAACAAAAAGTCATCTCTATATAAAAGTATAGAATTCGATAATAATGTAACACCTAAAGTATAATTTATGAAAACATGCAATCACCCCTATAGTTTTATAACCTTATTCTATGAATTAGTGTAAAATGATACCTGATACTTTAGTTAGTCAATAAGAGAACCAAGCATCATGCTTCAAACAGTTATCTCCTCCTTCACTTCATCAAATTTGTCAGCCATATATTTCTTTAATTCATCCAATTTTCCCTCCACACAATTAATCTAATCAACATCAGTACTCGAAAACAAGTAAATATATATTAGTACAACATTCATCAACTTATATAATATATATTTTGAATGTAATAGTTGCATAAACTTACATTATCATTTGGTGGAGCACTAGCATGCTTTTCATCATTGGCTGCATCTTGACCACCAACAACTACCTTGAATGCTATCAACTTAACAAGTGGTGGTTCTGCATACCAAACCACATGTATGTTAACTATTAATGTTCACCAATAATCCATATTTGCCTCATCTTCGATAGCATCTAACCTCCAATGCACACCATACTGCATGAAATTAATAAAGAAAAAAAATAAACAAAGAAAAATGAAAAACTAAAAAATTTATATCAAAATAAAATATATAATGTAACTTTAATGAAATAGCAATCAAGTTGAATTTGGTATGACAATCTTAAATTAGGTACAACATGCAGTAGAATTAAGTTTGCCTTACATTGCTATTTGAGGTGAACCAAGAATTCATAGCTCTATGATTTGGTGGACTTGTTAAATGCCATCCAACAATCCTAGGATAACTAGTTTCCCATCACTCACCAAATTGTTTACCAAAATCTGGAAAGGCTTCAAAATTCCATACCTACAAAATATAAAATATAGGTGATCAAGTATAATTTTTAAATAAACCTTAAATTTCTATTTGATGGTAAAATATACCTGAAACACCAAAGGGAAACCTTTTAGATGCGTGATTTTTTTTTTTTTTTTTTTTTAGTTCTTCTCCTCTATGCTGGAATGCATTGTACACCGACTCTATCGTCTCCTTGTAGCTCAAAATACCCCAAGGAAAGGAATTGAAAAGCTCGATATAATCAACCAATTCAACAAACTTTCTATTAGCCATGAACCAGGAAATATAGCAGAGATATCTTCATTGCATCCTAATTATCCCCAAAATGTGTATTTTTGAATATTCTTTCCAACTTGGGTGGTTTCAAGTCATATTTACCTTGGAGCAACCTTACACAACTCCTTTGATTTACTATTTTACAAATCAAAATCAAAGGGATACCGACAAAAGTTTAAGCTGGTAATGAGTGCAAATTCCCATTTCGTAAACCAAACTCCAAATCCACCAAAGTTCAACTCAAACACCTTAGGATCATTGGACACAACTTTTCTACATACTAGGTTATGAACTAAGTGACCAGAGAACCTAAGGTTCTTCAATTCAAGCAATGGTCCAAATGTCTGACTGTACAAATTCAGTTGATCAACCATGAGCACACTTTTAATTACTACATTTGCTTCCATTGGGTTCCCAAAAGAATGCACCCTAGCTTTAAATATATCTACATCCTTGAAAATTCATTCCTTCCAACTTGAAGCTTCATTGGCCTGCAAAATAATTTACATAAATGGAATGGAAGGCAACTATTTTGTCATACACTATTTTTCCACCCCCAACTTGACAATAATATGTTCAAGCCAATCTTAATACATATGTATTAACATTTTTGCACTAGTGGTATTACCGATGAAGCCATCGGTAATCAAGATGCAATAAACTAAAAAAAATTCCGATGGCGTATCAGCAATTATCAAAGGCCATCGGGCGAAGTTTATTTTGAATATCCACATTCATGATTAAATAGTTAAAGACATATTATTAATAAAACTGATATAAACCTCACCAACTTAAAAAATATATATCAAAATCTCATAATTTTGCATATTTATAATAAATATAGTCAAACATAAATGAGCTAGGACTTAAACCAAATCCCACATTCAACATAACAAGCTTTGTAAAAGAATATAAAACTTACCATCTTAGATAAGGGAGACAAGATTGGAATATTGACTGGAAGGTTGGTTGGAGGAATAAGCTGGGTGCTCTCCTTCTCAGATTGAGATTGCTGCCTAGAAGTTCGTCGACGCTTGGTGATGTGCTTTCACCGCATCTTCTGTTTTGCAGCTTCTTACCTCCCTTCTTTGATTGAGATCACAAGTTCTTCTTTGGTGCCATTCTAAAGTACAGCCTATAAATGTAAAGTGACAACACCAATCAAACCAAATTATGAATAGAAAATATACGTAATTCAAACCAATACAAAATAAACATATAAATTTAAATTTCCAACACTAATAATTTTTCATCCACATTTAAAGTATATATATATATACATATACATATGTATGTATATGACTATGTATGAATCAGCTAAATAGCATAAAAATTGATCAAACACATTTATTTATGTATATTCAATGAAATTATACTACCTTTTTCTATCACATATATGAATCTTACATGAATCTTATAAAACGAATGAAAAAATATCAAAACAATGCATATCAATGTACCATATTCATTAAGAGAGATTCTAATTGACCAACAAAAAAACTATATTGGTTTTGATTTTTTAAAGCTTTTCTAAAAAGTTTAAAAAGTTCTTCCCTGAAAATCATTTCCATGGTTAAAAAGGAAAGAAAACAAATTACACTTATGTATTTTTTTCTTCATTTTCTTTAATTTCTATACAGTTATTTGTGTTTGGATTTCTACTTACAACTATTATATCATATGCGTGTTTGATTACCTTATAAATCATGGAACTTCAATATTGTTCAAGATTTCTTGTGTGCTAAATTGAAATTATTGTTTTCTTCAATATTTTATACAAGTTCTTATTAGCTAAATCACCAATTATTGTTCTCTTCAATATTGTTCACAAGTTCTTTTTGCTAAATTGCCAAATTTCCCTTCAAATTATTGTTTTCTCATTTGAAAGCAAAAAACAATTTCGCACATAATTTAAGAGATTAATTATTGGTAAATTATTTGATAAAACAAAAAAATAATTATAATTTTTTAAAAAATTATAAACTTTTACAAACTACATATTTTAATATTTTTTGAACCCAAAAAAAAGAAAAATTACTGATGTCATCGATGACATCATCACACGATATGTCGTGCAGGCCAGACGACATGTTGTTCAAGACAAACGACATGTCATCTGACTTGGATGACATGAATGACATATCATCTAGTGTGGACGACACGTCGTTGGCTCCTCCTTCAACCTCCCCTTGGGTCGACCCGAACTCAGCAAAATCAGTTCTCGCATTCGACTCCCAACCTGGTCATAACTCCCACCTCCGACCACCTTTTCCGATCAAACCGGTCCCTTTTTTTTTGTCTCTTCATTTCCTACTAATACCCAATATCAATTTATCCTAAAACCTAGTTTATAATAACTTCCATGCAAAAAACTTAATTTAATATTAATTTATAAAATTTTCAATTTTAAATTGGTTTTAGACCCAAATAAATCAATTGAAAATCCTAAATGTGTTACAAAGTACTTAGAAAATGTCATATACTTAGAAAATTCAAAGTATATTATGTAAATACCAATTCTACAATATACATATATATACACACAGCAAACAATAACAAAAAATAAAAAATAAAAAACAGATGCTTACCTGAGGATGCTTTTTGAGGGAGAATAGTGAAAGCTAAAAGTAAAAACAAAGGGAAGAAAGTAAGGATTTTTGTTTGTTTTGAATTCAAAAAGGAACGATGAATACTAGACGAAGGGAAAAGTGGGTTTTTGTTTGTTTTGAATGAAAACTTTCAAAAAAGAATGGTGGTGTTTTTAAGAAAATTGGACAAAGGAAAAGGTAAAATATAGGATATGCAGGTCATTTGTAAGTTTTACTAAGGGTAAAATGGATATTAAAGAGTAAAACAAAAAACATCATAAAAGTGTGGGTATATATCCTTAAGAGGCTTCCAATAGAGGTAATGGGTCAAATACCCCATTTTATATCTTATGTATTGTGCTAATTTACTAATAACTTATTTCCTAATTTATCTATATATATAAACAAAATTTTGTGCATATGAAAAAAGCTTTTAAACAATCCAATTCTGACAAAATTAAAATACCATTCAAACCAAAAGAAAAAAAGAAAAAGAAAAAGAAAAGCCGACGCTTTTAAACAAAAGCATAGGCAAAAGTGATAATAGCCAGCGTTTTTAGTTAAAAGTTTCGTCTTTTCTTCCATAATTTTTTATTTATTTACGTTTTGCTTTTATTTTTTTAAGAGTAGGAGCTATCTATTAAACAATCTGAATTTGACAAAAATAAAAGGAAAACTTAAAATATAGTTGACCAAATTGTAAAAATATTACATGAGTTAATATTTAATTAATTTGAAATATTATTTTTTACGCAAATACTTATTTTAATTTTGTTGTCTTTTAATTATTTTGCATGAAGCTATCATTTAAACAATCCAATTTTGACAAAATTAAAACACCATTCAAACAAAAAAAAAAAAAGTGAAGCAAAGCTGCCGATTTTAGCTAAATGCGTCCGCCAAAGTGATAATAGCCAATGCTTTTAGTTAAAAGCATTGGCTTTGATTCTTTTTTTCTTTTTTTTTAATTTTTTGCTCTTTTTTTTTATAAAAAAAAATTTGGAGCTATCTATTAAACAATCCAAATTGAGAAAAACTTAAAAAATAGTTGACCAAATTGTAAAAATATTACATGAGTTAATATTTTATTTATTTGAAATACTATTTTGTTATGCAAACATTTATTTTAATTTTGTTGTCTTTTAATTATTTTACATGAAGCTATCTTTTAAACAATCCAATTTTGACAAAATTAAAATACCATTCAAACAAACATAAAAAACAAAGGTGACGCTTTTAGCAAAAAGCGTCCGCCAAAGTGATAATAGCCAACTCTTTTAGTTAAAAGTATTGGCTTTGATTTTTTTTTTTTTTTGTTTCAAATTTTGAGCTATCTATTAAACAATCCAAACTGAGAAAAATAAAAGCAAAACTTAAAAAATAGTTGACTAAATTGTAAAAATATTACATGAGTTAATATTTAATTTATTTGAAATATTATTTTGTTATGCAAACATTTATTTTAATTTTGTTGTTTTTTAATTATTTTCCACGAAGCTATCTTTTAAACAATCTAATTTTGACAAAATTAAAACACCATTAAAAAAAATAAAAGATAAAAAACGAAGCAAAGCTGACGCTTTTAGCTAAAAGCGTCTACCAATATGATAATAGCCAACGCTTTTAGTTAAAAGGGTTGGCTTTGATTCCTTTTTACTTTTTTTTTTTTAAGTTTTGTTTTTTTTTTTTTTTTAAAAATTTGGAGCTATCTATTAAACAACCCAAATTGAGAAAAACAAAAGCAAAACTTAAAAAATAGTTGACCAAATTGTAAAAATATTACATGAGTTAATATTTAATTTGTTTGAAATATTATTTTGTTATGCAAATATTTATTTTAATTTTGTTGTCTTGTAATTATTTTGCATGAAACTATCTTTTAAACAATTAAAAGACCATTCAAACAAAAATAAGCAAAAGTAAAAAATGAAGCAAAACTGACGCTTTTAGCAAAAAGTGTCCACCAAAATAATAATAGCCAACGCTTTTAGTTAAAAGCGTTGGCTTTGATTCTTTTTTTTATTTTTTTAAAAAAAAAATTTTGAGCTATCTATTAAACAGTCTGAACTGAGAAAAATAAAAGCAAAACTTAAAAAATAGTTAACCAAATTGTGAAAATATTACGTGAGTTAATATTTAATTTATTTGAAATATTATTTTGTTACACAAATATTTATTTTAATTTTGTTGTCTTTTAATTATTTTGCACGAAGCTATCTTTTAAACAATCTAATTTTGACAAAATTAAAATACCATTCAAAAAAATAAAAAATAAAAGATAAGAAACGAACCAAAGCTGATGATTTTAGCTAAAAGCGTTCGCCACTATGATAATAGCCAATGTTTTTAGTTAAAAGCGTTGGCTTTGATTCTTTTTTCTTTTTTTTTTTAAGTTTTGCTTTTGTTCTTTTTTTTTTTTTTTAAACAAATTTGGAGCTATCTATTAAAGAATTTGAATTGAGAAAAATAAAAGTAAAACTTAAAAAATAATTGACCAAATTGTAAAAATATTACATGAGTTAATATGTAATTTATTTGAAATATTATTTTGTTATGCAAATATTTATTTTAATTTTTTTCTCTTTTGATTATTTTGCATGAAACTAGCTTTTAACCAATCCAATTTTGACAAAATTAAAAAACCATTCAAACAAAAAAAAAAAGAAGAAGAAGATGAAGAAGAAAAGCTTACGCATTTAACTAAAAGCATTGGTCAAAGTGATAATAGCCAAAGCTTTTAGTCAAAAGCAGTGGCTTTGATTATTCTTTTGTTTTTTTTTTTAAGTTTTTCTTTTATTTTTTTAAAATTCGGAGCTATCTATTAAACAATTCAAATTTGAGAAAAATAAAACAATTCTTAGGAAAAAGAAAAAAAGAAGAAGAAAAGTTGACGCTTTTAATTAAAAGCGTCAGCAAAAGTAATAATAGCTGATGCTTTTGCATAAAAACATCACCTATTTCTTTTTCAAGTTTGATTAATATGTATATAATTATGTAAATATATATACATAGATAAATTGGAAAATAAGTGGTTAATGAATTAACATGGTACATAATATACAAAAATAGGGCTTGAGATATCTGTGTATACCTGGCTTGTAAAAACGTAAGTAGAGCAGTGTGTCGCTTAACCAAGACTCCTGCTGTCACTTTATTATCTGTTTTGTAGAACAAAGAATTTTATGTTAATTCAATGGTTGTGTTTAAAAGGTTAAACATAGTGTGGGAAGATCTTGGTGGTATAGTTTAACATACTAATTAGCAATATGAAGTAAAATTAAAAATATTAACTAATGTTTACTTTTTTTTTTTTTGCAATTTTTATTTTTATTTTTTTTTGCAATTTTAACTTAATTAATTTTTGCAATATTAACTAACTTGTTTTTTAAATTAAGGAGTTTCAATTTTTTTTTTTTTAAATATCAAAGCATTAGGCGATGCTTTTCTCATCAAAAGAATTTTATCTTTTTAAATTATTTATTTTTCTATGTGTTTCTAATTAATATATTCAATATTTAGATTCATTTATATAAAATATAAAATGCAAGATAATGTTAAAATTACATACACAAACCGATGTTTTTGCTTACATCACTGTTGCCTAAGCTTTTTATTCATAAATAAAAAAAATTATTATATGCTTCTTTAATATAGTTATTCTTCTTCACACTTCTAAAATTAAATAAAATAAGTATAAATTACAAAATAAAATTATAATAGTCGACACTTTTGTTACAAAAATATCGCCCAATATTTACCAATTTTTTCGACGCTTTGTTCGTAAAAACGTCAGCTAATGTTTTTAATCATCTATCTAGTGACATCGAAAAAAAGCGTCGCTTAGTTTTGTTATATTAAGTGACACTTTATCTTCAGCCTTTTCTGAAAGCATCATATATATTTGTATTTTAGTCGACGCTTTAACTTCAGTATCGTAGCTTTCTTTTCATAAACACTTTTTTTTTTTCCTGTTTAACTTCGAGTAATTAGTATTGATAGATCACTATTTTCGTATAGTGGGCATTTGTTACTTCATCTCGGCATTGATGAATTACTTGCTCATTCATCAGGGTGCTTTGTCTATGATGGCATGAATGATAAGCAAAGATAGATTCAATGGATTGTGGCGTGGGACAATACAACCAATGTCCCAAAAAAATCGAGTAACTATATAATTAAGCTAGCTTAAATAGTATATATTATATTTAAGTTAATATTTTACTGGTTTACTTCTATGTCTGTCTCTATATATATAATCATGCATGCATGCATTTAGCATTTAGATTTTAGAAACATGATCATATGAATATATACTATTAGTTTATTAGTTTGATCAAATTCATTATTAGTCATTTTAACCCAAAAAAAACAAAAAAAATTCATTGTGAGACATATATAATTGTATTTATATGTTCTTATGATATTGAAATGTAGGTATACACTGAAGTTCGTGCACCCGCTAGCGTTTAATGGAGGTATACAAAAGCTGCCTCCTAATCAAAACTCTAGCAGCTATGATGGATGTTTCATCCATGTATCAATTACTGATGGTGATTTCCCTGAAATTCGGACAGTACTCTTGTCGAAGTTCAAAAGCAACAACTAGCTTGCCAGCTGGCACTAGTCATATATACATATATATATATAAGTAATAAGCATGCATGTATGTATTGTGTGTGTAATAATGCCATGATATGCATATTATTATGGCCTTTTGTGTTATCGTATGTTGAGGCTGCCTAGCTGATGCAGTCATAGTTATACAAGTTTGCATGTACGTATGGTACCATTATAGTTTATGATTTGGCAATTTTATGTTATTTTATAATATGCTATGGTCTTTCAAATGAAATATTATTAAATTATGTTATCCTTTTGTTTGCAAATATTTAGAGAATCATTTTTTTCATATGTATTTAACCAACAGCGGAGCCTTGCAGGCAAAGATTTTTTTCCAAAAAAAAAATTAGAATAAAAAATTATAATATAAAACATTTTATCATAAGGAAAAATAAAAATAAAAAGCATATCTTTTAAATTTAACAAAACCATAAAAAAATACATGTAATGAATATAATAACTTATTTAAAATAATTTTTCAATTTTTCTTTTAAATTTTATAAATAACTTATCATTTTATTTTTTAATAAATCATTTTTTTTTGTTAAATAAAAAAAATATATAATTCGGAGCTACTTATATATAATTGATATTTTAATTAAAAAAAGATACTATTTAAGCATATTTTTATTCAAAGTATGTATTGCTTTTTGTTTAAAAATAATATAAAACGTTATATGAGATTTTTTCAATTGATAAACTACTTACACCAATAATTTAAAAGCTATAAATTTAAAATAGTGAATTAAGAAGAAAAATTATTTTAAATGAAAAAAAGAAACACAATGTTGCAAGAGGATTCTAACATATTTTCTTGGACACCTCACGCATATGCACTCCACTGCACCTCTGGCATTCGATGATTTAATGCCATGTGTATCAAATTTTTCTTTCACACTGCTGATGTCATGCACCGTGACTGAGATACCAATTGGAAATTAAGTTGCTCACGATAAGCATAAAAGAAGTAATAGAGTCAGCAATGCTCTAGAGCAAACAAAATTTTTTCGATTTAATTAATCTTGGTATCAAATTTTATTAGCTAATCTATCTCGAAAACTTATAAAGTAATTAAATTAATTAATCATGCAATCGCCAATTGAAAAAGTACTCTATCTAATTTTAGAAATGAAAAAAAAAACAATTATCAAAAAATAAAAAATATCTTGTGTACGTTTTTTCTTTCTAACAAAGATGTATAGATCATTATTTTTTATTGTTGTTGATGGTATATATTTTTTATTTATAATAATATAATATATTAAATAAAATTAATTCAATAGTAAACCATTTATATTTATAATTTAAAATTATGAATTTGAAAGATGAGAATGAAAGGTAAATTATTATAAATAATTAAAAGAAATATAGTGTGAGATGGAAAAAAAATTCTATCATATTTTCTTGGTCACCACACCTCACATGCATGCATTTCACTGCTCCTCTGGCACAAATTTTAGCATAACTTTTCAATTTAACTAATCTTAGTACCATATTGTATTAGCTAATTTGTCGATGCAACTATCTGGAACACTTATACAAAGTAATTAAATTATTTTACCATACAACCATCACCTCACAAAGTATTGTATCTAATTTTAGATATGAAAACAAAAAAAAAAAAATTATAAAAAAAAGAAATATATCTTCTGTACGTTTTTAATTGTTGGTTCTTTGTTAAGAAATACATGTTGATCATTTTTTTTTTTTAACAACAAAGATGTATAATTTATAGTTACTGAACTTATGTATGTATATAATTGATATTTTAATTAAAAAATATTATTCTAGTATATTTTTATTCGCAATATATATAATCTTTGTTTAAAAATAATATAAGATGTCATACATGCATATTATCATGATCCTTTGTGTCAAGTTTATCATATGTTAAGGCTACTTAGCTAATGCAGTGATAAGTAATATGTATGTATGTATGGTTGTTGCCATTACGGTTTATGAAATAACAACTTTATGTTAGGTTTATGATATATTATGTTCTTTGAAATGAAATATTATTAAATTGTATTATCCTTTGGTCTGCAAATATTTAGAGAGCCATTTCTTAGCCTTGTAGACCAAGATTTTTTCTCAAAAAAAATTTACAATAAAAAATTATAAAATAATACACTTTATCATAACGAAAAATAAAAATAAAACCATATATTTTAAATTTAACAAGACCATATAAAAAATCCATGTAATAAATATGATAACCTATTTAAAATAATGAATATTTTTTTTATCGTAAATTTAAACTATTATTTATGGTAGGTGTGGAAATTTTTCTGAAATGAATTAATTATCCAACCTAAGCACTGGGATGGATCCAAAGTTTTTTATTTGTAAGCATGTACATTAATATATATATATATATGTGTGTGTGTGTGTGTGTGTGTGTGTGTGTAAGATATTGATATAGTAATTAACACCCAATTCTGTGTGTTTCCACTTATTTACAACTATTTGTCACATGCCTAATCAATGCTAATTGCGAGACACTAGCACAAATTTTCTATATATATATATATACATATATGTAGATATGTAGTTTTGATAGTCAACGAACAATTAAGCTATTTTCTTTGGTACTTGCTTAAAAATATAGTAACTGATCTAGCAAATCCAAGGCATGGCCACTGGCGGTTTGTTCACATTTGGCCAAATTTTCAATGGCATTGGAGAGATTATAAAGTATAAGGGGAAGCACAAAGATTAGTCTGGTGGTACCGTAAATGTTCCATACTCACCAAAAGTTGGCACTGGAGAGCGGCATTCATTTCTTCATCTCAGCACTTATGAATCACTTGCTCGTTCATCAAGGGGCGTCATCTATTGTGGCATGAATGATAAAGGAGGAGAGATTCAATGGATTGTGGCATTGGACAATAAAGCCAATGTCACAGAAAATCTAGTAACTATATAATTGAGCTAGCAAGCTAGTATATATTATATTTAAATTAAAATTGTACTGGTTTACGTCACTACTTGTCCATACATGTATAATCATGCATGCATGTATTTAGCATTTAGATTTTAGGCACATGATCATATAAATATGTGCTATTAGTTTATTAGTTTTATCAAATTCATTATTAGTCATTTTAACCCAAAAAAAATCATTGTGAGACATATATAATTCTATTTATACATTTTTATATATTGAATGTAGGTATACACTAAAGTCTGTGTACCAACTAAGGTTGACTGGGATGTGATAAAACAAAAGCTGCCTCTTAATCAAAGCTCTAGTAGTTATGATGGATGCTTTACCCATGTTTCAATTACTGATGGCGATTCCCCTGAAATTCGAGCAATACTCACACTGAAGTTCAAAAGCAACAACTAGGTTGCTAGCTAGCACTAGTCATAAGTAATAAGCATGCATCATGTACTATGTGTGGAGTAATATCATGATACGCACATTATCATGGCCTTTTGTGTTATCGTATGTTGAGGCTGCCTAGCTAATGCAATCATAATTAATATGTATGCATGTATGTATGGTGCCATTACAGTTTATGATATGGCAATTTTATGTTACTTTTATGATTTGCTATGGTCTTTCAAATGAAATATTATTAAATTGTGTTATCCTTTGGTTTGTAAATATTTAGAGAACCTTTTTTTTTCGTATGCATGTAACCAGCAGCGGAACCTTGCAGGCAAAGACTTTTTTTTCCCAAAAAAAATTTATAATATTTGTGCTAGTGTTGCGCATCGAGCATTAGTTAGGCACGTGACAAATAGCTATAAATAAGTGGAAACACAAGTAAATGGGCATTAATTACTCTATCAATATCTTACACACACACACACATATATATAAATGTACATGCTTACAAAAAAATAAAAAAAACTCTGGATCCGTCCCAATGGCTAGGTTGGGTAATTGATTCATTTAAACAAAATTTCCACACCTACCATAAATCATAGTTTAAATTTACAGTTAAAAAAATTAACTCTTTTAAATAGCTTATTATATTTATTACATGGATTTTTTATATGGTTTTGTTAAATTTAAAATATATGATTTTTATTTTTATTTTTCATTACGATATAGTGTATTGTTTTACAATGTTTTATTGTAAATTTTTTTTGACAAAAAATCTTGGTCTGCAAGGCTCCACCCCTGGTTACATACATAAGAAGTAATGGCTCCTTAAGTATTTGCAGACCAGAGGATAAGACAATTTAATAATATTTAATTTTAAAGACTATAGTATATCATAAACGTAACATAAAGTTGTTATTTCATAAACAGTAATGGCAACAACCATATATGCATACATATTAATTATCACTGGATGAGCAAAAGCAGCCTCATCATGCGATAAAGTTGATGCAAAAGACAATGATAATATGCATATCATGGCATCTTATATTACTTTTAAACAAAGATTATATATAATGTGAACAAAAATGTACTATAATAATATTTTTTTACTAAAATATCAACTATATACATACATAAGTTCAGCAACTATAAATTATACATCTTTGTTACTTAAAAAAAAAAAAAAAAAAAAAAAGACCAACATGTATTTCTTACCTAAGAACAAATAATAAAAAAATGTACAGATGACATGTTTCTTTTTTTGATAATTTTTTTTTGTTTTCATATCTAAAATTAGATACAATACTTTGTAAGGTGATGGTTGTATGGTAAACTAATTTAATTATTTTGTATAAGTGTTCGAGATGGTTGCATCAACAAATTAGCTAATACAATATGGTACTAAGATTAATTAAATTGAAAAATTATGTTAAAATTCGGATTGCATGCATGTGAGGTGTCGTGAGTAGCATCCAAGAAAATAGGTTAAAATTATGGAGTGCCAGAGGAGCAGTGGAGTGCATGTGTGTGAGGTGCGGTGAGCAGTATTCAAGAAAATATGTTAGAATTTTTTTTCATCTCATTGTATTTCTTTTAATCATTTATAAAAATAAATGATCTACGATCAAATCAATTTTATTAAATATTTTATACTATTTTAAATAAAAAAATATATACTATGAATAAAAATATATAAAATAATATATTTTCTAATGAAATATCAATTATACACATACATGCCGAGGTTGAGGAACTAAAATTTATCCATCTCTATCATTCAACAAAAATAAAAAATAGTGATCTATACGTCTTTGTTACAAAGAAAAAACGTACACAAGATATTTTTTGTTTTTTGATAATTTTTTTTGTTTTTATTTCTAAAATTAGATACAATACTTTGTGAGGTGATGGTTGTACAGTAAAATAATTTAATTACTTTGTATAAGTGTTCGAGATGGTTGCATCGACAAATTAGCTAATATAATATGGTACTAAGATTAATTAAATTTAAAAGTTATGTTAAAATTTGGATTGCATGCACGTGAAGTGTAGTGAGTAGTACCCAAGAAAATATGTAATTATGAAGTGCCAGTGGAATAGTGGAGTGTATGCATGTGAGGCATCTTGACCAGTGTCCAAGAAAATATGTTAAAAAAAAAAAAAAAAAACATGTTTTGAAGTATGGAGTGCATGCATGTGAGGTGTGGTGACCAAGAAAATATGTTAGAATTTTATTCCTTCTCACACTCTGTTCATTTTCCTTATTTATAATAATGTTTTCCATTTCTCATATTTAAAATTTATAATTTTTAAATTATAAATATAAATAATTTATCAAATGAATTAATTTTATTTAGCATGTTATATTATTCTAAAAATAAAAAATTCTTATATTATGAATAAAAATAATTTAAAATAATATTTTTTAATAAAATATCTGTTACCTACATACATATCGCCGCTCACGGACTAAAAATTATGCATATTTATTGTTAAAAAAAATGATATATTCATCTTTCTTAAGCAAAAAAAAAAAAAAAAAAAAACGTACAGAAGCTATATTTTATTTTTTGATTTTTTTTTTTTACGAATCTAAAAATAGATACAATACTTTATTTGCTTACTAAAATAACTTAACTACTTTGAATAAGTCTTCGAACTGGTTGTATCAACAAATTAGCAAATAAAATATGACATTTAGATTAATTAAATTGAAAAATTATATTAAAATTACGTTGATATTAGTACCATAGGTGCACTCGAGTGCATGCATGTGAGGTGTCGTGAGTAGTATCCAAGAAAATATGTTAAAATTATGGAGTGTCAGTGGAGCAGTGGAGTGCATGTGTGTGAGGTGCGGTGAGCAGTATCCAAGAAAATATGTTAGAATTTTTTTTTCTGTGTCATTGTATTTCTTTTAATCGTTTATAATAATTTCTCTTTCTTTCTCATCTTTCAAATTTATAATTTTAAAATTATAAACATGAATGATCTATGATCAAATCAATTTTATTCTATTTCAAATAAAAAATATATACTATGAATAAAAATATATTAAAATAATATATTTTCTAATGAAATATCAATTATATACATGCATGCCGAGGTTCAAGAATTAAAAATTATCCATCTCTGTCATTCAGTAAAAATAAAAAATAATGATCTATACATCTTTGTTACGAAGAAGAAATGTACACAAGACATTTTTTATTTTTTGATAACTTTTTTTTTGTTTTCATATCTAAAATTAGATGGAGTACTATTTCAATTGTCGATTGCATGAATAAATAATTTAATTAGTTTTTATAAGTTTTCGAGATACTTGTGTCCATAGACTAGTTAATAAAATATGATACTATGATTAATTAAATGGAGAAAATTTTGTTTGCTCTAGGGCACTACTGCCGATTCTTTGGCACTTCTTTTATGCTTATCGTGGGCAACTTCATTTCCAATTGGTATGTGACATCATGGTGCATGACATCAGCAGTATAGAAGAAAAGTTTGATATATGTGGCATTAAATTATGAAGCGTCAGAGGAGCAGTGGAGTGCATGTGTGTGAGGTGTCCAAGAAAATATGTTAGAATTTTCTTCCGTCTTACAGTACTGTATTTCTTTTAATTATTTGAAATAATTTTTCTTCTTATTTCACTATTTTAAATTTATGGTTTTTAAATTATTGGTATAAGTAGTTTATTAACTTAATAAATCTTTTGTATTGTTTTTAAACCAAAAAAAAAAAATATATATATATATACATATTTTGAATAAAAATATACTTAAATAATATCTTTCTTATAAAAATATCAATTATATACATATGTAGTTCGATTCAGCAACTATGAATTATATTTTTTTGTTGTTTAACAAAAAAAAAAAAAGATCAATAAAAAAATAAAATGATTAGTTATTTATAAAATTTAAAAGAAAAATTGGAAAGTTATTTTAAATAAGTTATTACATTTATTACTTGTATTTTTTGTATGGCTTTGTTAAATTTAAAGTATATGGTTTTTATTTTTATTTTTCCTTATGATCAAATGTTGTATATTATAATTTTTTTTCCGAAAAAAAGGTTTTTGCCTGCAAGGCTCCGCTGTTGGTTACATGCATACGAAAAAAATGGTTCTCTAAATATTTCATTTGAAAGACCATAGCATATGATAAAAGTAAACTGTAATGGCACCATACATGTATGCATACATATTAATTTTGACTGCATCAGCTAGGCAGCCTCCACATACGATAAAACAAAAGGCCATGATAATGTGGATATCATGACATTATTCCACACACGGTACATGATGCATGCTTATTACTTATGACCAGTGCCAGCTGGCAATCTAGTTCTTGCTTTTGGACTTCGACGTGGGTACTGCTTGAATTTCAGGGAAATTGCCATCAGTAATTGATACATGGGTGAAGCATCCATCATAGCCGCTAGAGTTTTGATTAAGAGGCAGCTTTTGCTCTATCACATCCCAATCAACCTTAGCTGGTGCACGGACTTCAATGTATACCTACATTTCAATATATAAGAACGTATAAATACAATTATATATGTCTAACAATGATTTTATTTTTCTTTTTAGGTTGAAATGACTAATAATGAATTTGATAAAATTAGTAAACTAATAGCTTATATTCATATGATCATGTGTCTAAAATCTAAATGCTAAATGCATGCATGCGTGATTATACATATAGGGACAAGCAAAGACGTAAACCAATATAGTATTAATTTAAATATAATATATACTAGCTTGCTAGCTTAATTATATAGTTACTAGATTTTCTGTGACATCGGCTCAATTGTCCCACCCCACAATCCATTGAATCTCTCCTCCCTTATCATTCATGCCACAATAAACGACGCCCCCTGATGAACCAGTAGGAGGTTTAAGAGCGTTCAGATGAAGAAACGAATGCTGCTCTCCAGTACCAACTTTTGGTGGGTATGGAACATTTACGGTGCCACCAAACCAATCTTTATGCTCCCCCTTATACTCTATAATGTTTCCAATGCTTGAAAATTTGGCCAGATATGAACAAACTGTCAGTGGCCATGCCTTGGATCTGTTAGGTTAGTTACTATGTTTTTTAAGTAGGTACCAAAGAAAATAGCTCAATTGTTCGTTGTCTATCAAAACTACATATCTCAATATATATATATATATAGAAAATTCATGCCAGTGTTGTGCATCTAGCATTAGTTAGGCACGTGATAGATAGCTATAAATAAGTGGAAATACAAGTATTTGAGCATTAATTACTATATCAATATCTTACACACACACACACCCATATAAATATATATATTAATTTACATGCTTACAAATAAAAAACTCTGGATCCGTCCAGTGGCTAGGTTGGGTAATTAATTCATTTCTGTAAAATTTCCACACCTACCATAAATCATAGTTTAAATTTACAATAAAAAGAATTTTCATTATTTTAAATAGGTTATTGTATTTATTACATTGATTTTTTATATGGTTTTGTTAAATTTAAAATATATGGTTTTTATTTTTATTTTTCGTTACGATAAAGTGTATTATTTTTTATTGTAAAATTTTTTTGAGAAAAAAGATCTTGGTCTGTAACACTCCACCCCTGATTACATACATAAGAAGAAATGGCTCTCTAAGTATTTGCAGACCAAAGTATAATACAGTTTAATAATATTTTGTTTCAAAGACCATAGTATATCATAAACGTAACATAAAGTTGTTATTCATAAACTGTAATGGCGACAACCATACATGCATACATATTAATTATCACTGCATTCGCTAAGCAGCCTCAACATACAATAAAGTTGACACAAAAGATGATGATAGTATGCATATCATGGCATCTTATATTATTTTTAAACAAATATTATATATACTGTGAACAAAAATATACTAGAATAATATATTTTTATTAAAAAATGTCAATTATATACATACATAAGTTCAGCAATTATAAATTATACATCTTTGTTATTTAAAAAAAAAAAACAAAAAATGATCAACATGTATTTCTTAACAAAAAACCAAGGATAAAAAAACGTACAAAAGATATATTTTATTTTTTTTAATTTTTTTTCTTTTCATATCTAAAATTAGATACAATACTTTGTGAGATGATGGTTGTATGGTAAAATAATTTAATTACTTTGTATAATGATTGCATGTTAAAATTGAAAAGTTATGTTAAAATTTTTGGCAGAGGAGCAGAGGATTGCATGCACGTGAGGTGTATTGAGTAGTGCCCAAGAAAATATGTTAAGATTATGGACTGCCAGTGGAGTAGTGGAGTGCATGCATGTGTGGCATGTTCACTAGTGTCCAAGAAAATATATTAAAAAAAGAAAAGAAAAGAAAATGTGTTAAAATTATGGAGTGCCAGAAGTAGAAGTGCTATGAAAAGAACCTGTCCTCACCATATGGAAAAGACTTGAATGTCCGTCTCCTTCACCCTTTTAATGAAAAGGTGCGTTTGCATCAATTTTGGGAAAAAAAAAACACATCCATTGGAAAACCATTGTGTGGTTCTATTGCAAAGATGTAAGAGAAATCAAATAAAAGCATTAGAAAATATAGCCCCAAACTTAACTACCTTCCAAGTATGTTCAGAGCCAGAAATGCCAAGTAAGACTTCTCTCTCAAGATGTAACATATATACTTTCTTGGAATTCTTTGTCCTTGAAGAAACAAGAGCATGCCTAGGACAGGGAAGCGAAATGAAAAAAGGTAAAACTAAACATTTAGGATTATTCAATCATAATGAGGACACAAATTGAGGTGCAACTCATACCTTTCTAAATGCATATATGCAATAGGTCCTCCATATCCAAACATGCCAAAAAAAGGCTGTATAACCAAGATGTGCCTAAAAGATAAAATTCAATGAGTAAACACTAAGAAGATAGTGGACATAGGACATAACTTTCAAACAAATTGTATTTTGAATATGGAGGAAGAAATGCATGCTAATAAATAATCAAGAGAAATAGAAAATAAGATAAAGTACATGTAGGAAATAAGAGGTAGACTTATCTTTATATTAGAATGAAACATACATGCACAAGCTACAAAAGTTAGTATCTAGTTTTCATCATATAAATATGTGTATGCACAAGATAAGAGCAAAATAAAAAGATATTGAAAACAGATTTTACCATAAGGTATGGAGGTTTTGATCCTATTGCCTATCCTTTTGAAGACCTGTGAAGTGATGCGCCCATCTTTCCCCATATAGAATACATGTAAGTGACACCATTTGAGGAACATAAAAACCTCACAGAACATGGAAATCAGAATTTAAAAATAACACTTATTATCATAATAAAAATAATGAAAAATGTATTTTCTTATAAGGTTGTTAAGGTTTTAGTTCTTTCGCTTCTTTTGTTTGACACTAGCATATTCATTTTATATGGAAAACAATTTCTTTAATTCATTATGCCTCTTTAAAGTACCAATCATTTGTTCAAGAAATCACATCAAGAATGAGCATTAAAAAGAAAATATAAAGAAGAGCACATAATCAATGTGAAATTTGGCCAATTAAACACTACAGCATAAGAAAATTAGCTACCAAATCTATAGGACTCTATTATGAAACATATCCACTGATGAAGTGCTAGCAATAAATTAATTGGAAGTCCAGGTCCAAAGTGATAATCTAACAAAAACTAATGGAAAAAAGACTTGATTAAATTTTTAACATTTGATGAAAATTTTTATTAGTGGGTCATTGTAAAGAATGACATGCTAAACTTCTAGAAGAAAAATCCTCAACTCTGCCGCACCAAAGCTTTCCATATAACCATTGGCAAAAAAACATGTTCTAGCTAACAACTTAATGATAATGATGGAATTCTAACACATATGACTATCACCTTATTCATGCATTCACAGTATGAGCAAGCACAACTTTTCAATAGAAAATTCCATTCAAAACCTCTGAAGGAACCTTAAAAAAATAATAATAATAAATTAAGAAAAGGTACCGTTATGAATGAAAAGCTAGGCATAAATTAAAAAAAGGCACCATTACGGATGAAAAGCTAGGCATACCTGCGGCTTCAAATTAGAATGAGAAGGTGATTCATCCAAGGATATACTGGTATGTTGAAGATTAAGCACCGTTTTGACCGACAACGAGGTCTTGACCGAGAGATAATCAGGGCTCTGAATTTCCAATGAGTGTGCTTGGATTTACAATACAATCGAACGAAATTGATGAGGAATAGTCCATTATCGATTGAAGGAGGCTGAGCAGCTGGGGAGTGGCTATTGGAGGAGGAGTTAAGGAGCTCAGTAATGGGACTGGTGACTGAGTACTGCGATGCCATAGCAAAGATCATAGAGAAAGAGAGAGTGAGAGGGAAAAGGATCGTACTACCACCCTATACCAGAGATCATAGATAAAGACAGAGTGAGAAGGAAAAAGGATAGTGTGGAGAACAAGGAAAGGGAAATGGAATGAGCAACCAAAAAAAAAAAAATGAAAACAGATGACAGAGAGAGAGAGGGGTCCGAAACCACAACCACCCGCCTTCTAACTTACTTACACCCTCTATTTCTCTCCCTGGTGTCTACTGCTTGTTCCTTATCTTGATGTAAACCCACACCCACTTTATCTTACTCTCTCTCTTTCTCTCTTTCCACTGCTTCGAAGTCAATGTCATATATGTTGTGGTCCACCATTAGGATGCCTGAAATTGAGCATAAAACCTCCTTCCACAGCTCTGAGATTGTCCTTCGAATTTAACCAGAAAAAAGAACTTGAATATGAGAAGGATTACTAGTAAGAGAAAGAGGGAAATTGGATGTGAAATGTGGTAGGTGGGACATTGGTAAGAGGGAGAAAAAAATTGTATGGCTTTATTGAATAAGGGTAGAGTTGCAGTAATGAAAAGAATGTGGGTAGATAAGAAAGGTTTAAAAGAGGATGGATATTTTTCATTAAGAGTCTCAAAATAGGGGCGTTGGCTCGAATTCTCCATATAAAATTAGGGCCATAGATATTTGTTATACTCTTCAATAATATATTCTATAAATTAATGATATATCAATTATTTATCCTTGTAAAAATAATTTTTTAAATAAAAATTATTTTTAAGAGATCTATTCTTAATAATTGTATCATTAAAGACCCTGAAAAATAATTTAAAAATCATTTTTATGTTAAAAAGAGAGGTATATTACACTGCACACTCTCGAAGTTTCTCTTAATTATAATCAGATACCTTCATGAAGTTATAAAAATATAAGCACGAGGATATCCGGTTGTAATAAAAGAAACCTCAAGTGTGTACAGTGTAATATACCCTAAAAAAAAGTAATAGACGATGCTTTTTCAAAAAAGCGTTGCCCTTTTTACCACATTTAGTGACCCTTTTTCAGAAAAGCGTCACCTATTCTAACATTTAGCGATGCTTTTGAAAAGTTCTCGGACAAAGATCTCTCCCCTCTAACACCATCACCAACCTCCAAATCAACTCCAATGATTTCTTGGAATAGATCATCATCCTCCTCACTGTCTTCATCATTGTCATCTTCATCATTATTGTTTTGAACATTTCTTTCTTCATTTTCTTCTTCAAACCGTGGCTCATCCTCATTCACCAATAGGTCTTCCTTACTCCAATCCCATTTTGCATTCTCATCAATCTTCACATCTCTTGTTACCACAAGCTTTTTGGTCTATAGGTTATAGACCCTAGAACCTTTGGTAACCTCACTGCATCCCATCAAGACACCAACATTACCCTTTTTATCAAGCTTATTGCTCATATGTGAGTCAACATGGAGAAAGCACACACTACCAAACACTTTAAAATTCTCTTAAGATGGTTTCTCTCCAAACCACAACTCATAGGGTGTCTTGCCTTCAATGGATTTGGTGAAGCATCGATTTTGAATGTAGGAACTAGTATAGATAGCCTTGGCCCAAAATTTTTTTGGTATTTTCTTTCCATGTATCATACACCTAGCCATCTCCATCAATGTCCTATTCTTCCTCTCACACACACCATTTTGTTGTGGTGTGTATGGTATGGTAAATTGATGAATTATTCCATTTTCTTTGCAAAATTGTCAAGAGCTAGGCTAGTATATTCACCACCATTGTAAGTCTTTAAACATTTCAAAATGGACCTACTTTGATTTTCAACCAACTTCTTGAATTCCATAAATTTTCTTGAACTTGTGACTTATGTGTGAGAAAATAAATCCAATACATCCTAGAGTAGTCATCAATAAAGGTGAGAAAGTATTTATGACAACTCAAGGAAGACACACTCATGGGACCACACACATCTAAATGAATAAGTACTAATTTCTCCTTGGCTCTCCATGCACTAATTTTAGGAAATGGAAACCTAATGGACTCTCCAAGTTGACAAACTTCACACACATTTTTCACATCATCAATCAATGGCATATCATTCACCAAAGCATTAGTATTCTTCATTGCACCATAACTAGAGTGACCAAGCCTTTTATGCTAAAGTTGAGAAATGGACTCAACTTTGTCTTTCAAAGCTTGTTCACTATCTAGTAAATTCAACCTATAGCTTTTATCTTTCAAGGCAACTTTAAACACCTTATTTCCAAAAGCATCCGATATTAAACAACCATCACAACCAAAGTTCAAAACATATCCTTTTTCAACCAATTGTGCAACACTCAATAAGGTTTCACATAATGAAGGCACATATAGAACATTTTGGATAAGTTTTGTACCTTTATTGGTGTTAAATGAGATGTCTCATTTTCCTTTTACGTCCATGAATCTTCCATTCCCAATCTTCACCCTTGTCTTGTAGGATCGGTCAAGCTCCACAAAGTTGGTTTCTTCAAAAGTCATGTGGTGTGAACAACCACTATCTACCAACCAACCAAAACCACTACTTGTAGCTTTAAGGCATGTAGCCACAAATAAGGTCTCAGCCTCCTCATTTACAACATTTGCTTGTTGTCTTCGTTGCTTGCATATTTTGCCAACATGTCCTCTTTGCCACATTTGTCACAAGTTGCATCCGGTCTCCAAAAGCACTTGAAAAAAGATTTCATCCTATTTTATCGTATATGGAGAAGAGATACTCCAGATTCTCGCAAGGGATAATCACTTTTTTTTTTCAGTATCTACTTGTTATTAGTTAATAATCCTAGTGATTGGATTTATATGCTTATTCTGATTCTAAATTCTAATCAGAATATTCAAATGATTTTTATCAAATTACTATTCATTTATTGTATTTTCATGTAAATAGGGGCAAGAAAGCTCTATGGAAAAATGTCAGTTCGATTCGATGTTGTTTAGGAGGGGGTTAGAATACAGGTGCGGGTTCGGTAAATCAATGGATAGTTTTGGTGGTCTTATTGAAAATAAAAATACCAGTGTAAATAAAGATCCAATTATAAATCATATGAATGAAAAAATTCCTAATTGGATTGAGACTAACAATTATAGTTACAGTAACGTTGATCATTTAGTCGGCGTCAGGAGGTACATTCAAAATTTCATATCTGATCAAACTTTTTTCTTTAGGGATAGCAATAGGGACCATTACTCCATATATTTTGATATTGAAAATCAAAATTTTAAGACTGACACCGATCGTTCTTTTCTAAGTGCACCAAAAAGTTCTTTTTATAGTTATCAGAATTCTAGTTATTCGAATAATGTATCGAAGAGTGACGATCATCACTATTATCGATACATGTATGATACTAAATATAGTTGGAATAATCACATTACTAGTTGTATTGATAGTTATCTTCATTCTCAAATCAGCACTGATCATTATATTTTAAGTAGTGGTGTCAATTCCAATGATAGTTACATTTATAGTTACATTTGTGGTTAACACGATAAGAGTAGTAAAAGCAGGAGTTCCAATATACAAACCAGTATGGATGATAGTGTAAAAACTCTAAGAAAAAGAGAGTTCGAGAGAGCTCTAACTGAAATAAGAAAAAGAAAAAGGGATTTAGAGAGAGCTCTAACTCAACTAAAAGAAAACAAGTTAAAATTAAATAAAATTTTAAAAGAAAATAAATTAAAGAAAGCTCTAGCTGAAATGAGAGAAAGAAAAAATGATTTAGCATTTTCTCTAAATCAAATACAAATAAGAGACAGAAAAAGTGATTTAAAGATAACTAAAAAATACAAATAGTTGTGGGTGCAATGTGAAAATTGTTATGGATTAAATTATAAGAAATTTTTTAAATTTCAAATGAATATTTATGAACATTGTGGACATCCTTTGAAAATGACTCGTTCAGATAGAATCAAAAGTTCAACTGATCCATGTACTTGGGAGCCTTTGGATGAAGACATAGTCTCTAGGGATCCCATAAAATTTCATTTGCGGAAGGAACCTTATAAAGATCATATTGATTTTAATCAAAGAATGATAGGATTAATTGATGCTGTTCAACAAGCATAGGTCAACTAAATGGTATTCCTGTAGCAATCGGGGTTATGGATTTTCAGTTTATGGGGGGTAGTATAGGATCGGTAGAGGGCGAGAAAATCACACGTTTGATCGAACATGCTACCAATAAATTTTTACCTCTTATTCTAGTGTGTGCTTCTGGAGGAGCACGTATGCAAGAAGGAAGTTTGAGCTTGATACAAATGGCTAAAATACCTTCTGCTTTATATTATTATCAATCAAATAATAAGTTATTTTATGTATCAATCCTTTCATCTCCTACTACGGGTGGGGTGACAGCTAGTTTTGGTATGTTGGGAGATATCATTATTGCCGAACCAAATGCCTACATTGCATTTGCGGGTAAAAGAGTAATTGAACAAACATTGAATAGGACAGTACCCGAGGGTGCACAAGCAGCTAAATATTTATTCCATAAAGGCTTATTCGATCCAATCGTACCATGTAATCTTGTAAAAGGCATTCTGAGTGAGTTATTTCAGCTCCATGCTTCCTTTCCTTTGAATAAAAAAATGAAATAAAAAATAAAATTAAGGAGAGCCATATATCCTTATCCTTAATTTTATCTTGAATTTAATATTTAATAAAATATTAGATTTAATAAATTCAAAAATTTATTACTTGTTTTATGGTAACCAAGTATTTATTTAGTTTAGAGGAAGCAAAGTCAAAATTCCAAGAATGGATTTTTCTTTGGTAACATAAGATTAAATTGGAAAAAGAATCATGCGGATACTTTTTTTTATCGATAGCCCATCAGGAAATCTCTATCAAACAAAATAAAAAGAGCGAATTCTGTCTCTTTCGTCCATAAAATTGGGCAAGGGGGTCCTGCATCTTTCTATATCCCTCAGGAGTCCCTGATTTTACTAAGGATCTCTTTTGTCGGATCGTATTATAACGAATTTTTTTGCGTAGGGAAAAACAAAATGAACAATAATAAAAATAAATAATGAACATAATAAAAAAGTGAATTATCATACATATATTGCATGCAGAAAGATGAATAAGCCCATTTATTTACTTATTTTATTTACATATTTACATATTTACACTTTTGATTTACACTAATTATATTATATATGTACTTAGTATATTCTAGTATATTATATACTTTACAGACTTATAATTTTTTTTTATTTCATATATATTAAAATTTTTTTTAATATATATTAAATATATTAAAAATATATATATATATCAGTCTATAGATTCTTATATTATAAACTCCTTATTATATCCTTATTTTATTATCTTATTTTATTATATCTTAGTATATATACATTATATACCCTTTATTAATAATTAATATTAATTAGTGTATATACTCACTTAGGTATACTCAGTATAATAGTATAATTATTATATAAATTATAAGATATCTTTATAACAGGTTAAAAGATTAATATAACAATAAATAACAGGTACAAATAATATATTAAATCGAGGTACCCATTCAATGACAATTCTTACCACCTTACCCTCTATTTTTGTGCCTTTAGTGGGCTTAGTGTTTCTGGCAATCGCAATGGTTTCTTTATCTCTTCATGTTCAAAAAAACAAAATTTTTAAATATGATGGGGCAAAATCTTATCTATTTATTTTTTTTTTCATGATTTACGTGAATCATAGCACGGTTATCTATTTATTAGAATATGGTATAATGTGTGGCTTCTTCCGAGCATAAGCTCATATGAATGTGTAAACATGATATATGAGTAACTGAGTTAGAGGTATTTTCAAATGGATCGATATCAGGATGAATTTTTGAAATGTAAAGTCGATATAGGTATGTGGATATCTTTAAGATATCATATGAAAAGGATGTTCATAGTTTAGTTTAGATCTAGGCAATTCGATGAATTACTCCTAAAAGTTCACATCATAACAGTGGTAGTTGATGAAAGTTACTTCGGAAACAAGAAAATGAAAGTAAATTTTTTTTTTTTGTTATTCCCCAATTCCAATAAAATGCAACTAGATCTAGAATAGTATGAGTAGGCGATCAGACTGTATATGGATAGAACTTATAATGGGGTCTTAAAAAATTAGTAATTTCTGCTGGGCCTTTATGCTTTTTTGAGGTTCATTAGGATTTTTATTGGTTAGAACTTCCAGTTATTTTGGTACAAATTTTATATCTTTAGTTCCTTCTGAGCAAATAAGTTTTTTCCCACAAGGGATCGTGATGTCTTTCTATGGAGTCGCAGGTCTTTTTATTAGTTCCTATTTGTGGTGCACAATTTCGTGGAATGTAGGTAGTGGTTATGATCGATTCGATATAAAACAAGGAATAGTGTGTATTTTTCGTTGGGGATTTCTTGGAAAAAAATTATAGCATCTTCCTCTGATTCTTTATGAAAGACATTCAGTCCATTAGAATAGAAGTTAAAAAGGGTATTTATGCTCGTCGTGCCCTTTATATGGAAATTGAAGGCCAAGGGTCCATTCCCTTGGCTTGTCTTAATGAGAATTTGACTTTACAAGAAATTGAGCAAAAAGCTGCCAAATTGGCCTATTTCTTACGTGTACCAATTGAAGTATTTTGAAACAAGAACTGAAGAATGACAACTTTCTTAGCAAGAGGGAAAAAATGAAAACTCAAGAATCCTCTTTTTTAGATAGCACAACTTAACTGAAGTTTCTTCAGAATGCTCATTTAAGCTAAATGCACACGAACAAGGAACAGTCATAAAAAGAAATTGCTTTTTTTTTTTTTTTTTCGAATTTGAAGTGCACTCTTTCTTATTGTATTTCGGTATTGTTATTCTGTATTCTTTCTACATTCAAGGACTAACCACTTTACTGAATCACAAATAAAAAATAGGAAATAGATTCATGGGCTCTATAACTTTTAATGTTATAGAACTAATGCGTGATAGAAATAGAAATAGTAGTATTGAGTCGACAAATGAGGCGAGTTCATTTAAAAATTCCAAGATGAAAAAATGGCAAAAGAGAAAGCATTCATTTCCCTTGTATATCTTTCATTTATAGTATTTTTGCCTTGGTGGATCTCTCTCTCATTTAATAAAAGTATGGAATCTTGGATTACTAATCGGTGGCATACTAGACACTCCAAAATTTGTTTAGATGATATTCAAGAAAAAAGTATTTTAAAAAAATTAATAGAATTAGAAGAACTCTCCCTTTTGGACGAAATGATAAAGGAATACCTGGAAACACATTTTGATGCGAATCCGCCCGAGACAGTTCAACCGACAACCCGCTGGGGTGTTGATCCAATACAGATGAAGGTGGGGCCGATCACTAAAGCCCAAGCCAAGAAGTTCAAGGACAATCTTACTGCCTTTATCCAAGGAACAAGTCATAATCAAGAGGGGTTGTCCATATCTAAAGAACCAAGGCCTGTTTTACTCATACAAGCAATAGAAGCCAAAATGGGCCCGAGTGACGTTTTTAGTGCCAATATGGAGGTCAGGTTGTATGAATTGGATCCCCATTCTTATGGGTTCAATTCATATGGTGGATGAGTCATAGAAACCAGCCAAAGCAGCTTCAAAGCTGAACAACATAGTGGTTTGCGCATAAGGGGAAGAAAGGCCGAAATTTGTTGTATTCTTTGCTAGCTTTACTGTATTTTACTGTATTAGCCTTTTCTCATATTTCTAAGCAAGGGCAACGTGAGGAACTTCATAATAAGCTTATTTTGCATTCCAAAAAGACTATTGAGGCTGATTTGGAGTCCAATTAGGTCAAAGAAGGGTCATTATCAACCTAGCCAAAAATTACCATATTTAGTTTCCTAACTTATGTTTCCTTTTGTTTTAGGAAACTATCTTTAATTTTGGATTTGTATTTATTCACTTATTGAACAAATAAGTTTAGGAAAGTTTTTATTTTATTTGAAAATTAATTAATTCCTAATTGAAAATAAGGGAATTAATTAATTAGACTAGGAAAAGGAAAGATTCGGTCAAGCTAGGACTCTTCATTGTGTGGCTGGTTTTTCCTAGGGTTTTTAGGGTTTATTTGGTTTCTTTCAAAGCCTATTTAAAAGCTTATTTTCAATAAGAATACAACCTTGATTTTATTGAGAAAACACTTGTGAGATTAATTATCTCTTTGTTCTTTGAGAACACCTAAAACACCATCAGAGAATTGGTTGTTTTAGCTTGACTTATCAATAGGTTTTCCATCCCCTGTTGTGGCGTCTACATTATACCAAGGTTTCTAACCACAGGTTGGTTAGGGGTTGAGGTCAATTCCATTAGAACTTGAACTTAATTAAGATCCGGGCTAATATGATACGGGTTTAGGAGCAGGTCATCCTAGGTTCGTATCATTTGGTATCAAAGCCAAATTTTGTTCAGGTTTGATCTATCTTTATTTGCTTTATTTATTTTTGTGTTAATCTACAATTTTAGCATTAGGTTAAGATTGCTTCTATTATCATACACATTCTGCATCATTAAAAAAACAAAAAAACAAAAATTCATTCTTAGTTGAATTAGGTTTCCTAGTTTTATCGTATTTTTGTTTCCTAATTTGTTGGTTGTTTTTCATCATTGTTCTAGTTAATTTTGGTTTTTGTTGATTTTCTTTGCTGTTTTACTCTTAAATATTTGCATTCATATATTAAAAAAAAAAAATTTTGAAGAGTGGGGTTTGCTGAATAAAAAAAAAAAATCGCACAATTTGAATTTTTGATTGGGAGGTCACGGGTTTGGTGTTTGTTTTGGAGTTGGAATTGCAATTTTGGTAATTATTCTTGCTAATGCAGTTGTTTACGTTCTGTGAGCGAAAAAAAAAAAAAAGAAGAAGAGGTAAAGCCGAATAAAAAAAAAAATTTGAGTTTGTTGAATTTGGTGTTGAAATTTGAGTTTGGGAACTTGTTTGATTTGGAGATTTGATTTTTGATATTTTGAGTTTCTGGAGAATTATTTTTTTGGATATTTGAATTTTGGGTGCTTATGTTATTTGGATTAAAATTAGTTAAAGGATTTGATACAAAAACTTGAATTAAAACGAACAAAACAACCAACAACTATTCTATATTTTTGTTCAATTTGATTCTTGTCCGTATTTGGATTTCTTTTTCTAGAATTTTATTCTTGAACTCATAATCTATTATCATCTGGTCCAGTTCTTCAAAATTCCAAAGTTTTCTCATTAATTTGCTTTATTTTGCCTAGAAAAGCCAAAACTAGGTTTTGTTGAATTCTTTCGGTATTGCCTACTTTTAGCTACTGTTTTATTGATAAGTTTAATTAAAACATACTTGTAATCTAATTTCTGTTTTGTGGGTGTTTTAAATAGAACTTTGAGTGGAAAAAGGCAAGAGAGTGTGAGCTCAAAAGAGGGTTAAAAGCCGAAATTAGTGTGCAAACATGAGTGTCAAGTTCTTATATTGAGTGAAACATGTAAGGGAGTGAATCTAGTGAGAATTTATTTTATTTTTGTATTATTCATACTAACATGGCAGATTCAAGGGTGAGGAGAGGAGACCCACCTTTGCGAATTAATGAGGAGGAGTCCGTAGGATTTCATGGTGATCCACGAGCTACCTGGAGTGGTGAGCAAACGGAATTCAAAGCTGTTTTGGAACAATTACAGCGGGTGAGTGTTCAAGTTGAGCACATGAATCAAAGGATGGGAAGGCTAGAAGTTTCCCAAGGAATGCCGAACACAAGAAATAGGCAAGAATTTCATGATGGTCAAGGTCGAGGACGAAAAGGCCGTGAGAGACCGAGAGAGGAATTTGAGGAGGAGAATTTCGGTGGAGACTTTGAGGAAGGCATGGATGAAACCTTTGCTGTCCAAGAGAGAGCTGACCATGGTAGGTATAGGAGGGAAGAAGCAGATGAAAATCTTAGCAATATCAAGATCAACATCCCACCATTCATGGGAAAAAGTGATCCCGAGGCATATTTGGAGTGGGAAGAAAAGATGGAGATGATATTCGACTGCCATAATTATTCGGAGGGTAAGAAGGAGAAGTTGGCAGCAATGGAGTTTGGCCATTATGCACTCCAATGGTGGACAAATGAGAAAGGCACCCAGAGGAGAGTTGGTGATGACTTGATCACAACATGGCGACAATTGAAAGGAGCCATGAGAAAGCAGTTTATGCCATCACATTACCATAGGTTGCTGCATCAAAGGCTTCAATCTTTGTCTCAAAGAAGTAGGTCCGTGGAGGATTATTACAAAGAGATGGAGATGCTCATGATGAGGCTGAATATGAATAAGGATAGGGAGGCAACAATGGCGAGATTTCTTGGTGGTTTGAACCGTGACATTGCCAACCAGCTTGAATTGCAACAATACTTGGAGTTGGAGGAGATGTTGCATGTAGCCATTAAGCTTGAGCACCAATTCAAGAGGAGGGGTATAAGATCATGGCTTGGAGGTGTTTCCAGCAGTGGGAGAATCAATTCAAGTGGCTGGAGAAATAATTCAGCTAATGAAATCAAACCAAAACCGAAAGCTGGAGAAGAAAGTACCAACCGGTCAAAAAGGGAGGCCAAGACCGAATCTGTCCAAGCACTTAGAGGTGAGATAAAATCTGATCCTAAACCTCAAAAATCCAGAGAAATAATTTGTTTTAAGTGCCAAGGAAGAGGACACATAGCCAACCAATGCCCAAATAGAAGAATCATGGTATTAAAGGGTGATGGTGAGCTGGAATCTGCATGTGAAGAAAGTGAAGCTGAAATCGAGCAAGAGGAGGAATGCAATGATGATGAAGCCGAACCAGTAGACACATCTAATGCCAAGTTGAGCTTGGTTTCAAGGAGAGTACTTGTTGTCTACAAAGATGAAGAGTAAATACAAAGAGAAAACATCTTCCATGCTCGCTACGAAATACAAGGTAAGATTTGTAGCATGATTATAGATAGTGGGAGTTGTACCAACGTGATAAGTAATCTTGGAGTTGATAAATTAGGCTTGAAAACAATTAAACATCCAAAACCCTATAGGTTACAATGGTTAAATGATAGTGGTGAGATGAGGGTAAATAAGCAAGCCAAAGTTAAATTTAATGTAGGTAGGTATGAGGATGTTGTCTTGTGTGACATTGTACCAATGCATGCCGGACATATTTTACTAGGTAGACCATGGCAATTTGACAAAGATGCTACTCATTTTAGTCAAGAAAGTAGTGTTGTTTTCAGGTTTAAAGGGAAGAAAATCAAGCTTGAGCCATTGACTCCCAAGGAAGTCTACAAAGATCAACTATAAATGCAACAAAGGAGGGAGGCCGAAAAACTCAAGGAGAAAACAAGTATGGCACCAACGGATTCACCATCCTTTCAAGAAGGTGAGATTGAGATTGCTGATCAAGGTAAGCTTTCTAAAACCTAGATCGAGTGGAAAAACCAAGAGAAAGCCAAGAGAGGGGGTGAGAAAAGAGAGCAAACCCGAGAGCACCAATAATCTGGAAATTTCCGCCAATGAGAGCCAAACCGAGGGGAAAAAAAAAGAAAAGAAAGAAAATAGAGGAAAAACCAGAATTTTTATTTGAGTTTTGGGGATATTAATAAGGCTATTGAATGTATGAAACCTTTGCTGGTCATGATATATAAAGAAAACTATTTTAATGATCAAACTAACTTTGAAGAACTTGAATTGCCAAGTTCAATGATTTCTCTTTTGAAGGAATTTGGATATGTTTTCCCGAATAAGATTCCAAGTGGACTACCACCTATTCAAGGGATAGAACATCAAATTGACTTTGTCCCAGGGGCTGCCGTACCAAATAGACCAGCATATAAAAGCAATCCTGAAGAAACAAAGGAGTTGCAAAAACAGGTAAGTGACTTGCTCGATAAAGGATACATTCGTGAGAGTTTAAGTCCATGTGCTGTTCCTGTTTTGTTGGTACCTAAAAATGATGGTTCTTGGAGAATGTGTGTTGATTGTGGGGCTATAAATAACATCACCATTAAATATAGACATCCCATTCCTAGATTAGATGATATGCTTCATGAGTTGCATGGTGCTTGCATGTTCACTAAAATTGATCTTAGGAGTGGTTATCATCAAATTAGAATGAAAGAAGGTGATGAATGGAAAACCGCATTTAAAACTAAATATGGGCTGTATGAATGGTTAGTTATGCCTTTTGGATTATCTAATGCACCTAGTACTTTCATGAGGCTTATGAATCATGTAATACGTCCATTTATTGGTAAATTTATGGTTGTTTATTTTGATGATATTTTGGTGTATAGCCGAAATTTGGATGAGCATGTGGATCAACTTAGGCAAGTTTTGCAAGTTCTTAGAAAGGAAAGATTGTTTGCTAACATGAACAAGTGTGATTTTTGCAAAGATGAGCTTGTTTTTCTAGGATTTGTAGTAAGTGCTGCAGGAATCAAAGTGGATCAAGCTAAAGTGCAAGCAATCAAAGAGTTGCCGATTCCTACAACAATCACCAAAGTGAGGAGTTTCCATGGCTTGGCAAGTTTTTATAGAAGATTTGTCAAGGATTTTAGCACCATAGCCGCACCTTTGAATGAAGTTGTCAAGAAGAATGTTGGTTTTAAATGGGGGGAACTACAAGAAAAATCTTTTAATTTGTTCAAAGAAAAATTGTGTGATGCACCTTTCTTAGTTTTGCCAAATTTTTCTAAGACTTTTGAAATTGAGTGTGATGCTTCGGGTGTAGGTATTGGAGCTGTCTTAATGCAAGAAGGAAGACCCATAGCCTACTTTAGTGAAAAATTAAATGAAGCTGCACTAAACTACCCGACATATGACAAGGAAATGTATGCTTTGGTGAGGGCTTTGGAGACGTGGTAGCATTATCTCATGCCAAGGGAGTTTGTGATTCATATAGATCATGAGTCTTTGAAGCATATTAAGGGTCAAGAAAAGCTCAACCGAAGGCATGCCAAGTGGATTCAATTTATTGAACCCTTTCCATATGTGATCCGCTACAAAAAAGATAAGGAAAATGTGGTTGCCGATGCATTATCGCAAAGGTATGTACTCTTTTCTACCTTAGATGCTAGATTGCTTGGATTTGAACAATTGAAAGAACTTTATGAGCATGATAGTGACTTTGGAGAAATTTTTAGAACCTGTTTGAAACATGGATTTAATAAATTTTACATATTTGAGGGGTATTTGTTTAAGGAAAACAAAATTTGTGTGCCTAATTGTAGAATTAGGGAATTATTGGTTCGGGAAGGACATGGGGGTGGTTTAATGGATCATTTTGGTGTTTTTAAAACTTTATCCTTGCTGCAAGAACATTTTTGTTGGCCTAACATGAGGAGAGATGTTGAGAGAATTTGTGAAAGATGTTTGAAGTGCCGAAAAACAAAATCAACATTGAAGCCGCATGGATTGTACAAACCTTTGCCGATTCCTACCTAACCTTGGGTAGATTTATCTATGGATTTTATTCTTGGTTTACCTAGGTCAATGACAGGTAAGGATTCAATATTTTTTGTAGTATATAGGTTTTCTAAGATGGCACATTTTATTGCATGTAATAAAACTGATGATGCATCCAATGTTGCTAATTTATTTTTCAAGGAAATTGTGAGATTGCATGGAATGCCAAGAACTATTGTTTCGGATAGGGATGCTAACTTCTTAAGTTATTTTTGGAAAACTTTGTGGGCTAAGTTAGGTACTAAGCTTTTATTTTCAACTACTTGCCACCCACAAACAGATGGGCAAACCGAAGTTGTGAATATAACCTTGTCCGCTTTGTTACGTGCTTTAATTAGTAGAAATTTGAGAACTTGGGAATAATGTTTGCCACATGTTGAATTTGGTTATAACAGGTCATTACATTCAGCTACTAAATATACACCATTTGAAATTTTTTATGGTTTTAATCCTTTGACTCCATTAGATCTAACACCTTTACCTTTGAGTGAGCGTGCTAATCTAGATGGAAAACAAAAAGCTGATTTTGTAAAACAGATTCATAAGGCAAAGGAAAATATTGATAGGAGGACCGAGCAATATGCAAAGGTGGTTAATCAAGGCTGAAAACCAATGGTCTTTGAACCTGGAGATTGGGTGTGGCTGCATTTGAGGAAAGAAAGATTTCCCAAACAAAGGAAATCAAAACTCATGCCGAGGGGTGATGGACCTTTTCAAGTTTTGGAAAGGATAAACGACAATGCCTACAAACTTGATCTACTGGGTGAGTATAATGTTAGTGCCACCTTCAATGTTGCTGATTTGTCTCCTTTTGCTGTGGGTGATGACTTTGATTTGAGGGCAAATCCTTTTCGAGAGGAGAAGAATGATGCGAATCCGCCCTAGACAGTTCAACCGACAACCCGCTGGGGTGTTGATCCAATACAGATGAAGGTAGGGCCGATCACTAGACCCCAAGCCAAGAAGTTCAAGGAAAATCTTGCTGTCTTTATCCAAGGAACAAGTCATAATCAATAGGGGTTGTCCATATCTAAAGAACCAAGGCCTGTTTTACTCATACAAGCAATAGAAGCCAAAATGGGCCAGGGTGACGTTTTTAGTGCCAATATGGAGGTCAGGTTGTATGAATTGGATCCCCATTCTTATGGGTTTAATTCATATGGTGGATGAGTCATAGAAACCAGCCAAAGCAGCTTCAAAGCCGAGCAACATAGTGGTTTGCGCACAAGGGGAAGAAAGGCCGAAAGTTTTTGTATTCTTTGCAGGCTTTACTGTATTTTATTGTATTAGCCTTTTCTCATATTTCTAAGCAAGGGCAATGTGAGGAACTTTATAGTAAGCTTATTTGGCATTCCACAAAGACTATTGAAGCTGATTTAGAGTCCAATTAGGTCAAAGAAGGGTCATTATCAACTTAGCCGAAAATTACCATATTTAGTTTCCTGATTTGTGTTTACTTTTTGTTTTAGGAAACTATCTTTAATTTTGGATTTGTATTTATTTACTTAATGAACAAATAAGTTTAAGAAAGTTTTTATTTTGTTTGAAAATTAATTAATTCCTAATGGAAAATAAGGGAATTAATTAATTAGATTAGGAAAAGGAAAGATTCGGTCAAGCTAGGACTCTTCATTGTGTGGCCAGTTTTTCCTTGGGTTTTTAGGTTTTATTTTGTTTCTTTCAAAGCCTATTTAAAGCCTTATTTTTAATAAGAATACAAGCTTGAGGAGTTGTGTAAGCCTTTGCCGATTCCTACCCATCCTTGGGTAGATTTGTCTATGGATTTTATTCTTGGTTTGCCTAGGTCAAGGACAGGTAAGGATTCAATATTTGTTGTAGTAGATAGGTTTTTAAGGATTCAATATTTGTTGTAGTAGATAGGTTTTCCAAAATGGCACATTTTATTGCATGCAATAAAACTGATGACGCATCCAATGTTGCTAATTTATTTTTCAAGGAAATTATGAGATTGCATGAAATGCCAAGAACTATTGTTTCGGATAGGGATGCTAAGTTCTTAAGTTATTTTTGGAAAACTTTGTGGGCTAAGTTAGGTACTAAACTTTTATTTTCAACTACTTGCCATCCACAAACAGATCGGCAAACCGATGTTGTGAATAGAACCTTGTCCGCTTTGTTATGTGCTTTAATTAGTAGAAATTTGAGAACTTGGGAAGAATGTTTGCCACATGTTGAATTTGCTTATAATAGGTCTTTACATTCAGCTACTAAATATACACCATTTGAAATTGTTTATGGTTTTAATCCTTTGACTCCATTAGGTCTAACACCTTTACCTTTGAGTAAGCGTGCTAATCTAGATGGAAAACAAAAAGCTGATTTTGTAAAACAAATTCATGAGAAGACAAAGGCAAATATTGAGAGAAGGACCGAGCAATATGCAAGGGTGGCTAATCAAGGCTGAAAACCAATGGTCTTTGAACCTGGAGATTGGGTGTGGCTGCATTTGAGGAAAGAAAGATTTCCCAAACAAAGGAAATCAAAACTCATGCTGAGGGATGATGGACCTTTTCAAGTTTTGGAAAGGATAAACGACAATGCCAACAAACGTGATTGACCAGGTGAGTATAATTTTAGTGCCACCTTCAATGTTGCTGATTTGTCTCCTTTTGCTGCAGGTGATGACTTTGATTTGAAGGCAACTCCTTTTTAAGAAGAGGGGAATGATCCGAATCCGCCCGAGCTCGCACAACCGACAACTCACTAGGGTACTGATCCGATACGGATGAAGACTGGGCCGATCACTAAGGCTCAAGCTAGGAGGTTTAAAGACAACCTTGCTGCCTTTATCCAGAAAGTAATTCATTCTCAAAAGGGCTTGTCCATACCTGAAGATATAAGACCTGTTTTAAGTATCCAAGTGGTGGAGGCTGATACATCGGACACCCATACATCAGACATTTTATATTGGACACCCATGCCTCGGACATCTGACCTCGGACTTTGGACATCAGACATTACTTAGTTCAGACATCAGGCAGACATAAGTTAGCTCAGATAGTCATGAGTTAGCTCGGACAGTCATAAGTTAGCTCGGACAGACATAAGTTAGCTCGGACAGTCATCAGTTAGCTCGGACAGTCATAAGTTAGCTTAGACAGACATAAGTTAGCTCGGATAGTCATGAGTTAGCTCGGTTGAAGACATAATTCAGCCTAGATGTCAAAGTCAACTCGTTACCTAATTTGCATTTGACTTTGGGTTTTTATTTATTTATTTGCTGGACAAATAAGTTTAGGAAAGTTTTTATTTTATTATTTTTTTTATAAATTAATTAATTCCTAGTTGAAAATAAGGGAATGAATTAATTAGATTAGGAAAAGGAAAGATTCGGTCAAGCTATAACTCTTCATTGTGTGTTCGGTTTTTCCTAGGGTTTTTAGGGTTTATTTTGTTTCTTTCAAAGCCTATTTAAAGGCTTAATTTTCAATAAGAATCCAACTTTGATTTGATTGAGAAAATACTTATGGGATTAATTATCTCTTTGTTCTTTAGGAACACCTAAAACACCATTAGAGAATTGGTTGTTTTAGCTTGACTTATCAATAGGTTTTCCATCCCATATTGTGGCGTCTACATTATACCAAGGTTTCTAACCACAGGTTGTACAGGGGTTGAGGTCAATTCCATTAGAACTTGAACTTAATTAAGATCCAGGCTAATATAATACGGGTTTAGGAGCAGGTCGTCCTAGGTTCGTATCAAATGTCATCAAACTCCTGCAACAAAGAAAAAATAGAGCTGGGTAATTCTTCTCACTCTCGGGTTTAGAAAGCTTACCTGAGTGATGTGGATTGGCCTTGTCCTCTCGTTTGCTTGTTGAAGTCGTGGGTGGCATAATGGTTTTCTCCTTTTGTCATTTGGCCTCCCTCCTTTGTTGCATTTGCATTTGATCTCTAAACACCTAACTTGGTTTCAACGATTCAACCTTAATTTTCTTACCTTTAAATCGGAAGACAATGGAATTTTCTTGACCATAGCATATGATATTTTTGTCAAATTGCCATGGTCTTCCTAATAAAATATGTCCCGCATGCATAAGTACAACATCACACAAAACCACATCCGCATAGTTATCAATACTATACTTTACCTTGGCTTGTTTATTTACCTTCATCTCTCCACTATCATTAAGCCATTGAAATCTATATGGTTCTGGATGTTTGATTGTTATTAACCCTAATTTCTCCACCACAACAGTGCTAATAACATTGGCATAACTCCCACTGTCTATAGTCATACTACAAATATTACCTTGGATATCATATCCAGTATGGAAGATGTTTTCTCTTTGCACATGTTCTTCATCTTTATACATGGTCAAAACTCTTCATGCCACTCAACTTAACTCGGCCTTTTAAGCCTTTTGAGTTACGGGTTCATCATGTTCTTCATCTTCGGGTTCTCCTTCATCATGCTCAATTTCGGCTTTTGACTTTTCACTGTCTAACTCCAGCTTTCCATTATCCTTCAGCACCATAATTCTTCTATTTGGACATTGGTTGGCAATATGTTCACAGCCTTAACATTTAAAACACACAATATCAAGAGCTCTAGATGGTTTAGGATCATCCTTACCCTTCGGTTTGGTGTTTGTATAGGTTTGGCCTGGTTGTCTCTCCTTGGCTGAATGGCACTTCCTTCCTCTTGCTTCGGCTTTGGTCTTGGCTCAAATGCAGGATTGCTTCTCCAACTTGTTGAACCAGTCCTCCAACTACTTAAAACTCCTCCAAGCCATGTGTTACTACCCCTTCTCTTGAGATGGTGCTCAATTTTGATCGCTACGTACAGCATCTCTTCCAACTCCATATATGGTTATAGATCCACTTGGTTTGCAATCTCTCAGTTAAGCCTTCTAAGAAACCTAGCCATTGTTGCCTCTTGGTCTTCATTCAAACTCAACCTCATCATGAGCATTCCCATCTCCTTGTAATAATTCTCTGCCGACCTGCTTCTTTGAGATAAAGATTGCAATATTTGATGCAACATCCTATTATAATGGCTTGGTACAATTCTTTTCCTCATGGCTCATTTCATTCGTCCCCAAGTGGTTACTAACTCGTCACCAACTCTCCTTTAGGTATTTTGCTCATTGTTCCACCATTGTAAAGCATAATGTCCAAATTCTACGGCTGCTAACTTAACCTTTTTTGCCTTTAAATAGTTATGGCAATAAAAAATCATCTCCATGCGTTCTTCCCATTCCAAGTAAGCCTTTAGATCACTTTTTTTTTCTCAAAAATGATGGTATACTAACCTCGATATTTCCTAAATCATCATCTTCCTCCCTGTTGTGCCTACCACGGGTTTGCCTTCCTTGGAGTGCAAATATGTCTTTGAACTCCTCCTCAAAATTGCCTCCAAAGTCTCTTTCTTCAATTTCCTCCAGATAACATCTACGGCCACCACTTTTTCAACCAGTCCTCCTTGTGGTTCCATCCTAAGGTTCGGCTTTCTCTGTGTGTTCTCAAACTTTTCCATCCTTTGATCGAATTTATCAAGCCGAGCATTCATCCTTTGCAATTGCTCCAACACCGCCTGCATTTTAGTACATTCTTATGAACTCCTTGACACTCTAGACTCTCACTTGAACCCCACGGAATCCTCTCCAAGTTTTCTTAAAGAATCACCTCATCTTTGTACTCTTGAACCTGTCATGTTAGTGAAATAATGCACCAAGTTCACTCCTTCACGTGTAACACTCAAATAAGGTCTCATTCACTCGTGTTTCACACTAGTTTTGCCTATTAACCCTCCTATGAGCTCACACTCTCTTGCCTTTTTTCTTTTTTTTAACTTCAAAGATTATCTTAAAGTTCTAATAAAACACACTTAAAACCAGTAACTAGATCACAAGTATGTCCTAATTAAACCTATCAATAGACAGAAGCAAGAAGCAAGCAAATTTCAAGTGAATTATAAATCCTAATTCTCGGCTTTACTCTCCAAAAAAAAGGAAAAATAATAAACTAGAATATTAAGATATCAACATTCAAGGATAAAATTTAGAAAAGGATTCAAACAATTAACAAGAACACAATTCGAACAAAATATGAGATAGTTGGTTGTAATTCTCATAATTTAGGTTTTTGTCTCAAATCCTTAAACCAATTTCAATCCAGTCAATCGGCATAAATATTCCAATATCTAGCAACCAATATTGATTAAACAGAAACTAGAACTATCACAATTGAATTTTTCCTAAATCCAAACAAACTCAAATTTGCAATTCTCAAAACTGGCCTTTTGCATATTTTTTTTTTTAACTTCGGCTTTTATTTTTTATTTTTATATCACAAATAGAATAATATCATACGAATTCCAGCAGCACAATCACCATAAAAAAAATGCAACTCCAATGCCTAACGATTTCTGAAATCAGAATTACACCTTCTAACAAAACAAATTGCAAAAATTTAGGGTTTTGCAATATGTTTTCCGAAATTCCTTTTTCTTTTTCTTTTTTTAATGTATGAGTGCAACTAATTAAACTTAAAACCTACAAAGGAAAATCAACAATAAACTAATGAAAAAGAACTAATATGCAAAACCAACAAATAAGCTAGAAAGTAAACAAAAATTCGGCTAAGCAAAAGGAAACCCTACTTCGGTTATGAATTTTTTTTTTTAATACAGAACGTGTATGGGTAGAAAACAACCTTAACCTAATGCTAAAGTTACAGAATAACACAAAAATAAAACAAAGCAAATAAGATAGATCAAACCTGAACAGAATTCGACTCTGATACCAAATAGATGAACCTAGGTCGATTGCTTCTAAACCCATATTATATTAGCCTGGATCGAAATTAAATTCAAATTCTAATGGTTATCTTGACTCCTATCAACCTGCGATTAGAAACATTGGTACATGTTAAAGACACCACAATAGGTTATAGATTGTCCTATTGATAAGTCAAACTAAAACACTCGTTCTCTATTCAGTGTTTAGGTGTTCTAAGAGAATAAAGAGAAATCTTTCTCACAATAATTTTTCTGAATAAATAATGTAGTGTCATTTATTGAGAAAATAAGCCTTTAAATAGGCTAAAGTAACAAAAATCAAAAACCCTAAAACAATAGGAAATATTGGCCAATATAGCTAAAACCATGATGTGACAGAATTTCACATTAATTAATTTACAATCAAAAATATTAAAATTCAACCTTCCTAAATAAATTTGTCCGCCAAATAATTAAATAAAAAAATAAAAGATTATTTCCTAAAACAACAGTCAAATTTCATATTTGGAAAGTAGTTGACTGGCTTTCCCAATAAGCTGTCCTTGTCCAATCTCTTGCAGATTTAGGCTTCAAATCTGATCCAATATGCCTCGTAAAATGCCTATAGAATTAGAACTGGTCCCCACATGTTGCCAAATTGGTTGGAATGATCAAACCTTGCTTGGATTCCAAGTAAATCCCTTCCTAGCGCGAATGATGCAAACTCCAGCCAATGTGGAAGGTTAGAAGTTAATGTCATACTTGGGTGCCCTTGTTTCTGCCTTGGCATGATTTCATGGCCTCTTGGTGAGCTCAAACATGCTCATAGGCCAACAAACTCACCCCTTGCTATCTGGAGTCCACAAATGCAGCAAAACAGCTTCCCGAGTCCATTTCTGCCTTCATAACTTGCATGCTCAGCACGTGCTTAGAATCTTCTGATATTAATACTCCTTATTGAGATTTAATTACTCTTTGTATGAAGCTAACAAGATTGTCGTTAAACCTCTTTGCTTAAGCTCTAGTAATTGGCTCGGTCTTCAGTTACACAAGATCAGCACCCTAGCAAGTAGTTGATTGTATAGGTATGGGGGGGTTCTCATACCCATACAATCATTAGGCGATGCTTAGTTGTTTAAATTAATGATTTTTTAAATTAAAATAAACTTCGAGAAGTTTAATTACTTCAAAATTGAAAAGCATTAGGCGCCACTTTTAATATCAAAAGCGTCGCCTGTTGTCTTAATTTTTGGAATTTTATGTAATTCTATGTTTTATTCATATGCATATTAATGTTAAATAAATTAATTAGTAATAAGAAGTAAAATAATTAATCTGTGCATTTAATTTATTTGTGTTTATATTTTAAATTGATGATTTTTTAAATTACTATAAAGTTTGATAAATTTAATTATTTCAAAATTTGAAAGCATCAAGCAACGCTTTTAGCATTAGAAGCATAGCCTGTTATATTAACTTTTAGTATTTTAATTAATTTTATGTTTTAATATTTTGTATATAAAGATTAAGCATATTAAATGGAAATATAAAGCAAAGTAATTAATCTATTCATTTAATTTATTTTTATTTGAATTTTAAATTAATTATTTTTTAAAGTAATAAAATTTTGGCAAGATTAATTATTTTATAATTTAAAAGGATTAGGCGACGCTTTTATAATTTATTTTTATTTGAATTTTAATTAATTATATATTTGACTCATATGTATATAAATATTAAATATATTAATTAGTAATATAAAACAAAATATTTTACATTTTAAAAGTATTAGACGACATTTTTAACATCAAAAGCATTGCCTATTATCTTAAATCTTGAAATGTTATATAATTTTATGTTTCATTCACATGCATATGAATATTAAATATATTAATTAGTAATATGAAGTAAAACAAAAATTGATCTATGCCTCTAATTTATTTATGTTTCAATTTTAAATCAATAAAAAATTTGATAAATTTAATTATTTTAAATTTTAAAACCATCAAGTGACACTTTTAGCATTAAATTTGTCGCCTATTGTGTTAATTTTTTATATTTTAATTAATTTTATTTTTTGTTAGTGTGCATATAAATTTTAATTTTAATAATTTTAAAATAATTTATTTATGCTTCATTTTTTAATTAATTATTTTCTAAACTAATAAATTGTTGGAAAAATTAATTATTTTAAAATTTAAAAGCATTATACGACGCCTTTAGCATAAAAAGCATTGCCTAATCTCTCAATTTTTGGAATTTTATTTAATTTTATGTCTTATTCATATGTATATATATATATATATTAAGTATATTAATTAACAACATGAAGTAAAATAATTAATCTATGCTTTTAACTGATTTGTGTTTCAATTTAATTTAATAATTTTTTAAAGTAACAAAAAATTTAATAAATTTAATTATTTTAAAATTTAAAATCCCTAGGCGATGCTTTTAGCGTCAAAAGCATAATCTGTTGTGTTAACTTTTAGTATTTTAATTAATTTAATATTATGTATATAAATATTAAGTATATTAAATAGAAATATGAAACAAAATAATTAATCTATTATTTAATTTATTTGTGTTTCAATTTTAAGTTAATTATTTTTTAAAATAATAAAATTTTGACAAGATAAACTATTTTATATTTTAAAAGGATTAGGCAACGCTTTTAACATCAAAAGCGTCGCCTATTGTCTTAATTTTTGAAATTTTAATTAATTTTATATTTTATTCACATGTATATAAATATTAAATATATTAATTAGGAATACGAAGCAAAAAAATTAATTAATTTATTTTTCAGTTTTAAATAAAATATTTCTTAAATTAATAATAGCTTGACAAAATTAGATATATTATAATTGAAAAGCATTAGACGATGTTTTTAACATTAAAATCATTGCCTATTATCTTAATTCTTGGAATTCCATTTAATTTTAAGTTTTATTTGTATGCATATAAATATTAAATATTAATCAGTAATATGAAGCAAAATAGTTAATCTACGCATTTAATTTAATAAAAGGTTTAATAAATTTAATTATTTTAAAATTGAAAACCATCAGGTGTCGCTTCTAGCATCAAAGGTGTCATCTGTTGAGTTAATTTGTTGTATTTTAATTAATTTTATTTGTTATTTTATGTATATAAATATTAAATATTTTAATTCGCAATATGAAGCAAAATAATTAATATATTTATTTTTCGTATTTCATTTTTAAGTTAATTATTTTTTAACTAATAAAAATTTGGTAAAATTAATTATTTTATAATTTAAGAGCGCTATGCGATGCTTTTAACATCAAATGTATCGTCTATTCTCTTAATTTTTGAAATTTTATTTAATTTTATGTTTTATTCATATGTATGTATATATATATTAAATATATTAATTAGTAATATGAAGCAAAATAACTAATCTATGCTTTCAATTAGATTGTGTTTCAGATTTGAATTAATGATTTTTTTAAATTATTAAAAAATTTGATAAATTTAATTATTTTAAAATTAAAACGCATCAGGCGATACTTTTAGCATCAAAAGCGTAATCTATTGTGTTAGCTTTTGATATTTTAATTAATTTTTTGTTTGAATATTATGTATATAAATATTAATTATATTAATAGAAATATGAAGAAAAATAATTAATCTATTCATTAAATTTATTTGTATTTCGATTTTAAATTAATAAAAATTTTTACAAAATTAATTATTTTATAATTTAAAAGGATTAGCTGACACTTTTAACATCAAAAGCCTCGCTTATTGTTTTAAGTTTTGGAATTCTATTTAAGTTTTTGTTTTATTCATATGTATATAAATATTAAATATATTAATTAGAAGTATAGAGTAAAACAACTAATCTATTCGTGCTTCAATTTTAAATTAATTATTTTTTAAATTAATAAGAGTTTGACAAAATTAAATATTTTATAATTTAAAAGTATTAGGAGATGCTTTCAAAAACATTGCCTATTGTCTTAATTTTTGGAATTGTATTTATTTTTATATTTTATTCATATTTAATCTATGTATTTAATTATTTGTATTACAATTTTAAATTAATGTTTTTTAAAAATAAAAAATTTGATAAATTTAATTATTTTAAAATTGAAAACCATCAGACAACACTTTTAGCATCAAAAGCATTGCCTGTTGTGTTAATGTTTGATAGTTTAATTAATCTTATGTTTCATTATTATATATATATAATTAAATATATTAATTAGCAGTATGAAGTAAAATAATGAATTTATTCATTTAATTTATTTGTGTTTCATTTCTATATTAATCATTTTTTAAATAAATTAAATTTTGATAAAATTAATTATTTTACATTTTAAAAGCATTACAGGACACTTTTAACATTAGGCGATGCTTTTAACATCAAAAGCTTTGCCTATTCTTTTAATTTTTGGAATTTTATTTAATTTTATGTTTTATTCATCTGTATATATATATATATATATATATTAAATATATTAATTAGCAATATGAAGTAAAAAAAAATTAATCTATGCATTGAATTAATTTGTGTTTCAAATTTAAATTAATGATTTTTTAAATTAATAAAGAGTTTGGGAAGTTTAATTGTTTTAAAATTGAAAAGCATTATGCAATTCTTTTAACATAAAAAGTGTTGCCTATTGTGTTAATTTTGGATATTTTAATTATTTTTATGTTTTATTATTATGTATATAAATATTAAATATATTAATTAGCAATATGAAACAAAATAGTTAATTAATAAATTTAATTTATTTATGTTTGAATTTAAAATTGATAATTTTTTAAATTAATAAAAATATTTGATAAATTTAATTGTTTTAAAATTGAAAAGCACAGGACAACGTTTTTAGCATCCAAAGCATCACCTGTTGTGTTAATTTTTACTATTTTAATTAATTTACTTTTTCTTATTATGTAAATAAATATTAAATAAATTAATTAGCAATAGGAAGTAAAATAATTAATCTATCGATTTAATTGATTTGTGTTTCAATTTTAAGTTAATTATTTTTTAGATTGATAAAAAGTTTGAGAAATTTAATTATTTTACAATTAAAAAGCATCAGGTAACGTTTTTAATATCAAAAGCATCGCTTGCTGTGTTAATTTTTGGTATTTTAACTAATTTTATATTTTATTCAATATATTAATTAATAGTACGAAGTAAAATAGTCAATCTCATTTAATTTATTTGTGCATCACTTTTAAATTAATGAATTTTTAAACTAATAACAAATTTGAGAAGTTGAATTTTTTTAAAATTGAAAAACATAAGACGGACTTTTTAGCATAAAAACATTGCCTATTATTCTAATTTTTGGTATTTTAACTAATTTTTATATTTATTACAATGTATATAAATATTAAATATATAATTAGCAATATGAAGCAAAATAATTAATCTATTGATTTAATTTATTTGCTTTTCAATTTTAAACTAATTATTCTTTTAATTAATAAAAGTTTGAGAAATTTAATTGTTTTAAAATTGAAAAGTATCGGGCGATGCTTTTAACATCAAAAGCATTGCCTATTATCTTAATTCTTAAAATTTTATTTAATTTTGTATGTTTATTCATATGTATATAAATACTAAATATATTAATTAATAATTTGAAGCAAAATAATTAATTTATGCATTTAATTAATTCATTTCTCAATTTTAAATTAATGATTTTTTAAATTAATAAAAAGTTTGACAAATTTAATTATTTTAAAATTGAAAAGCAGCAGGTGAAGCTTTTAGGATCAAAAGCGTCGCCTATTGTGTTATCTTCTAGCATTTGAATTAATTTTATGTTTTAATATTATGTATATAAATATTAAGCATATTAAATAGCAATATAAAGAAAATAACTAATCTACTGATTTAATGTATTTGTGTTTCATTTTTAAATTAATTATTTTTAAAATTACTAAAAAGTGTGAGAAATTTAATTATTTGAAAACTGAAAAGCATCAAGCGGCGCTTTTAACATCAAAAGCATCGCCTATTGCATCACGTTAATAAAAAGAGAGATTTGAAGTCATATTGCATCAAAAACCTAAAAATTGTGCAATTTGTTTTTGTTCGGAGAGTGGATCGGCTTTGGTGATATTTTGGCATTGGAATTGCAATTTTGGTGTTGTTTCTTGCTACTAGAGTTGGTTTTTATATTCTGGGAGTGATTTAAAAAAAAAAAAAAAAGGAACAAAAGACAACGATTAAAAAAAAAAAATTATGCGCAAAGGCTGGTTTTGGTAGATTATTGTTGGAAAATTGATTGTTTTTAGAAAACACAATTGTAACTGCTGGGTTGTTGATTATTTGTTCAATATTTGGTTGCTAGATTTTGAATTTTGAGTGCTAAATTTGTTTGGATTAAAATTGTTAAAGGATTTGAGACAAAGACTTAAATTACAAGAACTACAACCAACAACTTTTCCGTATTTTATTCAAATTATTTCTTGTTCGTTGTTTAAATCTCATTTCCAGATTTTATCCTTGAATTATTGATCCTTAATAGTTTGATTTATCTCTTGCTAAATCCAAAAATTTACTTTGTTAATTGTACCTTCGATTTGGTTAGATTGACCGAGACTAGGTTTTGTCAAATCACTTGGTATTTGCTTGTTTTAGTTGCTGTTTTGTTGATAAGTTTAATTAGAGCATACTTGTGATTTAGTTGCTATTTTGAGTGTGTTTTAATAGAACTTTGAGATATTCTTATGAATGAAAAAAAGGTAAGAGAGTATGAGCTTAAAAGAGGGATAAAAGCCAAAATTAGCATGCAAACACGAGTGTCGAGACCCTGTTTGAGTGAAACACGTGAGGAAGTAAATTTAATAAGGTTTTTTGCATTATTTTTATAAACATGATTGATTCAAGATTAAAAATAGGAGGCGATTCATTAAGAAATATTGAAGAGGAATCCGTGGGATTCAAAGAGGATTCTAGAGTTACAGAAAGTGGAGGTGAACCTACCGACATAATGGTGGTTTTGGAACAACTTCAAAGGATAAATGCTCGCTTTGATCACCTAGATCAAAGGATGGATAGGTTAGAAACACCACAAGGAGGACCGAACCCAAGGCAAGAATTTCATGGAGGCCGAGGTCGAGGTCATGGAGGCCAAGGTCGAGGTCGAGGAGGCCACAGACGTTATGGGGATGACTTCGAAAGGGGTAATTATGGAGATAACCTAGAGGATGTGTTTGAAGATATTTTTGCACTCCAAGGAAGGCAAACCCGTGGGAGACAAGTTAGGGAGGAAGATGATGATCTTGGAAATATTAAGGTCAACATAGCACCTTTTATGGGAAAGAACAATCTGGAGGCTTACTTAGAGTGGGAGGAGTATATGGAGATGATATTCGATTACCACAACTATTCCGAAGCAAAGAAATTTAAATTGGCCACTTTGGAATTTGGACATTATGCCCTCCAATGATGGAATAATGAGCAAGGTACCCGAAGGAGAGTTGGCGATGAATTAATTACAACTTAGCAACAAATGAAAGGAGCCACGAGAAAGAGATTTACGCCGACTCATTACCATAGGTTGCTGTATCAAAAGCTTCAATCATTATCACAAGCAAGTAGGACTGTGGAGGACTACTACAAGGAGATGGAGATGCTCATGATGAGGTTGAGCATGAATGAGGATCGGGAGGCAACCATGGCAAGGTTTTTGGGAGGTTTGAATCGAGGGATAGCCAACCAAGTGGAATACAGCAGTATGTACAATTGGAAGAGATGTTACATGTGGCCATTAAAATTGAGAACCAATTCAAGAATAAGGGTATAAGCTCATGGTTTGGAGTAGTTTCCAGCAGTAGGAGACCTAATTCAAGTGTTTGGAGAAGGAATCCCACATATAACACAAAGCCAAAACTAAAACATGGTGAAGAGAGCTCCAACCGGCTAAGGAAAGACAACCTGGCCAAACACCCACTAGCATCTAAATCGAGTAGTAAGCTTGATTCTAGACCTTTTAGAACTCGTGACATTATTTGTTTTAAGTGCCAGGGTCAAGGACATATTGCCAATCAATGTCCAAATCAAAGAATAATGGTGCTGAAAGGCAATGGAGAGTTGGAGTCCGAAAGTGAAGAATCGGGGGAAGAGACCGAATTTGTTGATGAAGAACATGAAGAACCCAAGACACTTAAAGCCTCAAAATTTGAACTAAGCATGGTAGTAAGGAAGGTTCTAACCATGTATAAAGATGAAGATCAAACCCAAAGAGAAAACATCTTCTATACTTGATGTGAAATACAAGGTAACATTTGTAGTATGATAATTGATAGTGGAAGTTGTGCTAATATAATTAGTAATGTGGTAGTTGAGAAATTAGGGTTAATAACCATTAAACATCCCCCAACCATATAGTTACAATGGCTTAATGATAGTGGTAAGATGAAAGTAAACAAACAAGCCAAGGTAAAATTCAGCATTGATAAATATGTGGATGTTGTTTTATGTGATATTGTTCCCATGCATGCTGGCCATATTTTATTGGGTAGGCCATGGCAATTTGATAAAAATACCATACATTATGGTAGAGAGAATTCCATTGTATTTAAATTTAAGGGAAGTAAGATTAAGCTGGAGTCATTAACTCCAAAGGAAGTATTTAGAGACCAACTTCAAATGCAACAAAGGAGGGAGCCAAACGCTCAAGGACAAAGCAAGCATGACACCCACAGCTTCACCATTTGTGAAGGGACGTAAGGCCGACTCATCCATCCAAGGTAAGTCTTCAAAAATTGAATTTGAGGGGAAAAGGAAAGATGAACCCGAGAGAGAGAAAAATGGTGAGAAAGTCGAGAATGAGGGAAAAATAGTGGTGGCCGAGAGAGGTAAAGAAAAAGAGAGAAAAGAGGAGAAAAAGAAAATTTTTTATCTTAGTTTAGGTGAGGTTAAAAAGGAAACTTTAAGTAATAAATCATTTCCGGTCATGATTTATAAAGATGTTTATCTAAATTATCAAGCTAAGCTTAAAAGCGCTTTGAATTGCCAAGTTCTATTTCTTCTTTTTTGCAGGACTTTAATGATGTCTTTTTGGAGGAAATTCCTAATGGTTTACCACCTCTTCGAGGGGTTGACTATCAAATTGATTTTATTCCTGAAACTGCATTTCCTAATAGGCCTGCATATAGAAGTAATCCCGAGGAGACAAGGGAGCTACAAAGCTAGGTCAGTGAATTGCTTGAAAAAAGTTACATTAGAGAAAGCATGAGTCCATGTGTTGTCCCTGTTTTATTAGTGCCTAAGAAAGATGGTTCATGGTGCATGTGTGTAGATTGTAGGGCCATTAATAATATAACCATTAAGTATAGGCATCATATTCATAGATTAGATGATATACTTGATGAATTGTATAGTGTATGCATGTTTTCTAAAATTGATCTTAGGAGTGGGTATCATCAAATTAGGATGAAAGAGGGGGATGAATGGAAAACCAAATTTAAGCCTAAGTATGGTTTGCATGAGTGGCTAGTAAAGCCTTTTAGTTTAACTGATGCATTTAGCACTTTCATGAGATTAATGAACCATGTCATGCATCCATTCATTGGAAAATTTGTGGTTCTTTACTTTGATGATATTCTTGTATATAGCCGAAATTTAAATGATCATGTAGGACATCTTAGGTTAGTTTTAGAAGTACTTAGGAACGAAAGATTGTTTGTAATATCAAAATTTGTAATTTTTACAAAAATGAGCTTGTATTTCTAGGATTTGTTGTGATAGTGTTTGATCTAGAAGATTGGGTTTGGTTGCACTTAAGAAAGGAAAGGTTTCTGAAACAATGAAAGTCAAAACTTATGCCTCGAGGGGATGGACATTTTTAAGTCTTGGAGAGGATCAATGAAAATGCTTATAAACTTGACTTACTAGGTGAATATAATGTGAGTGCTACCTTTAATGTTGTTGATTTATCTGCATTTTCTGCAGGTAATGATTTTGATTTGAGGGCAACTCCTTTTCAAGAGGATGGGAATGATGAGAATCCGCCTGTACCCGTACAACCAACTACCCGTTGAGGAGCTGATCCGATACAATTGAAGACGAGGCGAATAACAAGGGTGCAAGTGAAGAGATTTAAGGATAATCTAGTTAGCTTCATTCAAAGTGTGATTAAATCTCAAGAGGGCATGGTAAAACCTGAAGATCCAAAGCTTGTCTTATCCATCTAAGTTATGAAGGCGGAAATGGACTTGACAAGCTGTTTTGGTGCATCCAAGGGTTCCAGATAGCAAAGGATTACTTTGTTAAGTTGTGAACATGATTAAACTCAACAAGGAACCATGGAATTATGTCAAGGCAGAACTGAAGCTATTCAAATGAGGCATTTGCATATGGGGTTCAATTTGGCCGAAAATGCATGGTTTTGGCGCTGACTTTGACCTTTCTTGTGAATCAAGCAAGTTTGCCTTATTCCAATCAAGGGAAATGTATGGGAACCTATATTAATCCTATTTGGCATCCTACATGGCATATTGGAGCTGATTTGGTGTATAAACTAGCTGGTGGTTAGTCAAAAATAGCTTATTTGACAAACTAGTCAACTAGTTTCCTAATTTGAAACTTTGACTTTTGTTTTAGGAAATAGTCTTTATTTTCATTATTTATTTATTTATTTGCTGGACAAATTACTTTAGGAAAGCTAGAACTTTATTATTTTGGTTCTAAATTAATTAATTCCTAATTCAAAATAAAGAAATTAATTAATACATTAGATTAGAAAAGTAAAGGAAATTCACCCACATCATGTTTCCTGAAGCTATGGCCGATTTTCCTAATGTGATTTAGGGTTTTTGTTTTATAAACCCTAGCCTATTTAAGGGCTTATTTTTCAATGAGAAAACATTTTAGATTATTATTCAAAAATCATTTGTGAGAAGAATTTTCTTTGTTCTCTTTGAACACCTAAAAAACTTAATAGAGATCAAATGTTTTAGTTTGACTTATCAATATGACACCCATCACCTATTATGGCGTCTTCATCATATACCAAGGTTTCTAGTCACAAGTTGATTAGGGGTTAAGGTGACCATTAGAATTTGAACTTAATTTCGATCCGGACTAGTATAATATGGTTTAGGAGTGAGTCGACCTAGGTTTGTATCAACCAACTAACCATAAATACATATTCATTATTGCTGCATCAGCAAGGCAGCCTCAACATATGATTAAGTTGACATAAAAGGCTATGATAATATGCATATCATGGTATCTTATATTATTTTTAAACAAAGATTATACATATGGTGAATAAAAGTCTATTAAAATAATATCCTTTTTACTAAAATATCAATTATATACATACGTACGTTGTTCGACAACTATAAATTATACATCTTTTTTATTAAAAGAAAAAAATCTATCTTTCCTAACAAAGAACCAACTAAAAAAAACGTACGGAAGATATATTTCATTTTTTGATAACTTGTTTTTAGATACAATACATTTTTAGGTGACGCTGCATGATAAAATAATTTAATTACTTTGTATAAGTTTTTGAGATGGTTGCATCGACAAATTAGGTATTGAAATATGATGCTCAGATTAATTAAATTGAAAAATTATGTTAAAATTAGTACCAGAGGACCAATGGACCGCATATATGTGAGGTGTAGTGAGTAGTGTCCAACAGGATATGTTAAAATTATGGCATGCTAGAGGAGCAGTGGAGTGCATGCATGTGAGGTGTGGTGATTAATGTCCAAGAAAATATGTTAGAATTTTTCTCCCGTCTCAGAGTGTCCCTTTTAATTATTTATAATAATTTCTCCTTCTTGCATATTTTAAATTTATAATTTTTAAATTATAAATATAAATAATTTATCAATTGATTATTTAACATTTTATACTATTTTAAATAAAAAATATAGATATTATGAATAAAAATATATTAAAATAATATTCTTTTTAATGAAATATCAATTTCATACATATATACTGCGGTCCAGAAACTAAAAATTATGCACTTCTATATTCAAAATAAAAAATAATGATCTATACATATATTTTATTTTTATTTATTTATTTATTTTTGTTTTCATATCTAAATCTAGATATAGTACTTTTTCAATTGACGATAGCATGTTTAAATTAATTTAACTACTTTATATAAGTTTTTGAGATAGTTGCGTCAACAAATTAGCTAATAAAATATGATACTAAGATTAATTAAATAAAAATAAAATTTGTTCGCTCTAGAGCATTGCAGACTCCCTAGTACTTTCTTTTATTCTTATCTGTAGCAACTTAATTTCCAATTGGTACGTGATGTCACGGTACATGACATCCGCAATGTGGAAGAAAAATTTAATACATGTCATATTAAATTATGGAGTGCTAGAGGAGCAGTGAAGTGCATGCTTGTGAGGTGTCGAAGAAAATAAGTTATAATTTTCATCCGTCTTACACTGTGTTCCTTTTAATTATTTAAAATATTTTTTTTCACTAATTTAAATTTATAATTTTTAAGTGATAGATGTAAGTAGTTTATCAACTAAAAGTATCTCATATAAACTTTTATACTATTTTTAAACACAAAAAAAAAAAACATGATATAAACAAAAATATACTAAAATAATATATTTCTTACTAAAGTATCAATTATATATGTACATATCTTTGTTCAGCAACTATAAATTATACATCTTTGTTATTCAACAAAAAAATAAAATAAAAAATGATCCATAAAAAAATAAAAAGTTGTTAATAAAAATTAAAAGAAAAATCGGAAAATTATTTTAAATAAGTGATTATATTTATTGCATGTATTTTTATATGGTTTTGTTAAATTTAAAATATGTGGTTTTTATTTTTATTTTTCCTTATGATCAATTAACATTGTATATTACAATTTTTTATTGTATTTTTTTTTTTTAAAAAAAAAAACTTTGCCCTCAAGGGTCCACCCCTAGTTACATGCATAAGTAAAATTGGTTCTTAAAATATTTGCAGACCATAGGATAACACAATTTAATAATATTTCATTTGAAAGACCATAGCATTAATAAAAGTAATATAAAGTTGCCATATCATAAACTGTAATGGCACCATACTTACATACATACATATTAATTATGACTGCATTAGCAAGGCAGTCTCAATATACAATAACCTAAAAGGCCATGATAATATGCATATCATGGCATTATTCCACATACAATACATGCATGCATGCTTGCTTATTACTTATATATATGACCAGTGCTAGCTGGCAACCTAGTTGTTGCTTTTGCAGTACTGCCCGAATTGAAGAAGGTAACTAACTGTGTGTATTATTTTGTGTATTTAAGCTTTACAGAATGGATAGAATTTATAAAGGTGTGGTTTTGAGCAAAAAAGGAAGCTAATTAACATCTTCCTATGTTAGAAAAAATTCAAAAATATTAAAAGAGGTAAACTAATGTCTTAAAGGCATTTGTTGTCAATGGAAATCTTGTAAGTCTTGCCATATGAGAAATCTCTTGACTTAGAAAGTGAACGTTGCTTTTTTTATGATCGAGCAATCATAGTTGTTGATGATGTTAATGCAGTGGATATGTTTGTGTTTGACTTCTTTTATTCTTTATCAGGCCCCTTAAAGCTTGGAGAAGGTGCTATATGAACTCCAAGCTTATTCCTTAATAGTTGAAAGATTGCTCCCGAAAGTGGCTTCATTTGTATATTTGTAACTTGTAAATGTGAAAGGATATAGCGACTGATGAGCTATCCAACTTCTACTTTTTCTCTGAAACAGTGCTAATCGATCTGAATGTGCTTCATTTGTCCATGTAAAATAGGATTAATGGTCATGTGTAAAGTTTGTCACACAGTAGGTGAGGTTGTCTGTATAGAGCTATGCCAATGTCTCTTAGCATGTAGGTAAGCCATCTTATTTCTGTTGTTGCTATTGCCATAGCTTGATATTCAGCCTCAATGCTGGAACAAGCTATTGTTGGTTGCTTCTTGGAGACCAAGAGAAGCAATTCGCACCAAGAAAGATGCAATAGCCACTCATGCTTTGTCTTGTGGTTGGACAGCCTGTCCGGTCCGCATCGTAGTATCTTGTCAAGTTGAAGGAACTTTGAGATAGAAAATGTAACCCATACATGATGGTACCCTTGAGATATCTTAGTATTCTTTTAACTTCTCTATAATGTTTCAGGTGTTATTTGAGAGATATTATGATATGTAGTTCGTGCTAATTCACCGTTTTCATGTGTTGGAGTTTTTTAGAAGGTCTAGTCTTCTTTGTTTGTGTGTGTTACAGGGTATGAGTTTTTAGATTTGTCTATTAGTTCACTATGTGTATGGGTTGTACATATGGGAGTTGAATTTCTTGGAGAAGAATCTAATATGGGGTTCCTGATACGAACCTAGGACGACCTGCTCCTAAACCTGTATTATATTAGCCCAGATCTTTAATTAAGTTCAAGTTCTAATGGGATGGACCTCAACCCCTAACCAACCTGTGGTTAGAAACCTTGGTATAATGTAGATGCCGTAATAGGGGATGGAAAACCTATTGATAAGTCAAACTAAAACAACCAATTCTCCAATGGTGTTTTAGGTAATCTCACAAGTATTTTTTTAATCAAATCAAAGTTTTAAAGTTGTCTTATTAATGAAAAATAAGCCTTTAAATAGGCTTTGAAAGAAACAAAATAAACCCTAAAAACCCTAGGAAAAACCGGCCACACAATGAAGAAGTCTACCTTGGCCGAAACTTTCCTTTTCCTAATCTAATTTGGATTAATTAATTCCATTATTTTGAATTAGGAATTAATTAATTTACAATGAAAATAATAAAATAATAACTTTCCTAATCTTATTTGTCCAGAAAATAAATAAATAGAAACTAAAAATAATGGTAGTTTCCTAAAACAAAAAATAGAATAAAATTAGGAAACTAAAATACTAGCTTTTTGACTAAATTGACTTTGACCAATCTTTGACCAAAGTGAGCTCCAAATCAGCTTCAATATGCTTTGTACGATGCCAAATAAGCTTATTTTCAAGTTCCTCACGTTGCCCTTGCTTGGAAGTATGAGAAAAGGCTAATATAGTAAAATACAGTAAAGCCAGCAATGAATACAGCAAATCCGGCCTTTCCTCCTCCTTGTGCGCAAACCACCTTGTTGGTCAGCTTTGAAGCTGCTTTGGCTGGTTTCTATGACTCATCCTCCATATGAATTGAACCCATAAAGATGGGGTTCCAATTCATACAACCCGGCCTCCTTATTATCACGAAAAATGTCACCCGACCCTGTTTTGGCTTCTATTGCTTGTATGAGTAAAACAGGCCTTTGTTCTTTAGATGTGGCCAACCCCTCTTGACTATGACTTATTCCTTGTATGAAGACAACAAGGTTGTCCTTGAACTTCTTAGCTTGGGCCCTAGTGATCGGTCCCACCTTCATTTGTAATGGGTCAGCACCCTAGTGGGTTGTCGGTCGAGCAGTCTCGGGTGGATTCGCATCAGTTCCACGATGTGGTAAATGGATAAAGGCAATCAGGAACATTAAGCGCTGTGTCTTCTAAGTTCTTTTCTAGAAAATTAACAAGCTCAAGATGTTTTTATGAGTTAATATGGTAGATAAGTATGGAAAATATTGTTCGTCAAAAACAACATGCCTATTGATGTAGACCCTATTGGTTGTTGGATGGAAACAACAAAATCCTATATGTTGGGAGCTGTATCCAATGAAGATGCAAGGAAAAGTTTTCTTTGAAAATTTATTTACTGCATAATTCCAAACATAAGGGTAGCACCTGCAACCAAAGACTCTTAAACTTTGATAATTTGGATGCCTTTGAAGGAGACAAAAACATGGGGTTTCAGTTTTTAAAATAGATGAAGGTAATATGTTAATGAGAAAAATTGCAGTTAAGAAAGATTCCACCCATAGTTTCATGGGTACATTACATGGAACATCATAGTTAGATCCATTTCCACCACATGCCTGTGTTTCCTATCCGCAACCCCATTTTGTTCTGAGGTTTCTAGACCGGACATTTGATGAACAATCCCATGCTTACCTAATTGACCTTTAAATGTTGAAGATATAAGCTTACCTCCTTCATCAATCTGAAGAATTTTAATTCGTCTGTTGAATTGGTTCTCTACCATTCTTTGAAATTTGAGGAAACATTCAAAACATTCTGATTTTTTTACATAAAGGAAATAGCCAAGTGTACCTGGAATAATCATCAATGAAAGCAACATAGAAATGGTATTTTTGTGTGGAAAATGTTGGTGCTTCCAAATATCAAAATGGATCCAAAGGAAACAATGAAATTTTATTAGATAAAGAAAAAGGAAGTTTGCAGCTTTTCCCTAATAGACAACTAGTATGAATGCTAAACTTAAATTGTCCAACTGGAAACATTAATAACATTATTGGAATGTAAACTTTTTAAGGCCTTTAAACTGGGATGTCCCACGTGTTGGTGCCAAGGATTTGCCGAGGTGTTTGTTGCACTTAAAGCATGATGCTTTCCTTTATTCAGAACGTACAGCTTTCCCTTCTTGTACACCATTGCTATGATTCTTTGATTGCAATCCTTTATCATAAAACCATTGGATGAGAATTCAAAAATACAATCATTATCCGTTGTTAGTTGGCTAATTGATAAGAGGTTCTTTTTCAATTCTGGAACTACAAGAACATTTTGAAGATCTTAAAATCCATTTTTAGTTTTCGGTTTAGCATTACCAATGTGAGATATTGCAAGGCTATTCCCGTTGCCGACATATGTACTATCACTACCTTTATAAGGATAAGAATTACGTATTTTACCATTGTCATTTGTCATGTGTGCAGTGGCACCCGAATCTTCATAGAAGTTTGGATTTGAGTTGTCTGCAATGTTAAGTGTTGCTAGTGCTTGGTTAAGTTTATCACATACACTACAACAAATTTGGGCAACTACTACACAGCTAATTTATCAGGTGAGGGCCATTTTTGTCCATTTTAGAATTTAGGTGGCAAAATTAGATCATTTTATGTTTGCCTTGATAGACTTGTCACAAAGCAGTCTAGTGATAAACTGTGTAATTTGTAACATCCCACATCAGTTGGAAAGGGGAACGAAGCACGCTGATACGAACCTAGGACGACCTGCTCCTGAACCCGTATTATATTAGCCTGGATCTTGATTAAGTTCAAGTTCTAATGAAATGGACCTCAACCCCTAACCAACTTGTGGTTAGAAACCTTGGTATAATGTAGACGCCACAATAGGGGATGGAAAACCTATTGATAAGTCAAGCTAAAACAACCAATTCTCTAATGGTGTTTTAGGTGTTCTCAAAGAACAAAGAGATAATTAATCTCACAAATATTTTCTTAATCGAATCAAAGTTTTTTCTTATTCAAAAATAAGCCTTTAAATAGGCTTTGAAAGAAACAAAATAAACCCTAAAAAATTAATTCAAAACCGGACTCCTATAGGAATTAGGAAACTTGGCCGAATTCTAATATGTCCTAAACTAAGTTTCCTAAACTAAATTTTATTAATTAATTCCTTTATTTTGAATGAGGAATTAATTAATTTACAATGGAAATAATAAATTAATAACTTTCCTAAACTTATTTGTCAACCAAATATATAAATAAAAACTAAAAAGTAATGGAAGTTTCCTAAAACAAAAAGTAGAATCAAATTAGGAAACTATAATACTAGCTTATTGACTAGGTTGACTTTGACCAATCTTTGACCAAATTGAGCTCCAAATCAGCTTCTAGATGCTTTTTAGGGTGCCAAATAAGCTGAATATGAAGGCCCACACGTTGCCCATGCTTGGAAAAATAAGAAAAGGCTAATACAGTAAAATACAGTAAAGCAAGCAATACAGCAAATTCGGCCAAATTGTTGAAGCTGTCCGTACAAGCCCTTTTTGATTGCATTTGAGGCTGCTTTAACTTGATTCCATGACCTCTTAGGCATATTTATTGAACCCATAAAGCATTGGAACCATTTCATGCTTCTCAGACTCCAAAAATGTACCAAAACTGTCACCTGGGTCCATATCGGCTTCCACCACTTGGATGCTTAGAATAGGCTTTGTATCTTCAAGTATGGACAAGCTCTGTTGAGATTGATTACCCCCTGTATAAATACTCCCAGGTTGTCCTTAAATCTCTTAATTTGAGCTCTTGTGATTGGCCTAGTCTTCATCCGTGTCGAGTCAGCACCCCAGCGGGTTATCGATTGAGCGGGCTCGGGCGGAATCACATCATTCCCCTCCTCTTGAAAAGGATTTGTCCTCAAATCAAGATCATCACCTACAGCAAAAGGAGTTAAATCAGCAACATTAAATGCAGCACTCATGTTATACTCACCCGGTAAATCAAGCTTGTAGGCATTCTTGTTATTCTGCTCCAAAACTTGAAAAAGTCCATCCATAGGCGGCATGAGCTTTGACTTTCTTTATTTAGGAAACCTTTCCTTTTGTAAGTGCAACCAAACCAATTCTCCTGGGTCAAACACTATTACAACAAAATCTAGAAATACATGCTCATTATGGTAAAAATTACACTTTTTCAAGTTAGCAAACAATATTTCCCAAATTTTCAAATTACCACTAAGTAAAGCTCTCAACAATGCAGATAAAGTTTTATGCAATAAAGACATCTTTAAATAAGTATCTTTAAATTTCATGGTCAGCAATGATTTCTTATTCATAATTACTTTATTAGCATCACCAAAGCTAAGATAAAAATTTATATTTTTCCTTTCTTGTCTTCCTTTTCCTTTCTCACTCACGGCCATCTCACCTTCCTCATTCTCGGTTTTTGCACCAAATTTTTCACTCTTGGTTTTATTAAAATTTTTCCACACAACCTGAGCATTAGAAGACTTACCTTGGACAGCAAGCTCACCTTTTCCCTCTTGATTGGATGCTAGTCCACTTGGAATTTCATTTGGGAAGACATCTCCAAATTCCTTGAAAAGAGAAATCATTGAATTGGCAATTCAAGTTCTTCAAAGTTAGTTTGATCATTAAAACAATTTTCTTTATAAATCATGACCAGAAAAGGTTTCTTACACTCAATAACCTTATTAATATCCCTTAAACTCAAATAAAAATTGCTACTTAACCTTTCTTTTCTTTCTTTTTTATTTTCCCCCTTGGATTGGTGCAAACCTTCAGATTTCCCTTCCTTCTCCAAGCTCTCGGGTTTGCCACTTTCTTTCCCCTCTCTTTCGGCTTTCCCTTGATCTTTCCACTCAATATGAGCCTTAGAAACCTTACCTTGATCAGCAACCTCATTCTTACCTTCTTGAAAGGATGGTGAAGCCGTTGGTGCCATACTTGCTTTTTTCTTGAGCTTTTCGACTTCTGTCCTTTGTTGCATTTGTAATTGGTCTTTGTAAACCTCTTTAGGAGATAATGGTTCCAGCTTGACTTTCTTCCCTTTGAACCTGAAAACAAAACTATTTTCTCTACCAAAATGAGTAGCATCTTTATCAAATTGCCATGGTCTACCTAATAGTATATGTCCAGCAATCATGGGTACAATATCACATAAAACTACATCCTTATATCTACCTATATTAAATTTTACTTTGGCTTGTTTATTCACTTTTATTTCACCACTATCAT